>NC_083390.1:12246600-12557400 GCF_031755915.1 Ziziphus jujuba
TTCTTAAGTGCAACCTAATCTCCTGGGTCAAACACTATCACAACAAGTCCTAGACATACAAACTCATTTCGACAAAAATCACACTTTTTAATATTTGCAAATAATCTTTCTTTCCTAAGCACATCTAAAACTAATCTAAGATGCCCTACATGTTTTTCTAAACTCCTACTATATACAAGGATATCATCAAAGTACACAACCACAAACTTTCCAATGTAAGCAAGCAAAACATGATTCATAAGTCTCATAAAAGTATAAGGGGCATTAATTAACCCAAATGACATAACCAACCACTCATACAAACCATGCTTTGTTTTAAATGCTGTTTTCCATTCGTCACATTCCTTCATGCGAATTTGATGATAACCACTCTTAAGATGAATTTTTTAAAACATGCATGCACCATACAATTCATCAGGCATATCATCTAACCTAAGAATAGGATGGTGGTATTTGACAGTTATATTGTTAGTAGCCCTACAATCTACACACATCCTCCATGTTCCATCTTTCTTAGGAACTAGTAACACAGGTACAGCACATGGACTCATGCTTTCTCTAACATATCCCTTTTCAAGCAATTCACTTACCTGCCTTTGAAGTTCCTTTGTCTCCTCTGGATTACTCCTATAAGCCGGTTGGTTTGGAATTATTGATCCTGAAACAAAATCAATTTGATGTTCGATCCCTCTAATCGGTGGTAACCCATTTAGAATTACCTCGGGAAAGACATCATCGAACTCCTATAAAAGAGAAACAATGGAACTAGGCAAAACAAATTTATCAAGGTTAGTTAAATGATTCATATATGCTTCTTTGTACATCATTACAATCATAGGCTTTTTACAACAAAAAAGATTCTTCATCTCACTCTGTTTTGCATAAAAACTCTCTTTTTTCTTTTCACTCTTTTTCTCTTCTTTTTCACTCACACTCTCATCCTCACCACTCTTTTTCTTCTCCTGGTGGTTGGATACAGTTTGATTTTATTGTTGTTCAGCTTCTCTCCTCCTTTGTAAAGCCAATTGATCATCAAAAACCTTTTTAGGAGTCATTGGAATAAGCACCACATGTTTACCCTTGAAGTTGAAGACAATCTTATTAGTACGGCCATGATGATTAGTATCTCTATCAAATTGCCACAAACGTCCCAAAAGCAAATGACCAGCTTGCATTCGTACCACATCACAAATATCCTCATCTTCATAATCACCAATAGAGAATTCAATCTTCACTTGCCTATTCACCTTCAATTCTCCACAATCATTAAGCCATTATAGCTTATATGGTTCTGGATGCTTCATAGTGGGTAAACTTAGTTTTTCAACTATAGTAACACTAGCAACATTAGTACAACTCCCACCATCAATAATCATACTACATACCTTATCCTTGACTTTGCACCTAGTATGAAAGATGTTCTCCTGTTGCACTTCCTTCTCATCTTTATACACAGTTAAAGCTTTTCTAGCAACCAATGACAAGTCCCCACCAACTGGATACTTGTAATCTCCTTCATCTTCATCACCAACGTCTTCTAATGGCGGTATGGATTCATTGTCGGACTCTTCCTCTTCAGTTTCAATGTCTCTACTTTCCCGAACCACCATGACCCTCTTATTTGGACATTGAGTTGTAATATGACCCTTGCCTTAACATTTAAAGCACAAGATATCTTGATATCTAGTTGAAGATGACCCTCTTAGGCTGTGTAGTGGCTTTATCTTCAAACTTGGGCTGATTGGGTTTCTGTGTGGTTGGGCTTGCTTTTCAAGTATTTTGAGCAATACTAGGTCTTGTGGTACCTCTTGAGTTGTTGCTCTACTTTTATGGCCATGTGCAACATCTCGTCAATCTCCACATACCGTTGCAAGTCCACTTGATTTGCTATTTCCCTATTCAAACCAGCCAAGAAACATGCCATTGTAGCCTCCCTATCCTCCTCAACATTAGCCCTCATCATAAGGATTTCCATCTCCTTATAATAGTCTTCCACACTCCCATTTCTTTGAACAAGCTTTGTATTTTCTATAAAATGCTTCTATAGTAATGGCTAAGTACGAAACGTTTCCTCATCAAAGCCTTCATCTCCTCCCATGTATCTATAGGTCTTTGACCCACTCGCCTCCTAGAAAGTGTATCTTTGTCCCACCATCCAATAGCATAGTCCGTGAATTCAACAGCGGCTAATTTAACCTTTTTAGCCTCGGAGTAGTTCTAACAATCAAATACCATCTCAATTCTCTTCTCCCACTCGAGATATGCTTCTGGATCACTTTTACCTTAGAATGATGGTATTTTTATCTTAATTCCTCCATAGTCATTGCCTCGGTCTAACCTCTCTCTCCCATGGAAATGATTGGTTCCCGAACCAATGTCTTCTTCTTTTTCCTCATAGTCATCTCCGACTTGTTCTCAATCTCCCCTTCTTAGAATATCTCTTCCTCTAACATGTCCATGAGCAAACCTTTACGGAGGTCATTGCTGTGGCGTTTGGATTGATGATTCCATCCTATCCAACCCTAGTGCTCTTTGTAGTTCTCCCACCATGGCTTGAATGTATAACTTCGGGTCAGCCATACCTGGAGTTCCTTCCACACTTTCTTTGCTTTATTCTTGTGACATGATTTATCTATAGAACTTGTTAGTAAAAAGGACCTCACAACACTCCCTCACGTGTTTCACTCAAATTCAAGGTCTCAATTCACTTGTGTTTGCACTCTAGTTATAGTTTGGCTTTCACCCTCTATAATTCTCACCTCTCTTTCTTTTCACCACTCTAGTAATTCTATTTGGTTCTTTGCTAACTAATTTCAAACGAAAACAAACTAGCAAGTAACAATCCAAATAGACCTACTAAACAGTTATGAAAATAAGGCTAAAAAGACAAATAGAATGAAAAGTAATAAGAAAAAGGCAACGATGAAAGCTCAACAAGAAATTTGGCACAAACAAAAGAAACTAGAATGTGACGAACAAATTGGAATGAGAATTTGCAAAGTGGAATTAGTGAATATTCAACAAACCTTATTTTCGGTATTGATTTTGGCTTGTTTTTGGTGCTCCTCAAATCAACCAAAAAAAATTTCACAAATTGGTTTCTCTTGAAATCTCAATGATTCAATGCCACAAACCACAAGAACAAGAAAAAAGATTTAAGAATGAATTTTTGTTTTTTTATTTTTTTTTTCTTAAATAAGATCTGATCAGAATGAATAAAGAACACAAAAACAAAATGCAAAGAAAAACGCAGCAACCCGAATGTAAAGAACAACTAAAGAAATCAAAGATGCAATTTTTAACCTAATGCTAAAAATTGCCCCCAAAAAACCAAGAAAAACAATGAAAACAAAGAAAAGAAATAGATAGATCAAATCTGTAATTAGAAACTAGCTCTGATACCATATTGATACGAACCTAGAGAGACCTACCTCCAAACCCGTAACAAAGATTGAATTACACCTTGTAATTACAAGTTATCAATGGAAGACCTCGACCCGTTACCTATATTTAAGGTAAGAACCTTGGTATAGTGAAGACGCCACAATAGGGTGCGGAATAATCTATTGATAAGTCAAATTTAAACTCCACAAGCAAAGCCTGAAAAGCTCGAAATAGTTCTTAGAGAACCAAGAGAATCACTCTCACTTTAATTAAAATTGTAATCTGAATTTTATTCATAACTTATGTGCCTTTAAATAGGCAAAATAAATTACAAAGCTTTCTTAAATTTGCTAAAAATAATTATGGAATAATTATGGACGAAAATTAGGTTTAGAAAACCTAACTTTGTTAGGTTTAGGAAACCTAATGTGATTAGGTTCAGGAAACCTAATTTTCAACAACTAAATGGCTGCAGTCAAAAGCTTGGAGAACCAAATAGGTCAATTAGCAACTCAATTCCAAAGAAGTCAAAGAACTTTGCCAAGCCAAATGGAGAAGAATCCAAAGGAATAGGTTCAAGCCATTACATTAAGAAGTGGAAAGCAAGTAGCCGGGCCTAAAGAAAGTGACAAAGGGATGGTGATTCTTGATGATGAAGATGAGGAGAGCCCCATAGACTCAACATCACACTTGGTCACACATGACAACTCAAAATCAAATGTGGAGCATAATGAGGCTTATAGGAGAAAAGATGAAGGTTTAAGTGATGCCATGAAGTCTCCACCAACAAAGTACATACCACCACATGTAAGAGAGGCCGAGAGCTCACCAACTGGATCAAAGAAAGTTGAACCAGCACCTTACCTAAGCAAACCTATTGACAAGCACAACAAAGATGAGGAGAAGAATCAAGCCTACAAGAAAACCCCACCTCTCCAACTTTCCCATCTAGGTTTAGGAATGCAAAGTTAGATAATCAATTTAAAAAGTTTCTTGATGTATTTAAGCAATTGCATGTAAATATCCCTTTCATAGATGCCTTAGAACAAATGCCTTCCTATGTTAAGTTTTTGAAGGAGATATTGTCAAACAAGAGGAGGTGGGAGAATTATGAGTTAGTAGCTTTGAGTGAGGAGAGTAGTACTAGGTTACACCATAGGATTCGACCCAAGTTAAAAGATCCGGGAAGCTTTGATATCCCATGTAACATTGGACATTATAATTTTATGGCTCTTTGTGATTTAGGTGCTAGCATTAATTTGATGCCATATAGCATTTACAGGTAGCTTGGAGTGGGAGATGTGAAGTCTACCACAGTGACTCTTCAAATGGCGGATCGAAGCATAAAAAAGCCAAGAGGAATATTAAAGGATGCACTTGTAAAAGTAAACAAGTTCATATTCCCTGCAGACTTTGTGATACTTGATATGGAGGAAGATGACAACATTCTAATCATTCTTGGAAGACCATTTCTTGCAACCGGATGTGCCCTCATTGATGTACAACAAAGGCAAGTAACCCTTAGAGTACTCAATGAGGAGGGAAGTTTTCAAATCCCTAATGTTGTTAAATTTCCTAATCTTGATGAAATTTCTTCCTGCTTTCTTGTTGATGCATGTGATGAATTGGTAAATGATATGGCAAAGGAAAGTAATTTAGATCCTTTAGGATTGAGTGAGTTATTCAAACCATGTGCAGAAGAAGAAAAACAAGAGTGTAACATCATAGATATAGCCACCCACTGTGAGGTAGATTATGTTGGAAAGTTTGAGGATTTAGGTGAGAGTGGACCTAGAAAGATATCGAGTGTGGAGCACCCACCTATAATTGATTTGAAGCCACTACCTAGTCATTTAAAATATGCTTTTCTAGGATTTAATAATACCCTTCCGGTAATAATTTCATCCACCCTTAGTGAGGACCAAGAAGCCAAACTTTTAGAAGTTTTGAAAGAACATAAAACTGCACTAGGTTGGACTATAGCTGATATTAAGGGTATTAGCCCCTCTATTTGTATGCACCAAATACTTATGGAGGAAGACCATAAACCGACTGTAGAACATCAAAGGAGGCTTAATCCTAATCTTAAGGAAGTGGTTCATGATGAGATTTTAAAGCTTTTAGATGCCGGGATTATCTATCCTATTTCGGATAGTAATTAGGTAAGTCCTATTCAAGTAGTTCCTAAGAAAGGTGGGATGACTGTGCAAGAGAATGATAAGAGTGAGCTTATTCCTACTAGGTTAGTTACTGGGTGGAGAGTGTGTATTGATTACAGGAAGCTTAATAAGGCCACTAGAAAAGACCATTTTCCTTTGCCATTCATTGATCAAATGTTAGAAAGGTTAGCCGGTAAGGAATATTATTGTTTTCTAGATGGTTATAGCGGTTACAATCAAATAGCTATTGCCCCTGATGATCAAGAAAAGACTACTTTTACTTGTCCTTATGGAACTTTTGCCGATAGAAGGATGCCTTTTGGTTTATGCAATGCCCCTGCAACCTTTCAAAGGTGTATGATGTCCATCTTTTCGGATATGGTAGAAGATATCATTGAAATTTTTATAAATGATTTTAGTGTATTTGGTGATTCTACTACTTCTTGCTTGCAAAATTTATCTAGGGTTCTTCTAAGGTGTAAAGAAATGAATCTTGTGCTTAATTGGGAAAAATGTCACTTTATGGTTCAAGAGGGCATAGTTTTAGGTCATAAGGTTTCTAAAAGGGGAATTGAGGTAGATAAAGCTAAAATAGAAGTTATAGAGAAATTGCCTCCACCGACTTCAATAAAAGGTATTAGGAGTTTTCTTGGGCATGTGGGCTTTTATAGGAGATTTATTAAGGATTTTTCCAAGATAACTAGACCTCTTTGTAACTTGTTGAATAAAGACGTTCCCTTTGTTTTTGATGATGAATGCATGCATGCTTTTAATCTTTTAAAAGAAAAATTAATATGTGCTCCCATTATGTGTGCTCCTAATTGGAATCTACCTTTTGAAATTATGAGTGATGCTAATGATTATGCTATAGGAGCTATTTTGGGACAAAGGAAAGATAAAAAACTGCATGTTATTTATTAGGCTTGTAGAACTTTGAATGATGCTCAACTTAATTATGCTACTACTGAGAAAGAGATGCTTACCATTGTCTTTGCTTTTGATAAGTTTAGAGCATATTTGTTAGGTTCTAAGACCATTGTCTATACCGATCATAGTGCAATTAAGTACCTCATGAGTAAGAAAGAGTCTAAACCTAAGTTAATTAGATGGGTTTTGTTACTTCAAGAGGTTGGCTTAGAAATTTTGGTAAAAAAGGAGTAGAAAACCTAGTAGCTGATCACTTGTCTAGGTTGGAATTGAGTGAGGAAAAAGAAGAAAGAGACATAGAAAAGTGTTTTCTAGATGAGAAAGTGTTTAAGGTTGATGGTGTGTTTGATGTACCTTGGTATGCTGACATTGTTAATTATTTGGTTACTAATGTTATGCCGCCTAGTTTGGAAAAACCATATGAAAAGCATAAGTTTCTTAAGGAAAGTAAGTATTACTTTTGGGATGACCCCTATCTTTCTAAGAAGTGTGCCGATGATATAATTAGGAGGTGTGTTGCTAGAGAAGAGACAATGTCCATTATTAAAAGTTGTCATTCTAGTGAGTATGGGGGGCATTTTGGAACTAGAAACACCATAGCAAAAATTTTAAATTCTAGATTTCATTGGCCATCTATGTTTAAAGATACTAATATTTATGTGCAAGGGTGTGATAGGTGCCAAAGAACCTGGAATATATCAAGGAAGAATGAGATGCCTTTAAAGAATATGCTTGAGGTAGAATTGTTTGATGTTTGGGGTATTGATTTCATGGGTCCTTTTCCTTCTTCTTGTGGTAATAAATATATTTTAGTTACTGTGGATTATGTTTCTAAATGGGTTGAAGCTAGTGCACTACCTACTTATGATGCACGGGTTGTAGTGAAATTTTAAAAAAAATACATTTTTACTAGATTTGTTACACCCCAAGCAATCATTAGTGATGGTGGCACTCATTTTTGAAACAAACAATTTGAATCCCTTCTTGCTAAATATGGTGTTAAACATAAAATTGCTACTCCTTACCACCCACAAACTAGTGGGCAAGTAGAAATTTCAAATAGGGAAATAAAGAGGATTTTGGAGAAGACGGTCAATGCTTCAAGAAAGGATTGGAGCTTAAAGCTAGATGATGCACTTTGGGCATACCGGACTGCCTACAAGACCCCCATTGGTGCTTCTCCGTATAAATTGGTTTTTGGTAAGGAATGTCATCTTGCATTGAATTGGAGCATAAAGCATATTGGGCAACCAAGTTTCTCAATTTTGATCAAGAGGCTGTAGGCAAGAATAGGCTATTGAAATTGGATGAACTTGAAGAATTTAGGATGGATGCTTTAGAGAATGCAAAGATTTATAAAGAAAAGACAAAGAGATGGCATGACAAGATGATTAAAAAGAGGAACTTTCATGTTGGACAAAAGGTACTTCATTATACTCTAAACTTAAATTGTTTCCAGGTAAATTAAGATCAAGATGGAGTGGACCATATGCTATTGTACAAATTTTTCCAAGTGGAGCAATTGAAATCACCAAACCGGGAAATGAAAGTTTTAAGGTGAATGGGCAGTAGTTGAAGCCATATTATGAAGGTGGAGTGCTTGAGACTAGCCTCTACTTGGATGATCTTAATTAAGTTAAAGGGAGGAGTCAAGCTAATGACTTTGAACAAGCGCTCTTGGGAGGCAACCCAAGTTTCCTTGTTTACCTATTTTTTTTATCTATTTATTTTATTTTTTTTTTGCTTGTTTTCTTGTTTTTAGGTTGTTTTGATGTGTTTTGTTTGAGTTTTTGCAAGGTTTTAAGATGTTTAGGTGCAAAAGAGCAAAAGATGAATGTTGAGAATTTCGAGTCTAAAGCTAGGTTTTTCTAATATAACCACCTTCAATATGCATTGGAGTACATCAAATGTATGGGTACATGCCCTTCTTTTTGGCCGCATGGTGTGTAGGGAAAATGAAACATGTAAGTTTTTCCCAAGTTTTCACATTACGAGGAACATTCCATGTCTTCAAAGGGGAGTATTCTTTACCTTTTATTTACTTTTGATTTATTTTATGTTTTTCACAATGAGAACATTGTTCATTTTAAGTTTGGGGGTGAAACGCATGCTTTGCATATTTTAAATCTTGTCCTTTTAAGTGTTTTTATTAGTTTTCAAACATGTTAGTTTTAGTTTTTATTTTCGTTCATTATTAAAAAAAAAAAGAAATTGTTTTTGTGGTGTTTTTTTAAGTATTTTAATGAGCCAATGATAAGACTATGATTGAAAATAAATTGTTTTTTAGATGGTGGATTTGTTTTTGTGTATGCCTAAATGCTTGAATTTATATTCACATATTGTTACTTTCAATAAATTTTGAGCACATAATAAATAATGCATAATTTAGATTGTGTTTTGAAGAAGGTTTGCATGAATTAGAGTACTTTATTATTAATTGAACTCTAGAACTTGCTTGATTATTGCTTAAGGTGAAATCCTAGGTGAATGCATTACTAAGAACATGATTTAGGCCATCTTTGTTTAAGTTTGAGCCTCTCAAGCCTACCTAAAACATTATCTTCCACTTGTACCTTATTTGAGCCTCCAAGATGCATAAAGATGTATTAAAGCCTTTGTTCATTACCACATTTGCTTACCTTTTTTGAGCCTTAAATTTCTTTTTCCTACCTTGAACATACTATAAAGAGAGCTTTAATTGAATTGATATGAATATATGCTTATGAGTTAGTGGGAGTGTTGAAGAAAAGAAAAAAAATGAAAAAAATGAAAAGTGAAGTTTGAAGGTAAAAGTGAAGTTTGGAGGTTAAGTATTTGATGAATCTGGCTCTAGTATGTATTTTTGTGTAAATTGGAGGTTTGAATGTGCAATAAGAAGATAAATAAGTTTGAGAATTTAGTGGAAAAGAAAGAAAAAAAAAAAGAAATAAAGAAGGAATATGTGTTATTTGAAGAATATATACACAATAAAAAGGAGAAAAAGGATATTGAAATTGAAGTTAAAATAAGAAAAGAAGTTCTAAGAAAGAAACAAATTTTACAAGTAATTTATTCATTGATATTTAATTTTAGTTTTCTTTCTTTGATTTATTATATCCTATCCTTTTCTTTCTTTAGCCTTATCCATTAGCCTTAACAATAGAAACCATGAAGTCCTAATGATTCAAGGTGGTGCATTGTTACTACATTAGTGGAGAGTGATAATTAAGTTAAGCATATGGTAGTTCATACTTTATTATTAATCTCTAATTCTTGTAAATTTATTCAAATGCATGATATTAAGTATATAAATTGATTTCCACACACACACATTGGAAGTATCATATATGTTGGATAGAAGATAAGGTATTGAGCTACATAATTACTTTGAAACTATCGGAAAATTCATATGTTATACAATCTTTGAGGCACCTCATTAAAGTATCTTATATTCTTTAAATAAAATTTCATTTTCTTATTCTTTTTCTTTTCTAGGGACTAGCAAATCTTAAGTTTGGGGGTATTTGTTAGGTATAAAATATTAATGATTTTATACCATATTTATAGCTTAATATTTGTTAGTTTGTGTTGATTTGTTATGGAAAGATACTTAATTATGTATTTTTCTTAACCTAGGTGAAAGAGGAAGAATTTTAAGAAGACAACCATAAAAATGGATTCATTGGGTCGAATTATGGTGGGAAGCAAGATTTAAGCTCGAACGGACTAAGCATTAAAAAGATTCCAAAAAGATACCTTAATGATTCGATAAAGATTCTATCGGGAATTTCATGATGGAAGTTGATGTCCTATAAATCATCACGATCTGAGGATTTCAAATGTCTCGTTATTTTTGGATTTCGAGGTGTGAGCAAAAAGTTATAGTCATTTAATGTTTGGAATTTATAAAAAAAGAATATTCTAGTTAAATCTCCACCATTGATCAAAAGAGGGAATCAAGGCAATTTGAGGGCCAAAATAAAAACAAGTGGCAATAATTGGTTAATTTATCATTAATGAGGCACATGTCATGTCACATGCTTCATTAAGGGTAAATTAGACTAATTAACTATTTTTTTAGGAGGAATTAGATAAAAGGAAAGTAGTAGAGAGCAAGTAATATCAAGTTTCCTTTTTACACATGAAATTCGTCCAACCCTATTCATGGCCTAAAAAGGGTATCTTCCAAGACTCCCACATTGAAAATAAAAAGAGAAAAAGGTTCCCAAGATCCTATATATATAGCCCCCACCACATTGAAGGAAGATATACAAGTTTAGAGAGTTATTTAAGAGCTTTTAGGAGGCTTAAATAGAAATAAACCAAATTTTGGGAGTTTCTAGGATTCTCTTAAGGGTTCTAGGATTTTAAAATTTTAGAGTTTTAGAAGATCAATTGGAGAGCTTGGAGGAGGCATAGAGACGTGGGCTTGCTTGGAAAAGAAGGCTATGACTTTGAGAGCTCTTGGAGGAGAATTTCTTAAATAGTTTTTATTTTCTTCTCTTTTCTTGATACGAACCTAGGACGACCTACTCCTAAACCCGTACTATATTAGCCCGGATCTCAATTAAGTTCAAGTTTTAATGGAATGGACCTCAACCCCTAACCAATCTGTAGTTAGAAACCTTGGTATAATGTAGATGCCACAATAGGGGATGGAAAACCTATTGATAAGTCAAGCTAAAACAACCAATTCTCTAATGGTGTTTTAGGTGTTCTCAAAGAACAAAGAGATAATTAATCTCACAAGTATTTTGTTAATCAAATCAAAGTTGTATTCTTATTGAAAAATAAGCTTTTAAATAGGCTTTGAAAGAAACAAAATAAACCCTAAAAAACCCTAGATAAAACCGGCCACACACATAAAGAAACCTAGTTGGCCGCATAAATAAAAACCCAAAAAGAAAGAAAGTCAATCGCAAATTAGGTAACTAGTTGACTTTGACATCTAGGCGGAATTATGTCTTCAACTGAGCTAACTTATGTCTGCCTGATGTCTGTCCGAGCTAACTTGCATTTGGCCGAACTAACTGATGTCTGTTCGAACTAAGTTGCGTCTGGCCGAGCTAACGGATGTCTGTCCGAGCTAAGTTGTGTCTGGCCGAGCTAAGTTACATTCGTTGTCCGAAGTCCGAGATGAGATGTCCGAGGCAAGACTCGTCCAAGATGAGATGTCCGAGGCAAGGCTCCGATATCCGAAGTCCGAGATCAGATGTCCGAGACATGGGTGTCCGATATAAAATATCCGATGTATGGGTGTCCGATGTATTAGCCTCCACCACTTGAATACTTAAAACAGGTCTTTTATCTTCAGGTATGGAAACACCCTTTTGAGAATGAATTACTTTCTGGATAAAGGCAGCAAGGTTGTCCTTAAACCTCTTAGCTTGAGCCCTAGTGATAGGTCCAGTCTTCATCTGTATTGGATCAGTACCCCAGTGAGTTGTCGGTGGTGCAAGCTCGGGCGGGTTTGCATCATTTTCTTTTTAATTGTGAATCTTATTATTTTTAATAATTATGGATGTTGAATTTATTTTTTTCATGAACTAATTTTCATAGCTAGGGCTATGATGTAGTCCTAATTATGAAGGTTTAATTACTTTAATATATGTTGAGTTTTATTTAATTAGTAATATTTTTTATTATAAATCATTGGTATGCTTAATGCTTTCATAGGCCGGAAGGAATGAATGATTTTAATAATATTTGAGCTCGGAAAAGGATAATATTATGGATATCTAATGATTTACATGAATGCATAATTGATTGGAAAATAATTATGTCTCATGCCATATTATTTGCTTTATTTATGCTTAATGAATTTGCATGATTTAATTTATAGGCTGGAAAGAATAAATTAGGTTATGTGAATATTATCAATTGTGAGTGGAAACTACTTTTGATTAAAATATATTACTAATTAAAATAATTATTAACAAAACATATTACTAATTAAATAAAACTCAACATATATTAAAATAATTAAACCTTCATAGTTAGGGCTACATCATAGCCCTAGCTATGAAAATTAGTTTATGGTAAAAATAATTTCAACATCCATAATTATTAAAAATAATAAGATTCACAATTAAAGAGAAAGGAAAAGAGAATAAAAACTATTGAAGAAATTCTCCTCCAAGAGCTCTCAAAGTCGTAGCCTTCTTCTCCAAGCAAGCCCACGTCTCTCTGCCTCCTCCAAGCTCTCCAACTGATCTTCTAAAACTCTAAAACTTTAAAACCCTAGAACCCTTAAGAATCTTAGAAACTCCCAAAATTTGGTTTGTTTCTATTTAAGCCTCCTAAAAGCTCTTAAATAACTCTCTAAACTTGTATATTTTCCTTCAATGTGGTGGGGGCTATATATATAGGACCTTGGGAATCTTTTTCTCTCCTTATTTTCAATGTGGGAGTCTTGGAAGATACCTTTTTTAGGCCATAAAAAGGGTTGGACGAATTTCATGTGTAAAAGGGAAACTGTATATTACTTGCTCTCTACTACTTTCCTTTTATCTAATTTCTCCTAAAAAAATAGTTAATTAGTCTAATTTACCCTTAATGAAGCATATGACATGACATGTGCCTCATTAATGATAAATTAACCAATTATTGCCACTTGTTTTTATCTTGGCCCTCAAATTGCCTTAATTCTCTCTTTTGATCAATGGTGGAGATTTAACTAGAATATTCCTTTTTATAAATTTCAAACTTTAAATGATGATAACTCTTTGCTCGCACCTCGAAATCCAAAAATAACGAGACATTTGAAATCCTCAGATTGTGATGATTCATATGACATCCACTTCCATCATGAAATTCCCGATAGAATCGTTATGGAATCTTCAAGGTATCTTTTTGGAATCTTTTTAATGCTTAGTCTGTTCGAGCTCAAATCTTGCTTCCCACCATAATTCAACCCAAGGAATCCATCTTTATGGTTGTTTTCTTAAAATTCTTCCTCTTTCACCTAGATTAAGAAAAATACATAATTAAGTATCTTTCCATAACAAATTAACACAAACTAACAAATATTAAGCTATAAATATGGCATAAAATCATCAATATTTTAGACCTAACAATTGTTTTGTTTAATTTGGTTTATTTATTTTCAATTGCCATCTTAAATTTTAGTTCAAATATTACCTAAACCTAATTATCTTTAGTACTTAATTCTTAATCCCTTGGGTACGACAACCCTATTTTTCCACTTTATTACTTGAAAATGATTCGTGCACTTGCGAGTTGATTTTACATATCATTTCCTAATAAGAATAGGAAAGAAATTTAAAAACGTAATAAAACTAAATTTAGAAAATAAAATAGGCAACATGCCAAAATCCAATCAAGACATAAAATAAAAACTAATATTTCCTAATTATAAAATTCAGCCAATGCCATGTAGGCGCATATCATCCTCCATGTGGCAAAAGTGCCATGTCACCATCCATGTCATCAAATTGTGCCACATCACCATATTGTTGGATTCCATGCGTTAGGCTTTCTTTCATGTTGGCATCCTCCGTTCCACTCTATGAACCAATTTTATTTCATCTTCAGTAATGAACTTGCTTCCTTGAGATGTGACCACCTCTTGGATTAAATCATTTAGTGCTTCTTTAAACCTCGAGCCCTGGTTATTGGTTCCATAGAGATTTGAAGTGGCTTTGGACTCCATCTTAAGGTACTCCTAGTCATGTCCTCATCAGAATGGGCAGTCTTAATTGTGATTAGCTATCAATTTTAAGGCAAAACAAAAAAATAATATCAATTTTTGGCACTAACAAATTGCAAGAAAACATTCTTTCACAAAAAAAAAAAAAGGCCAACGAATGTACACTTGTACAATATAAATCACACATTGTTCCTAAACATTTATTAGCATTAGTCCCTAAAGAGCATTCTTTCCTTTTAAAATGATGGAATTGTTAAACATCTCTAAGAATTATCTGTCCACTAGATATCACTCACATAAATTTAGCAGTAGAAAGGCGATCTTAACATAGTTGAAGGTTCTTCACCATTAAAATTGTTGTCCTAACAAAAGTGTTTAAGAGTTTATAAGCTACACTACCTCATATATTTATTATTTAATCGTAGTATATACTTTGGGTTTAGAAGTATTTATTTTTTTGAGTTTTAATGTCTACGATTTTGAGGATTTTGATAAGTTAATTATATATTGATATTGAGATTTCAATGTTGGATTGGGTTAGGACTTTGGCCTGAAATTTTGCAATGGTCATATGAGGTAATTTATTGATTAATTTGATGTAGCTGTGCTTCTTATTTTGGTTTGAAATTCTTATGGCATAAACTATACTTATTAAAGAAAATTTTGAAAGTTAATTCATCAAAATCCATTTATTATTCTATTTTTACTATAATATGTTCATGTTCTACTATTGGAATTTCTAAATGCGAACAATAACCTCATTTTGAATATTTTTGTAAATTAATTTAACCTGATTTTGAATATTTTTGTAAATTAATCAAATGAACAATAATTGACCTAAAAGTTTCAAGATTATTTCCACAATTTGTGTACTAATTTATATAAAAATTTCAAGTTTAGATAATTTGTATTTTATCTACAATTCATTTTTGTTTTAAGCATATTTTGTGCTAAAATCCTATTTTCAAACTCTGACTCTTATAATGAAAATACTCTTTTCAGCTTCATTGTTTATATAGATCATCATCTTCATTCCTTGCTGGTCTCCCATGGATTGGCCATTCTTTAGGTTCAAAAATTTAATCAAACCCTTCATCCAAGTCATCTCCAAAGTTACTTCCTTAGAATTCTTCTCTTGGTCGCCCTTGGCCTGCTCGACCTCGACCTCGACCTCCATGAGCATCTAACCTTATATTCGACCCTCCTTGTGATGTTTCTATCATGTCCATCCTTTGATCTATGTGATCAAATCGGCCATTCATTTGCTGCAATTGCTCTAATATAGTCCTCAGGTTCGTTTGTCACCACTCCTCGTAGCTCGGGAACCACCATGGAATCCTACGGACTCTTCTTCATTAATTCTTAAAGGTGGATCTCCTCTTCTCACCCTTGAATTTACCATGTTAGTATGAATAATGCAAAATAAAATATATTCTCACCAAAAATTACTCCCTCATGTATTTCACTTAATCAAGGTCTCGACACTCGTGTTTTCACACTTGTTTCGGCTTTTACCTTCTTTTAAGCTCACACACTCTTGCCTTTTCCTACTCAGTGAATTATCTCAAAGTTCTAATTAAAGCACCCCAAAAACAGCAATTAGATCACAAGTAAGTTTTAATTAAACTTATCAACAAAACAATAGCAAAAAGTAAGCAATACCGAATGAATTAACAAAACTTAGTTTTCGACTTTCTAGGCAAAATGAAGCAAAATAATAAGGGAAAATTCAGAATTAGCAAGAATTGGACCAGATGGTAAGAGATTAAGGATTCAAGAATGAAATTTAGGAAAAAGAATTTGAAACGCGAACAAAAATCAAATCAAACAAAAATATAGAAAGGTGTTGGTTGTTGTTCTTATAATTCAAGTTTTGTATCAAATCCTTCAACTAATTTTAATCCAAATAATTTAAACACCCAAAATTCAAATATCCAACAACAAAAATAATTCTCTAGTAACTCCAAATATTGAATAAATAATCAACAAATCAGCAGCTCCAATAAATTTCCAGCAACAAATTTCAGCACCAAATTCAACAAAATCGAATTTTTTAAAATATTTTTTTGTGCTTTCCTTCTTCCTTTTTCTTTTTTTTTTTCACTCATATGAGGTATTTTATTGCTTAGTCTGGCTTTTATGGAAGCTTTAACAATTTATGGATTGGTTGTGGCATTAGCGCTTTTATTTGCGAATCCCTTTGTTTAATCCTAAAAATATTTTTGTTTTTCTTTTTTATTTCCTTGGATTTGCTGCTTTTACTTTTTCAAATTATATTAAGATTTCACTCCTGCAATTTCGTATTCGATGTGACAACAACCCCCTGGAAGGACTGGTATAGAACATAAAACAACTGCAGTAACAAGAATCAACACCAAAATTTGCAATTCCAATAGCAAAAACTCACCAAACCTGTGGCCTCCAACAACAAGAATAAATATGTGCAGTCTTTTTTTCCTTTTTTTTTTATTCCTCAAACCATTTTTTTTTATTACTCTCAAATCATAAAACAACTGTAGAAGTAAGGATCAACACCAAAAATTGCAATTCTAAAGCCTCTAACTTGAGACCACTCTTCAAACAAAAACAAATTGCACAAATTTTAGGCTTTTTTATGCAATATGCTTTCAAAACTCTATCTTTTTTTTTTTGGTTTTGAATATATGAATGCAAATAATTAAGACCAAAACAGGAAAGAAAAATCCATGATAAACTTGATTACTAAGAACGAAGATGAAAACAACCAACAAACTAGGAAACAAAATAGGGTAAAATTAGGAAAACCTAATTTAACTAGGAATGAATTAATGAATTTTTTTTTTTTTAAATATGCAGAACATGTATGATGATAGACGTAACCTTAACCTAATGCTAAAATTGCATATTAACATAAAAACAAAGAAAGCAAATAAAGATAGATCAAACCTGAATAAAATTTGGCTCTGATACGAAATGATACGAACTTAGGATGACCTGCACCTAAACCCATATTATATTAGCCTGTATCTAATTATGTTCAAGTTCTAATGGCCACCTTGACCCCTAACCAACCTATGATTAGAAACCTTGGTATATAATGAAGGCGCCAAAATAGGTGATGGAAGGTCTACTGATAACTAAAACACTCATTCACTAATGGTATTTTAGTTGTGCAAAAGAACAAAAAGAATTCAGTTTTACAAATAATTTTCTATATAAAATTCAAGCTTGATTTCTCATTGAAAATAAGCCTTTAAATAGGCTTTGAATGAACAAAATAAAACCCTTAAAGGATTAGGAAATTTTGCCTACATAGAATCCAATTAGGAAATTGCCTAATTTCACACCCTTTCCTAATGTAATTTGAATTAATTGATTCATTTATTTTGAATTAGGAATTAATTAATTTACTAAGAAAATAATAAAATAATAACTTCTCTAAACTTATTTGTCCAGCAAATAAATAAATAAAAACCAGAAAGTAAAGGTAATTTCCTAAAACAAAAAGTAGAAATCAAATTAGGAAACTAAATTACTAGCTTTTTGACTAAGTTGACTTTGATCAATTTGAGCTCCAAATCAGCTTCTATATGCTTTTTAGGATGCCAAATAGAGTTATTATGGAGTCCCACACGTTTTCCTTGCTTGGAGGAAAGAGAAAAAGCCAACTCAGCAAAATACAGTAAAGCCAGCAAGCAATACAGCAATTTTCGACCAAATTTTGAAGTTGTCCGTACAAGGCCGTACAAGTTGGTTTTACTTCTGCTTTGACTTGTTTCCATGACCTCTCAGTGATATTTATTTAATCCATAAAGAGTTGGAACCATTTCTTACTGCTCAAACTTCATAAATGCACCAAAACTGCTACCCAGGTCTGTATCAGCTACCACCACTTGTATGCCTAAAATAGGTCTTGGATCCTCGGGTATGGAAAAGTGCTCTTGAGAGTGAATTACCCCCTGGATAAAGGCACCAAATTTGTCCCTAAACGTCTTAGTTGAGCCCTTATGATTGGCCCGGTCTTCATCCGTATTAGGTCAGCACCCCAGCGGGTTATCGGTTGTGCAGGTTCCCGCAGATTCGCATCAATTTGGTTGCTGCATTTTTTTTCTTGCATTTTTTTTTGGGTCTTCTTCATTCTGCCGATTAGATCTTATAAAAGAAAAAATTTCTTTGTTGTTAAAACTGATCTGACATAATTTAAATATTATTCATTAGCCGCTTTTCCTAACCCTTGTGGTCGATGGCTTGGTGTTGTTTTCATTGAAGTTTGGTGTGTTTTGTATTGCTACTTGTTTATAAGATTGGTCTACCTTTTTGAATGCCAACAAAAAAAAAAAAGCCAAAATCAATACCGAAAATAAGGTTTGTTGATTATTCATTAATTCCACTTTGCAAATGTGATTCTAATTTGTTCTTAACTTTCTTGTTTCTTTGTTTGTGCAAAATTCCAAGTTTATGTCACATGGGGATGGACCTCTTCAAGTTCTGGAGTGGATTAATGACAAGGCTTACAAATCAGATCTTCCAGGTGAGTATAATGTAAGTGCTACCTTTAATGTCGCTAATTTATCTCCTTTTTGTGCAGGTGATGATTTAAGGACAAATCCTTTTCAAGAGAAGGGGAATGATGAGAACATGACCAGGAGCACCCCAAATCATCCTCATCCAAGCAAGTAAGTAAATCAGATTCATCTTCAACTAGAAATCGAGATATCATGTGCTTTAAATGTCAAGGTAGGGTCATATTACAAGTCAATATCCAAACAAGAGGGTCATGGTGATTTTGGAAAGTGGGGACATTGAATCTGAAGAGAAAGAGTCAGATAATGAATCCGTGCCACCATCAGAGGATGTTGATGAAGATGAAGATGATTACAAGTATCCAATTAGTAGGGACTTATCATTGGTTACTAGGAGAGCTCTAACTGTGTTCAAAGATGAGAAGGAAGTGCAACGGGAGAACATCTTTCATACTAAGTGTAAAGTCAAGGATAAGGTATGTAGTATGATTATTGATGGTGAAAGTTATACTAATATTGCTAGTGCTATTATGGTTGAAAAACTAGGTTTACCTGCCATGAAGCATCCAAAACCATATAAGCTGCAATGGCTTAATGAATGTGGAGCATTGAAGTGAACAAGTAGGTGAAGATTGTATTCTCTATTGGTTATAATGAAGATGAGGTTATTTGTGTAAGCTAGTCATTTCTTTTTGGGACAACCATGGCAATTTGATAGAGATACTAACCACCATGGGCGTACTAACAAGATTGTCTTCAACTTTAAAGGTAAATGAGTGGTGCTTATGCCAATGACTCCTACATAGGTTTATGATGATCGATTGACTTTACAAAGGAGGAGAGAAGCTGAACAATAGCAAAATCAAGCTGTGTCCAACAACCAAGAGAAGAAAAAGATTGGTGAGGCTAAGAGTGTGAGAAAAAAAAGAAAAGAAAAAGAGTGGCAAGAAAAAAAGAGTTTTCATGCAAAAAATAGTGAAATAAAGAACGTTTTTTTTTTTTCTAAAAAGCCTGTGACTGTAATGATTTACAAAGAAGCATATATGAATCACTTAATTAACGCTGATGAATCTGTTTTGCCTAGTTTGATGATGTCTTTCTTAAGGCGATTCCAAGTGGATTACCACCAATTAGAGTGATTGAACATCAAATTGATTTTGTTCTGGGATCAACAATTCTAAACCGACTGTCTTATAGGAGTGATCAAAAGGAGACAAAGGAGCTTTAAAGGCAGGTAAGTGAATACTTGAAAAGGGATATGTTAGAGAAAGCATGAGTCCATGTGCTATACCTGTGTTATTAGTCCCTAAGAAAGATGGAACATGGAGAATGTGTGTATTGTAGGGCTATTAACAATATAACTATCAAATATCATCATCCTATTCCTAGGTTAGATGACATGGTTGATGAATTGTATGGTGCAAGTGTGTTTTCAAAAACTGATCTTAGGAGTGATTAGCATCAAATACGCATAAAGGAAGGTGATGAATGGAAAACTGCATTTAAAACAAATCATGGTTTGTATGAGTGGTTGGTTATGCCATTTGGGTTAATTAATACCTCGAGTACTTTTATGAGATTTATAAATCATGTTTTGCATGCTTATATTAGAAAGTTTGTGGTTATGTACTTTGATGATATCCTTATGTATAGTAAGAGTTTAGAAGAGCATGTACGGCATCTTAGGTTAATATTAAATGTTCTTAGGAAAGAAAGACTTTATGCCAATCCTAAAAAGCGTGACATTTGTCAATCTGAGCTTCTTTTTCTAGGCTTTGTGATTAGTGCTGCAGGTATCAAAGTTGATCAAGACAAGGTAAAAGCCATTTAAGAGTGGTCCATGCCAACTAGCATCACCCAAGTTAGAAGCTTCACTTTGACAAACGTGATTAAGAAGAGTGTAGGTTTCCAATGGGGAGAAGCTCAATAAAAGGTCTTTTAATTTATTGAAGGAAAAACTAACAAATGCTCCTTTATTGGCGTTGCCTAACTTTTCCAAAACTTTTAAGATTGAATGTGATGCTTTAGGAAAATGTATAGCTGCTATTTTGATGCAAGAGGGAAAGCCAATTGCATATTTCAATGAAAAACTAAGTGGGGCATATATAACTTATGACAAAAAGCTATATGCATTGGTTAGAGCATTGGAGACATGGTAGCACTACTTATGGGCTAAAGAGTTTGTGAGTGACATAGATCATGAGTCCTTGAAGCACATAAAGGGACAAGGAAAGCTCAATAGGTGCCATGGCAAGTGGGTGGAATTCCTTGAGACATTTCCCTATGTTATTGGCTATAAGCAAGGTAGGGAAAATATTGTAGCCGATGCATTATCCCATAGACATGTATTACTTTCTACTTTTGATGCTAAATTGTTTGGTTTTGATCAAATTAAAGAATTATATGCTCTTTACATCATGACTTTGGTGAAATTTACAAACTTTGTAAAAAGCTTGCTGAGGGAAAGTTTTATAGATTTGAGGGATTCTTGTTTAAGATAAATAAACGTTGTGTGCCAAGTTGTTTTTTACGTGATTTAGTTGTTAGAGAATCTCATGGTAGGGGATTAATGGAAGACTTTGGAATTTAGAGAATCTCATGTTGAGGGATTAATGGGATATTTTGGAATTTAGAGAATCTCATGGTGGGGGATTAATGAGACACTTTGAAATAGCTAAAACCTTAGCTGTTCTACAAGAACACTTCTGATGAAAATCTGCCCGAACCTGCATGATGAGGACATGACCAGGAGCACCCCAAGATGGAGTCCAGAGCCACTTCAAATCTCTACGGGACCAATAACCAGGACAAGAGTAAAGAGGTTTAAAGAAGCACTAAATGGTTTAATCTAAGAGGCGTTCACATCCCAAGGAAGCAAGTTCATTAATGAAGATGAATCAAAATTGGTCCATACGATTGGAACGGAGGATGCCAAGATGAAAGAAAGCATAATGCATGGAATCCAACAATATGGTGATGTGGCACGATTTGATGACATGGATGGTGATGTGGCATCATATGGTGACATGGCACTTTTGCCACGTGGAGGATGATATGCGCCTACATGGCATTGGTTGAATTTTATAATTAGGAAATATTATTTTTTATTTTATGTCTTGATTGGATTTTGGCATGTTACCTATTTTATTTACTGAATTTAGTTTTATTAGATTTTTAAATTACTTTCCTATTCTTATCAGGAAACTAGGAGATAAATTAGGTTTCTTAAACCTAACCAAATTAGGTTTCCTTAAACCTAACCAAATTA
This sequence comes from Ziziphus jujuba, assembly GCF_031755915.1. NCBI lineage: Eukaryota > Viridiplantae > Streptophyta > Magnoliopsida > Rosales > Rhamnaceae > Ziziphus > Ziziphus jujuba. Next base: position 12,268,489 of record NC_083390.1, read on the forward strand.
GGTTTCCTAAACCTAATCACATTAGGTTTCCTAAACCTAATTTTTGTCCATAATTATTTTTAGCAAATTTAGGAAAGCTTTGTAATTTATTTTGCCTATTTAAAGACACATAAGTCATTAATAAAAATGCAGATTACAATTTTGATTCAAAGTGAGAGTGATTCTCTTGGTTCTCTAAAAACTATATCAAACTTTTCAAGCTTTTCTTGTGGAGTTCAGATTTGACTTATCAATAGGTTATTCCGCATCCTATTGTGGCGTCTTCATCATACCAAGGTTCTTACCTTAAATATAGATAACGAGTCGAGATCTTCCATTGATAACTTGTAATTAGATGGTCTAATTCAATCTTTATTATGGGTTTATAGGCAAGTCACTCTAGGTTCGTATCACCGAACAACTGATTACCTGCTGGGGAGCTGATCCATTATGGATGAAGATCGGGCCAATCACTAGAGCTCAAGTCAAAAGAATCAAGGACAACCTGGCTTCCTTTATATAGGGAGTATTCCATTCTTAAAAAGGCTTGTGAATACCCGAATATACAAAGCCTGTTTTAAACATCCAAGTGGTGGAGGCCATTACGAACCCTATAAGCTATATAAGTGGAAATATGGTCTCTAGGCAACAAGAAATGGATCCAACACTTCATGGATTTAATGAATATCACTAAAAGGTCATGGAATCAAGTCAAGGTAGAATCAAAAGCATCTAAAATGAGCTTATACGCATAGAGGAAAACATGGCCGGTTTTGCTATAATATCTGCTGGCTTTACTATATTTTGCTGAGTTGGCATTTTCTCTTTGTTCCAATCAAGGGCAACGTCTGGGACTCAATGATATCCTATTTAGCATCCTATAAGGCATATGGAAGCTGATTGAAGCTTAAGTTCATTAAAGATTGGTAAAAAACCAGCTTAGTTAGAAAGATAGTCAATTATTTTCCTAATTTGATTTTGACTTTTTATTTTAGGATATTAGTCTTTTTATTTGGTTTCTATTTATTTCTTTGCAGGACAAATCAACTTAGGAAAGTTATAATTTTATTCTTTTGCTAGTAAATTAATTAATTCTTAATTCAAAATAAAGGAATTAATTAATTCAATTTAGTTTAGGAAGGTAGTGAGAGAATCTTATTGGCCGGCTTCTGTCTTAGCTTTTAGGTTTCACTGTTTTGTTACTCTAGCCTTTTTAAGGGCTTATTTTTTAGGAAAAGCATACCTTTAATATTATTCAGAAATTTATTTGTGAGGAAAGAATTCTCTTAGTTCTCTTTGAATACCTAAAATACCATTAGAGAATTCTCTTAGTTCTCTTTGAATACCTAAAATACCATTAGAGAATTCTCTTAGTTCTCTTTGAATACCTAAAATACCATTAGAGAGTGAGTATTTAAGTTTGACTTATCAATAGGACATCCATAAGCTATGGTGGTGTTTTCAATATACCAAGAATTCTAGTCACATGTTAATTAAGGGTTGAGGTGACCATAAGAACTTGAACTTAATTTTTCGATTTAGGCTAATATAATATGGGTTTAGGCGTGAGTCCACCTAAGTTCGTATCATTTGGTATAAGAGCCAAGATTTTTGTTCAGGTTTGATCTATCTAATTTGTTTATTTATTTTGGTGTTGTTCTACAATTTTGGCATTAGGTTAAGGTTGCATCCATCTCATACAAGTTGTGCACATAAAAAAGAAAAAAAAAATCTCTTTCCTACCCAAAATTAGGTTCTTTGTTTTACCATATTTTTGCTTCCTAACTGTTGGTTGTCTTTCATTATTGTTCTTAATTATTTGCATTCATATATTTTTTTTTTAAAAAAAAGGAGGAGGATTTGCGGCAACATATACAAATTCACAAAAAATTTGCAAATTTGTATTTTGGTGGTCACAGGTTTGATTCTTGTTGGCTTGAAGTTTGCAGGTTGAGTTGATTTTGATACTGCTGGAGGTTGTGTTTACAATACTTTATTTGTGCTAAAAAAAAAAACAAAAACAAAAACAAATAAAAAAAACTACACAAAAGGCTGGTTTGTTGAATTTGGAGTTGAAATTTGTTTGAGCTGGAAATTTGGTTTGTGGTATTTTGGAGTTGCAGGAATTTTGTATTTCTGCTGGAAATTTGTATTTTTTGAGTGCTAAAATTATTTGGATTATAAGTTAGTTAAAGGATTTGATACAAAAACTTGAATTACAAAGAACAACAACCAACAACTATTCTATATTTTTGTTCAATTTGATTCTTGTTTGTGTTTGAATTTCTTTCTGTAAATTTTATCCTTGAATTATTGGTTTAATAATATTCTGGTCAGCCTTCTATTTATTCCAAAATTTGCTTGTTCATTTACCTTGTTTTTGCTAAAAAAAGTAGAAAACTAAGTTTTATTAATTCACTTGGTATTGCGCTTGCTTTTTGCTAATGTTTTACTGATAAGTTTAATTAAAACATACTTTTGATCTAGTTGATATTTTGTGTGTGTTTTAATTAGAACTTTGAGATAATTCTTTGAGTGGAAAAGGCAAGAGAGTGTGACCTTAAAAGAGGGTAAAAGCCGAAACTAGTATACAAACACGAGTATCAAGACCTCGTTTTAGTGAAACACGTGAGGGAGTAAATTTGGTGAGGATTTTTATATTATTTTTACAAACATGGTAGATTCAAGGATAAGGACAGTGGATGGCTCACTAAGAATTAATGAAGAAGAATCCATGGAATTTAAGGGTGATTCTCGAGCTACAGGGAGTGGAGATGAGCACATGGACATGATGGCGTTCTTGGAGCAACTACAGTGGATGAATGCTCGATTTGATCATATAGATCCATGGATAGGTTAGAGACTTCACAAGGTGGCCAAATCTTAAGCAAGAATTTCATGGTGGCTAAGGTCGAGGTCGAGGAGGTCGCAGATGCCATAGGGAGGATTTTTAAGGAGGTAATTATGGAGATAATTTAGAGGAGGATTTTGAAGACTCTCCAAGGAAGGAAACACCATGGGAGACCAGCAGGGGATGAGGATGATGATCTTGGGAATTGATACGAATCCGCTCGAACCCGCTCAACCGACAACTGCTGGGGTGCTGATCCGATACGGATGAAGATCGGGCTGATCACTAGTGCTCAAGCCAAAAAGTTTAAGAAAAATATTGCTGCCTTTATCCAGGGAGTAATTTATATTCAAAAGGGCTTGTCTATACCCGAAGATCCAAGACCTATCTTGAGCATACAAGTGGTGGAAGCCGGTATGGACCCAGGTAGCGGTTTTGGTGCAATTATGGAGGCCAGGAAGCATGAAATGGTTCCAATGTTTCATGGATTCAATACATATGTCTAAGAAGACATGGAATCAAGTCAAAGCAGCTTTAAAGTCATCCAAAAAGGGGTTGTACGAACAATTAGTAAATTTGGCCTGTTTTCGCTGTATTTTGTGCTGACTTTACTATACTATGCTGAGTTGGCTTTTTCTCTTTCTTCCAAGAAAAAGCAACGTGTGGGACTTCATGATCAGCTTATTTGGCATCCTACAAAGCATATTGAAGCTGATTTGGAGCTCAAATTGGTCAAAGAATAGTCAAAGTCAACTTAGTTAAAAAGCTAGTATTTTAGTTTCCTAATTTGATTCTACTTTTTGTTTTAGGAAATTATCATTATTTTTTGGTTTTCATTTATTTATTTGCTGGACAAATAAGTTTAGGAAAGTTATTATTTTACTATTTTCATTGTAAATTAATTAATTCCTAATTCAAAATAAAGGAATGAATTAATCCAAATTAGATCACGAAAGGAGTGAGAATTTCAGCCACCATAGAAACCACTTTGTATGGCTGGTTTTCCCTTTGTTTTTAGGGTTTATTTCATGAATTTTTAGCCTATTTAAAGGCTTATTTTTCAATTAGAATGAAGCTTGAATTTTATACAGAAAATTATTTGTGAGATTGAATTCTATTTGTTCTTTTAAGCATCTAAAACACCATTAGAGAGTGAGTGTTTTAGTTTTACTTATCAATAGGACTTTCATCACCTATTGTGGCATCTTCCTTATACCGAGGTTTCTAATAACAGGTTGGTTAGGGATCAAGGTGACCATTAGAACTTGAACATAATTAGATCTGGGCTAACATAATATGGGTTTAAGAGCAGGTCGTCCTAGGTTCGTATCATTTGGTGTCAGAGTCAAATTTTGTTCAGGTTTGATCTATCTTTATTTGCTTTATTTGTTTTTGTGTTATTCTCCAATTTTAACATTAGGTTAAGATTGCATCCCTCCCATACATGTTCTGCATCTAAAAAAAAAAAAAAAAAAATTCATTCCTAGTTGAATTAGGATTTCCTAGTTTTATCGTATTTTTGTTTCCTAGTTTGTTGGTTGCTTTTCATCATTATTCTTGTTAATTTTTGCTTTTGTTGATTTTTCTTTGTTGTTTTAGTCTTAAATATTTGCATTCACATATTCTAAAAAAAAAAGAAGAAGGGTTTTGTGTTTAAATTATTTGGATTAAAATTCGATAAAGGAATTGATACAAAATTTGAATTACGAGAACAACAACCAATGCTGTTCTATATTTTTGTTCGATTTGATTCTTGTTTGTGTTTGGAATTCTTTTTCCTAAATTTTATTCTTGAATCCTTAAACTTTTACCATCTGGTCCAGTTCTTAAAAATTCCAAATTTTTTCTCATTGATTTGCCTTATTTTGCCTAGAAAAGCCGAAAACTAGGATTTGTTAATTCCTTCGGTATTGTTTACTTTTTGCTATTGTTTTGTTGATAAGTTTAATTAAAATATACTTGTGATTTAATTTCTGTTTTTTAGGTGCTTTAATTAGAACTTTGTGATAATTCATTGGGTGGAAAAAGGCAAGAGTGTGTGACCTTAAAAAAGGGTAAAAGTCGAAACTAGTGTGAAAACATGAGTGACGAGACATGGCAGATTCAAGAGTGAGAAGAGGAGATCCGCCTTTAAGAATTAATGAAGAAGACTCCATAGGATTCCACGGCGGTTCCCGAGCTTCGGGGAGTGGTGAGTAAACAGACATGAGGGTTGTCTTGGAGCAACTATAGAGGTTGAATACTCAATTTGACCATTTAAATCAAAGGATAGACAGGTTAAAAACATCCCAAAGAGTGCCAAATATAAGGTCAGATGCTCATGGAGGTCGAGGTTGAGGAGATCGGAGGCGACCAAGACAGGAATTCGGGGAAAGTAACTATGAAGATGACTTGGAAGAGGGGTTTGATGAAATTTTTAAACCTCAAGAAAGGCCAATCCATGGGAGACCAGCAAGGAATGAAGATGATGATCTTGGGAACATCAAGGTAAACATTCCACCTTTCATGAGAAGAAGTGATCCGGAGGCATATTTGTATTAGGAGAAGAGAATGGAGATGACTTTTGATTGTCATAATTATTCGGAGGCCATGAAGGTGAAGTTGGCAGCAATGGAATTTGGTCATTATGCACTCCAATGGTGGACCAATGAGCAAAACACCCGGAGGAGAGTTGGTGATGACTTGATCACTACATGGTTGCAAATGAAAGGAACCATGAGGAAGCGATTCGTACCATCACATTATCATAGGTTACTTCATTAAAGGCTTCAATCCCTATCTCAAGGAAGTAGGTTTGTGCAGATGGAAATGCTCATGATGAGGTTAAACATGAATGAGGATAGAGAAGCAACCATGGCAAGATTTTGTGATGGTTTGAATCGTGAGATAGCCAACCAGCTAGAATTGCAACAATATGTGAAATTGGAGGAGATGTTGCATGTGGCTATTAAATTGGAGCATCAATTCAAGAGGAGGGGTGTTAAGCTCATGGTTTTGAGGAGTTTCCAACAGCAGAAGATCAAATCCAAGTGGCTGGAGAAACAATCCTACCTTTGAAAACAACCTAAAGCCGAAAGTTGGAGAAGAATGTTCAATTCGGCCAAGAAGAGAGACTAGAACCGAATCTGTCCAAGCACACAAAACTGAAGATAAATTTGATCCTAAGCCTTCTAAAACTCATGATGTAACACCCCGTCCCGAAGTACACCGAAAATTTTCCAACTTTGACCGAGGTTGACTGTTGACTTTGACCGTTGACCGAGTGGGCCAAAATGTTGACTTTTTGTTCCAGCTGAAATTTCTAGTTGACCGTAGTACTGTAGCGAAGTACATGATGCCCCGAGTTCGTAGACTAGTAGCACGTAAAAAACGGAGCTACGGTTTGAAAGATATGAGAAAAACAAGTTGGGGTCCAAACTGTCCAAGGGGTGCCAAAGTTGACTTTTTATTCATGCAAAGTTGAGTTTTGATTCATGCATGGTTGTGAAGTACTCATCGATACGAGTCCACAGATTAGCGGCACGCCTAATTTGGACGTACGGTTAAAAAGTTATGGACATACAAAGTTTTCCGAATATTGTAATATTTTAATATATCTGGCTTAAGTGAACAGTGACACCACGTGTTGACATCTGAGAGGTCCAGTAGGTGAACAGTGTCACCCACGGTGGCTTTTATTTTGGCAAAAAGTGCAGGCCGGCGGGGAAAGGAGAGAGAGAGAGAGAGCTAGAGAGAGAAACGATCGGCCACCGCCACTTAGCCGTTTTCCGGCCACCCTTTCCCCACACGTGCCACCCCACTACCTCCGCCTCCTCAATTCCGACCAGCCACCCAAATCTCACAGCAACCGGCCATTTTTCCCCTCCACCATCGGCCACTGCCGTTTGACCCATTTTTGGCCATTTTTAGGCCACACGAGCCAGCCACCCCTTACCACCTCCTCATTTTCAGCCAACCCCCAAAATTTCACTACCGACCTGCGACGCGCCCGGATTGGGGCTTTTTCCGGTGGCGGCGCTGCCACCCTCAAACCCAGATCTCTTCACTGTCCCGCCTCCGTTTGCCTCACCGCTCGTCTAGTTGGAACCCTCTCCCCTCGATCTACAAAACCCCCAAAAATCTCGGCCACCAACCACCGGCGGCGACGGTTTCCGGTGGGATTCGGCGGCTCCCCGGAAAATCCAGTTCCGGCGAGTACCCAGTTGCACCACCGGTCCCTCCCCACTAATTCCGACCCCCTGAACTCAGATCCGGGGTCCTTTTTCTCCAATTCACGACGGTTTGGGAGAATCGAGGCTCTAAAGGCCGAAAGCTTTCCGACGAGATTCCAACCACCTCGAGTCCGATCTCCAGGAAGTAAGACCAAATTCGTAATCCTCGTCACTCAAGCTTTGATTCGGTATATTACTCATCAATTTTGGTTGAAGTTTGTGTTTAACCCCCCGGGTATGGGGTATTATTTACCCAAATAAAATATTATTTTATTTGACTGTGTGTGAAATGTTGTTCTAGGAGTACGTGTGCGTCGTGGAATTGATCCCATGGAGAATCTTAGGTTAATTGCGTGCTCCAGGTGAGTGACCCACCTTTAAAACTATTTTGGGGTGATTAATTATATTTATGTTGTGTTAATTTGATATCTGGAATTATACTTATGTGGTGGAATTTAAATATAATTGTGAAAAAATATTATTTTATATATATATATATATACCCATTGATGCTAAACAGAACTTTTTGGTTATTAAGAAATTCCCGATTATTATTATTATTGTGATTTAATTGTATTTATTACTCATGAGCAAGGTATTTTCATTAATAAATTGTATATGGATTTTAATATTATTTTTGGGCATTATTGGTTTAAATTGGTGGTTTCAAATTTTATAGTTATGCCCGTCGAATATTAATTGATGGACTTGGTGATACGAGAAAAATTATTTGTATATTGTTATCGGTGGTTTTGTACCGGAAATGTTAAAGAAAACGTAGGAGGTTGAGTTATAAAAATGGTATAATTCCTACGGTAAATTTTTGAAAAATTTGGTTACTTATTTTAGATGCACTCATACAGTACTGGTATTCTGGCTGTATATGTGGATTAGTGCGCAAGTTATTATGTCTCCCGTGAGTTGCCATTAGACCGAGGGCAGGCAAGTTTGATATTGGCCATAGCCGCCCCCCTCTGTGGCCGGGATGACGGTTTTTGCAGCTGTGCTATCGGGACGCCGAAGTGCCGTATGCAAGTTTCTCTCTTTAACCTCCCCGCCAATCAATGCTTAGGACGCTGGGTATCGGAGGGCATCACTGGTATATGGTGTGGTGCGTCAAGTATAAATTTTCGGATAGAAATTTCAAACCCTAAAGTTTTCTAAAATTATTTATTATATTTTATTACATTTTATTTATATTTGGGTTATTTAATTATTATTCATTAAATTAACGATTCCTTGGTTTTTGGGCATAAGGATAATCAGGTTTTGTGAAAATGTTTTAAAAGGGGAACATTTCCAACGGAGTGAATAGTGAGGGTTTTGAGAGAAATTATTACTTTCAAATGTTTATTATTATTTATTTATTTAAATTGTTTGGTATTGATTAATTAAATTCCTTTACTTGTTATATTATTAATATTAAAAGTGTACAGTTGATAGGGTCACTCACTGAGATGATTAGCATCTCATATTTTTAAATTCCGTTCCCTTAGGTGCAAGGGGTGGTAGACGTTCTTCCGGAGCGAACCTAATCTCCGTTGTTGTCATAGTTCGAGAAGTTACCTTTGTCTTCATTTATTTCAGTTGTAATATTTCTTTCATCCTTGTTGTATAATTTCTATACTTATAGTACTTCATGAAGCTCTATATACTGTCCTGGATATTTATGTATTAATTATGCACTGGATTACTGTTATTCATTTGGAGTGCTGTAAATTTGTGGAATCAAATTCTAGTAACGTGGGAGGAATAAGGGGATGTTATAGAAGTATGTTTTCAGTGCAGGAAATTTTTGGTTAGTCCTACCCTTAGGGGAGGTGCTGTCGGATTTTCTGTTGGAAGGTTCGGTGGTATTTCCCTGGGATCAGGGCTTGTCTAGGATTCCGATGAGGAATTTTGGACGGGTCCTGACACATGAAATTGCGCATTTTAAGTATCAGGGACGAGGACACATCGCTAGCCAATACCCAAATAGGAGGATTATGGTGTTGAAAGGTAATGGCAAACTAGAATCCGAAAGTGAAGAAAAGTGATTCTGAAACTGAAATTGAAGATGGAGAAGTCGGAGATGATGAGCATGACGAACCCAAAACACTCCAACCTTCAAGGGATGACTTGAGCTTAGTTGCAAAGAGGGTCCTTACTATATACAAGGATGAGGAAGAAATTCAAAGAGAAAACATCTTTCACACCCGATGTGAAATTCAAGGTAAGATTTATAGCATGATTATTGACAGTAGAAGTTGTACTAATGTAATTAGTAACATTGTGATTGATAAATTAGGCTTAACAACTATTAAACATCCAGAACCATATAGATTACAATGGCTAAATGATAGTGGTGAGATAAAAGTAAAATTCAGCATTAATACATATGTGGATGTTGTATTGTGTGATGCTATTCTTATATGCATGTGGGTCATATTTTGTTGGGTAGGCCATGGAAATTTGATAGAGATGCTATCCATTATGGTAGAGAGAATAACATTGTATTTAAATTTAAAGGGAATAAGTTTAAGCTGGAGCCATTAACTCTAAAGGAAGTATTTAGCGATCAACTTCAAATGCAACAAAGGAGGGAAGCCGAGAGGCTCAAAGAGAAGGCTTATGGCACCAACGGTTCCACCATCCATCCAAAAGGAGAAAGGTGAGCCTGTTGTCCAAGGTAAGTCCCCTGAAACCCAGGTTGAGTGGAAAAATTTTAACAAACCTTAGAGAGAGAAAGTGAGAGACAAAGCCGAGTATGAGAGAAAACAAAAAGAAAGGAAAGAGAAGAAAAATAAAAATTTTTATCTTAGCTTTGGTGATGTTAATTGTTAGGTCTAAAATATTGATGATTTTATGCCATATTTATAGCTTAATATTTGTTAGTTTGTGTTGATTTATTATGGAAAGATACTTAATTATGTATTTTTCTTAATCTAGGTGAAATAGAAAGAATTTTAAGAAAAAAACCATAAAAATGGATTCCTTGGGTCAAATTATGGTGGGAAGCAAGATTTAAACTCGAACAGATTAAGCATTAAAAAGATTCCAAAAAGATACCTTAAAGATTCCATAAAGATTCTACCGGGAATTTCATGATGGAAGTGGATGTCATATGAACCATCATGATCTGAGGATTTCAAATGTCTTGCTATTTTTTAATTTCGAGGTGCGAGCAAAGAGTTATCGTCATTTAAAGTTTGGAATTTATAAAAAAGAATATTCTAGGTAAATCTCCACCATTGATCAAAAAAGGGAATCAAGTCAAATTGAGGGCCAAGATAAAAATAAGTGGCAATAATTGGTTAATTTATCATTAATGAGGCACATATTATGTCACATGCTTCATTAAAGGTAAATTAGACTAATTAACTATTTTTTTTAGGAGGAATTAGATAAAAGAAAAGTATTGGAGAGCAAGTAATATCAAGTTTTCTTTTTACACATGAAATTCGTCCAACCCTCTTCATGGCCTAAAAAAGGTATCTTACAAGACTGCCACATTCAAAATAAAGAGAGAAAAAGATTCCCAAGGTCCTATATATAGCCCCCACCATATTGAAGGAAGATATACAAGTTTAGAGAGTTATTTAAGAGTTTTTAGGAGGCTTAAATAGAAACAAACCAAATTTTGGGAGTTTCTAAGATTTTCTTAAGGGTTCTACAGTTTTAAAGTTGTAGAGTTTTAGAAAATCAATTGGAGAGCTTGGAGGAGGCATAGAGACGTGGGCTTACTTGGAGAAGAAGGCTACGACTTTGAGAGCTCTTGGAGGAGAATTTCTTCAGTAGTTTTTATTCTCTTTTCTTTTCTCTTTAATTGTGAATCATATTATTTTTAATAATTATGGATGTTGAATTTATTTTTTCCATGAACTAATTTTCATAACTAGGGCTATAATGTAGCCCTAATTATGAAGGTTTAATTACTTTAATATATGTTGAGTTTTATTTAATTAGTAATATGTTTTGTTAATAAATTATTGGTATGCTTAATGCTTTCATAGGCCGGAAGGAATGAATGATTTTAATAATATTTGAGCTTGAAAAAGGATAATATTATGGATCTTCAATGATTTACATGAATGCATAATTGATTGGAAAATAGTTATGTCTCATGCCATATTATTTGCTTAATCTATGCTTGATGAATTTGCATGATTTAATTTATAGGCCGGAAGGAATAAATTAGGTTGATTTTACACATCATTAATAGAGTAACTATAAATAAGAAATCATTGTTGGTCATGAATTTTAAAGATACTTATTTAAAGATGTTTTTGTTGCATTGAACTTTATCTGCATTGTTGAGAGCTTTACTTAGTAGAAATTTGAAAATTTTGGAAAGATTATTAGCTAATATTAAAAAGTTTGATGAACTTGTATTTTTAGTATTTGTTGTGATAGTGTTTGACCCAGGAGATTGGTTTTGGTTTTAACCAAGGGAGAAGAGGATTCCCGAACAAAGAAAGTCCAAGCTTAGGCCACAAGGAGATGGATATTTTCAAGTTTTGGAAAGGATCAATGAAAACGCCTACAAGCTTGATTTATCGGGTGAGTATAATATGAGTGCTACATTTAATGTTGCTGATTTGTCTCCTTTTATTGCAAGTGATAACTCTGATTTGAGGGCAAATCCTATTCAAGAGGAGGGGAATGATGCGAATCCACGCGAACTCGCTCAACCGACAACCCATTAGGGTGCCGACCCGATACGGATGAAGACCGGGCCAATCACTAGTGCTTAAGCTGAGAAGTTTAAAGAAAATATTGCTGCCTTTATCCAGGGAATAAGTCATATTCAAAAGGGCTTATCCATACCCGAAGATCCAAAACCTATCTTGAACATACAAGTGGTGGAAGCCGGTATGAACCCGGATAGAGGGTTTTATGCAATTATGGAGGCCGGGAAGCATGAAATGGTTCCGATGTTTCATGGATTGAATACATGTGTCTAAGAGGACATGCAATCAAGTCAAAACAGCTCTAAAGTCGTCCAAAAAGGGGTTGTACGGACAGTTAGTAAATTTGGCCTATTTTTGCTATATTTTGTGCTGGCTTTACTGTATTGTGCTGAGTTGGCTTTTTCTCTTTCTTCCAAGCAAGGGCAACGTGTGGGACTTCATGATCATCCTGTCTGGCATCCTACAAAGCATATTGAAGCTGATTTGTAGCTCAAATTGGTCAAAGAATGGTCAAAGTTAACTTCGTCAAAAAGCTAGTATTTTAGTTTCCTAATTTGATTCTACTTTTTGTTTTAGGAAATTACCATTAATTTTTGGTTTTTATTTATTTATTTGCTGGATAAATAAGTTTAGGAAAGTTATTATTTTATTATTTTCATTGTAAATTATTAAGTCCTAATTCAAAATAAATTATTAAGTCCTAATTTCGGCCACCATAGGAAACCACTTTGTGTAGTTGGTTTTCCCTTTGTTTTCGGGGTTTATTTCATGAATTTGTAGCCTATTTAGAGGCTTATTTTTCAATTAGAATGAAGCCTGAATTTTATACAGAAAATTATTTGTGAGATTGAATTCTCTTTATTCTTTTGAACACCTAAAACACCATTAGAAAGTGAGTGTTTTAGTTTGACTTATCAATAGGACTTCCATCATCTATTGTGGCATCTTCCTTATATACCAAGGTTTCTAATCATAGGTTGTTTAGGGATCAAGGTGACCATTAGAACTTGAACATAATTAGATCCGGGCTAACATAATACGGGTTTAAGAGCAGGTCATCCTAAGTTCGTATCAGTAATATTAAGGTGAACATACCACATTTCATGGGAAAAGTGATCCAGAGGCATACTTAGAGTGGACGGAGCATATGGAGATGATCTTCGATTGTCATAACCATTCGGAGGCCAAGAAAGTTAAATTGGCAGCTTTGGAGTTTGGACACTATGTACTTCAATGGTGGACTAATGAGCAAAGTAACTGAAGGAGAGTTGGAGACGAACCCATCACTACTTGACGACAAATGAAAGGAGCTAGGAAAAAGAGGTTTGTACCAAGTCATTACCATAGGTTGCTACATCAAAGGTTACAATCTTTATCTCAAGGAAATAGGTCTATGGAGGATTATTACAAGGATATGGAGATGCTCATGATGAGATTGAGCTTGAACGAGGATAGAGAAGCAACCACGACACAGTTTCTAGGTGGGTTGAATCGATAGCTAGCCATCAATTGGAATAGCAACAATATGTGGAATTGGAATAGATGCTGCATGTAACTATCAAACTGAGATCAATTCAAGAGGAGGGGTACAAATCCACGGTTTGGAGCTGGTTCAAGTATTGGGAGATTAAATCCAAGTGTTTGGAGAGCAATCCCACATATGACAACAAGCTAAAATTGAAACTAGGTGAGAAAAGCACCAATCCGCAAAAAAGGGAGTCCAAAGCCAAATTTGTCCAAGCACCAAGAATGAAGGTAAATCTAATCCTAAACCTTCTAGAACTTGTCATATTGTGTGTTTTAATTGTCAGGGACGAGGACACGCTGCTCATCAATGCTCCAATAAGAGAATTATGGTGCTGAAAGGTAAGGCAAATTAGAATCCGACAGTGAAGAAAGTGATGTTGAAACCGAAATCTATGGTGGAGAAGTAGGAGATGAAGAACTTGAGTGATATGAACCTAGAGCGACCTGTCTCTAAACCCGTAACAAAGATTGAATTAGGACCGTCTAATTACAAGTTATCAATGGAAGACCTCGACCTGTTACCTATATTTGAGGTAAGAACCTTGGTATAGTGAAGACGCCACAATAGTGTGTGAAATAACCTATTGATAAGTCGAATTTGAACCTCACAAACAAAGCTTGAAAAACTTCGATATAGCTTTTAGAGAACTAAGAGAATCACTCTCACTTTCAATCAAAATTGTAATCTCTCCCTTTATTCATGACTTATGGGCCTTTAAATAGGCAAAATAAATTACAAAACTTTCCCAAATTTGCTAAAAGTAAAGGTGGAATAATAATGGACGAAAATTAGGTTTAGGAAACCTAATTTTGATAGGTTAAGGAAACCTAATTTTGATAGGTTAAGGAAACCTAATTTTGATAGGTTAAGGAAACCTAATGTGGTTCGGTTTAGGAAACGTAATTTAGCTCCTAGTTTCCTAATTTGAATGGCCTTTAATTCTTTGACCAATTCAACTATAATAAAATTAGGAAAGTAATTTAAAACATAATAAAAACTAAATTAGGAAAGTAAATAGAAAACATGCCAAAATTCAATCAAAACATAAATAAAAATTAATATTTTCCTAATTATAGAATTTGGCCAAGCTTAGTTGGATGCCATGTCACCAAATGATGCCACATCACCATGTTGTAGAAGTCCATGCGTTAAACTCTCTTTCACGTTCGCATCCACCATCTCAATCATATCGACCAATTTTAGTTCATCTTCACTAATGAACTTGCTTCCTTGGGTTGTAAACACCTCCTGGATTAAATCATTTAATGCCTCTTTCAATCTCTTTGCTCATGCTTGAGTTATGGGTCCTGTAGATAGTTGAAGTGGATCTGGGCTCCATCTTGAAGGCCTCTTGGTCACGTCCTCATCATTCCCCTCCTCTTGAAAAGGATTTGTCCTCAAATCGTCACCTGCATAAAAAGGATATAAATCAGCGACATTAAAAGTAGCACTTACATTACCCTCACCTGGAAGATCCAACTTATAGGCATTGTCATTAAGACTCTCCAATATTTGGAATAGACCATCTCCACGCGCCATGAGTTTAGACTTTTGTTGTTTTGGAAACCTCGACTTCCTTATGTGCAACCAAACCCTATCTCCTAGGTCAAACACTTTCACAACAAATTCTAGAAATACAAGTTCATCTTTGCAAAAATCACACTTCAGAAAGTTAGCAAATAATCTTTCCTTCCTAATCACTCCTAAAATTATCCTAAGATGCTCTACATGCTTACCAAAATTTCTACTATATACAAGAATATCATTAAAATCAACAACCACAAATTTCCCAATAAATGGACGCATGACATGCTTCATTAATCTCAAGAAAGTGCTAGGTGCATTAGTTAATCCAAATGGCATAACCAACCACTCATATAAACCATGCTGTTTTCCATATATCACCTTCCTTCATGAGAATTTGATGATAACCACTCTTAAGATCAATTTTTGAAAAAATGCATGCACCATACAATTCATCAAGCATATCATCTAACCTAAGAATAGGGTAACGATATTTGACAGTTATATTGTTAATAACCCTACAATCTACACACATTCTCCATGTTCCATCTTTCTTAGGGACTAATAACACAGGTACAGCACATGGACTCGTGCTCTCTCTAACATACCCCTTTTCAAGCAATTCACTTACCTGCCTTTTAAGTTCCTTTGTCTCCTCTGGATTACTCCTATAAGCCGGTCGGTCTGGAATTGTTGATCCTGGAACAAAATCAATTTGATGTTCGATCCCTCTAATCGATGGTAACCCACTTGGAATCTCCTCAGGAAAGACATCATCGAACTGCTGCAAAAGAGAAAACAATAGAACTAGGCAAAACAGATTCATCAGGGTTAGTTAAATGATTCATATATGCTTTTTTATGCATCATTACAATCATAAGCTTTCTACAACAAAAAAGTCTCTTCATCTCACTTTGTTTTGCATAAAAACTCTCTTTTTTCTTTCCACTCTTTTTCTTTTCCTTTTCACTCACACTCTCATCCTCACCACTCTTTTTCTTCTCTTGGTTGTTGGATACAGTTTGATTGTGTTGTTGTTCAACTTCTCTCCGCCATTGTAAAGCCAATTGATTATCAAAAACTGGTTTAGGAGTTATCGGCATAAGCACCACTCATTTACCCTTGAAATTGAAGACAACCTTATTAGTTCGACCATGATGATTAGTATCTCTATCAAATTGCCATGGACGTCCTAAAAGAAAGTGACTAGCTTGCATTGGTACCACATCACAAATAACCTCATCTTCATAATCACCAATAGAGAATGCAATCTTCACTTGCCTATTCACTTTCCACTCTCCACAATCCTTAAGCCATTGTAGCTTATATGGTTCTGGATGCTTCATAATGAGTAAACCTAGCTTTTCAACAATAGTAAGACTAGCAACATTAGTACAACTTCCTCCATCAATAATCATACTACACACCTTATCCTTGACTTTGCACCTGGTATGAAAGATTTTCTCTCGTTGCACTTCCTTTTCATCTTTATGCACAGTTAAAGCTCTTCTAGCAACCAATGACAGGTCCCCTCCAACATGATACTTATAATCTTCTTCATCTTCATCACCAACGTCCTCCAATGGTGGCATGGATTCATTGTCCGACTCTTATTAGGACATTGACTTGCAATATGACCCCTGCCTTGACATTTAAAGCACATGATATCTCGATTTCTAGTTGAAGATGAATCGGTTTAGGAAACCTAATTTTGGTAGGTTTAGGTAACCTAATGTGGTTAGGTTTAGGAAACCTAATTTAGCTCCCAGTTTCCTAATTTGAATGGCCTTTAATTTTTTGACCAATTCAACTCTAACAAAATTAGGAAAGTAATTTAAAAACCTAATAAAAACTAAATTAGGAAAGTAAATAGGCAAAATGCCAAAATCCAATCAAAACATAAATAAAAATTAATATTTTCCTAATTATAAAATTTGGCCAAGCTTAGTTGGATGCCATGTCACCATATGATGCCACATCACCATGTTGTAGAAGTCCATGCGTTAAACTCTCTTTCACGTTAGCATCCACTCACTAATGAATTTGCTTCCTTAGGTTGTAAACACCTCCTGGATTAAACCATTTAGTGCCTCTTTCAATCTCTTTGCTCATGCTTGGGTTATGGGTCCTGTAGACATTTGAAGTGGATCTGGACTCCATCTTGAAGGGCTCTTGGTCATGTCCTCATCATTGAGGAATCCTAAACACTTAAGGCATCTAGGGCTCGAATTGAGCCTGATGAGTAGGAGAGTCTTGACCATGTACAAAGATGAGGAGCAACTTCAAAGAGAGAATATCTTTCACACCCATTGTGAAATCCAAGGTAAGATTTGTAGCATGATAATTGATAGTGGAAGTTGTGCTAATGTTGTGGTTGATAAATTAGGCTTAGCAACAATTAAACATCTAAAACCATATTGTATGGATTAATGATAGTGGAGAGATGAAAGTAAATAAATAAGCCAAAGTAAAATTCAGTATTGATAAATATGTGGATATTATATTGTGTGATGTTGTTCCTATGCATGGGGTCATATTGTATTAGGTAAACCATGGCAATGTGATAAAAATACTATATAATATGGTCGAGAGAATGCTATTGTTTTTAGATTTAAAGGTGGAAAGGTCAAACTGGAACCATTGACTCTTAATTTAGAGACCAACTTCAAATACAACAAATGAGGGTGGCCAAAAAGCTCAAGGAAAGAGTTAGTGTGGAACCCACAACAACAACACAAATCCAAGGAGTCAAAGTTGAACAAGGCCAACCAAGTAAGTGTCCTAAATGTTAGGTCTAAAATATTGATGATTTTATGCCATATTTATAGCTTAATATTTGTTAGATTATGTTAATTTATTATGGAAAAATACTTAATTATATATTTTTTTTAATCTAGGTGAAAGAGAAGAATTTTAAGAAAACAACCATAAAAATGTATTCCTTGGATCAAATTATGGTGGGAAGCAAGATTTAAGCTCAAACAAACTAAGCATTAAAAAGATTTCAAAAAGATACCTTGAAGATTCCATAAAGATTCTGTCGAAAATTTCATGGTGGAAGTAGATGTCATATGAATCATCACAATCTGAGGATTTCAAATATCAAATTATTTTTGAATTTCAAAGTGCGAGCAAACAGTTATCGTCATTTAAAGTTTGGAATTTATAAAAAGGAATATTCTAGTTAAATCTCCACCATTTATCAAAAGAGGTAATCATGGCAATTTGAGGGGTCAAGATAAATACAAGTGGCCATAATTGGTTAATTTATTATTAATGAAGCACATGTCACATGCTTCATTAAGGGTAAATTAGACTAATTAACTATTTTTTTAGGAGGAATTAGATAAAAGGAAAGTATTGGAGAGAAAGTAATATCAAATTTTCTTTTTATACATGAAATTCGTCCAACTCTCTTGATGGCCTAAAAAAGGTATCTTCCAAGACTCGCACAATGAAAATAAAGAGAGAAAAAGGTTCTCAAGGTCCTATATATATAGCCCCCACCACATTGAAGGGAGATATACAAGTTTAGAGAGTTATTTAAGAGTTTTTAGGAGGCTTAAATAGAAACAAATCAAATTTTGGGAGTTTCTAAAGTTCTCTTAAAGGATATAAGGTTTTTAAAGTTTCAGAGTTTTAGAAGATCAATTGGAGAGTTTGGAGGGGGCATAGAGACGTGGACTTGCTTGGAGAAGAAGGCTACCACTTGGAGACCTTTTGGAGAAGGATTTCTTCAATAGTTTTTATTCTCTTCTCTTTCTCTTTAATTGTGAACATTATTGTTTTTTTTCTTTATAATTATGGATGTTGAAATTATTTTTGCCATGATTTAATTTCATAGCTAGGGTTATGATGTAGCCTTAACTATGAAGCTATAATTGTTTTAATATATGTTGAGTTTCGTTTAATTAGTAATATGTTTTCTTTATAAATCATTGGTATACTTAATGCTTTCATAGGCCAGAAGGAATGAATAATTTTAATAATATTTGAGCTCGGAAAAGGATAATATTATGGATCTCCAATGATTTACATGAATACATAATTGATTGGAAAATAGTTATGTCTCATGCCATATTATTTGCTTAATCTATGCTTGATGAATTTGCATGATTTAATTTATAGGTCGGAAGGAATAAATTAGGTTATGTGAATATTATCAATTGTGAGTGAAAACTACTTTTCATTAATTTTGTGATTAAGTGTGGTTAACAAAGTTACAAATAAATTAAATTCACATATTTAAGTAATTAAATTGGAATAGCTAGTGGTGAAATCAATTGCCTTAATATTCATAATTATTAAACTCACTCTTTTACTTGAAGTTGATCTAATTTTAATTTCTTGTTTTAGTTTAATTTAGTTTATTTAATTTTCAATTGCCATCTTAATTGCTAGTTCAAATATTACCAAAACCTAATTATCTTTGGTACTTAATTCTTAATCCCTTGGGTAACAATCCTATTTTTCAACTTTATTACTTGAAAACATTTTGTGCATTTATGAGTTGATTTTACACATTAAGTTTTTGGCACCGTTAGTGGGGATTAAGGCATTAATATTAATTCAGATTGGGTTTAGTAGGACTTCGAATATTGTTTTCTTATTTTAAATTTTTATATTTGTTTCCTAATTTTGGTTTTAGTGTTGCATGCTAGGGTTTTAATTATTTGCTTGTTTGGCCAACTTGCTTTGAATTTTTAATACTTATTTTGTGGTACTTGAGATCAAAATTTTATTTTTAATTTATTGGTGTCTAGGTTAAAAGTTATGCATACTTAGGGGTTTTCTTATTTTCAACTTTTGTTTATCTTTATTATTTTCAATTTAGTTTGTATATTAGGGTTTAATTTTAATTGTTTGCTTGATAAACTTGCAATTAAATTGAACCTTTGTTTTGTTAGTGTTTTCTTTTTAGGAAAATCATGGAATGTCAAGCTTATGGTCATCAACCTTATTGGGATTATGGGGAGCCAACTAGTTCTCCAAGTGAAAATTTATCGAGTTACAAAAGAATCTTGCTATTATGTCTAAACTCATTGCAAATTTTAGAGTTCAAGCTGTATCTTGTGAATGGTGTGGAGTAAATCACTTAAGTGAAAATTGTCAAATGGGGAATCCTTTCGCTCTAGAAGACTCAATTGAAGACTTATCAAGACAATATAATCAAGTCGCAAATTTTGGGATTCAATGGTGTGGAGGCAATCATTTAAGTGAACATTGTCAAGTGGGAAATCCTTTTGCTCCGGAAGAGCCATTCGAAGACTTTCCAAAGCATAATTTTTATTCCAACACATATAATTCTGGATGGAGTGTGATACGAACCTAGAGCGACCTGTCTCTGAACTTGTAACAAAGATTGATTTAGGACCGTCTAATTACAAGTTATCAATGGAAGACCTCGACCCGTTACCAATATTTGAGGTAAGAACCTTGGTATAGTGAAGACGCCACAATAGGGTGCGGAATAACCTATTGATAAGTCGAATTTGAACTCCACAAAAAAAGCTTAAAAAAGTTCGATATAGTTCTTAGAGAACCAAGAGAATCACTCTCACTTTGAATCAAAATTGTAATCTCCCTTTATTCATAACTTATGTGCCTTTAAATAGGCCAAATAAATTACAAAACTTTCCTAAATTTGCTAAAAGTAAAGATGGAATAATAATGGACGAAAATTAGGTTTAGAAAACCTAATTTAGCTTCTAGTTTCCTAATTTGAATGTCCTTTAATTCTTTGACCAATTCAACTCTAATAAAATTAGGAAAGTAATTTAAAACCTAATAAAAACTAAATTAGAAAAGCAAATAGGCAACATGCCAAAATTAAATCAAAACATAAATAAAAATTAATATTTTCCTAATTATAAAATTTGGCCAAGCTTAGTTGGATGCCATATCACCATATGATGCCACATCACCATGTTGTAGAAGTCCATGCATTAAACTCTCTTTCACATTGGCATCCACCATCCCAATCATATGGACCAATTTTAGTTCATCTTAAGTATTGAACTTGCTTCCTTAAGTTGTAAATACCTTCTGGATTAAACCATTTAGTGCCTCTTTCAATCTCTTTGCTCGTGCTCGGGTTATGGGTCTTGTAGACATTTGAAGTGGATCTGGGCTCCATCTTGAAGGTTTTTGGTCATGTCCTTATCATTCCCCTCCTCTTGAAAAGGATTTGTCCTCAAATCGTCACCTGCACAAAAAGGAGATAAACCAGAGACATTAAAGTAGCATTCACGTTATACTCACCTGGAAGATCCAACTTGTAGGCATTTTCATCAATATTTGGAATGGACCATCTCCACGCGGCATGATTTTAGACTTTTGTTGTTTTGGAAACCTCGACTTCCTTACGTCCAACCAAACCCAATTTCCTGGCTCAAACACTTTCACAACAAATTCTAGAAATACAAGTTCATTTTTGCAAAAATCACACTTCTTAAGGCTAGCAAAGAATCTTTCCTTCTTAAGCACTCCTGAAATTATCCTAAGATGCTCTACATGCTTACCTAAATTTCTACTATATACAAGAATATGATCAAAATCAACAACCACAAATTTCCCAAAAAATGGATGCATGACATGCTTTATTAATCTCATGAAAGTGCTAGGTGCATTAGTTAATCTAAATGGCATAACAAACCACTCATACAAACCATGCTTTGTTTTAAATGCTGTTTTCCATTTGTCACCTTCCTTCATGAGAATTTGATGATAACCACTCCTAAGATCAATTTTTGAAAACATGCATGCACCATACAATTCGTCAATCATATCATCTAACCTAGGAATAAGGTGACGATATTTGACAGTTATATTGTTAATAGCCCTACAATCTACATAGATTCTCCACGTTCGATCTTTCTTAGGGACTAATAACACAGGTACAGCACATGGACTCAAGCTCTCTCTAACATACCCCTTTTCACGCAATTCACTTACCTGCCTTTGAAATTCCTTTATCTCCTTTGAATTACTCTTATAAGCCGGTCGGTTTGGAATTGTTGATCCTGGAACAATATCAATTTGATGTTCGATCCCTCTAATCGGTGGTAACTCACTTGGAATCTCCTAGGGAAAGACATCATCAAACTGCTGCAAAAGAGAAACAATAGAACTAGGCAAAACAGATTCATCAGGGTTAGTTAAATGATTCATATATGCTTCTTTGTACATCGTTACAATCATAGGCTTTCTACAACAAGAAAGCATCTTCATCTCACTCTGTTTTGCATAAAAATTCTCTTTTTTCTTTGCACTCTTTTTCTTTTCTTTTTCACTCACACTCTCATCCTCACCACTCTTTTTCTTCTCTTGGTGGTTGGATACAGTTTGATTATGTAAACGTTCAGCTTCTCTCCGCCTTTGTAAAGCTAATTGATCATGAAAAACTTGTTTAGGAGTTATCAGCATAAGCACCACTCATTTACCCTTGAAATTGAAGATAACCTCATTAGTATCTCTATCAAATGACCAGCTTGCATTGGTACCACGTCACAAATAACCTCATCTTCATAATCACCAATAGAGAATGTAATCTTCACTTGTCTATTCACCTTCAACTCTCCACAATCATTAAGCCATTGTAGCTTATATGGTTCTAGATGCTTCATAATGGGTAAACCTAACTTTTCAACCATAGTAAAACTAGCGACATTAGTACAACTTCCTCCATCTATAATCATACTACATACCTTATCCTTGACTTTGCACCTAGTATGAAAAATGTTCTCTAGTTGCACTTCGTTCTCATCTTTATACAAAGTTAAAGCTCTTTTAGCAACCGATGACAAGTCCCCTCCAATTGGATACTGGTAACCTTCTTCATCTTCATCACCAACGTCCTCCAATGGTGGCATGGATTCATTGTTTGACTCTTGTTTTCTTCAGTTTCAATGTCTCTACTTTTCCGAATCACCATGACCCTCTTATTAGGACATTGACTTGCAATATGACCCCTGCCTTGACATTTAAAGCAAATGATATCTCGATTTCTAGTTGAAGATGAATCGAATTTAGTTACTTGCTTAGATGAGGATGGTTTGACCTTAACTTCAAATTTAGGCCGTGTGGTGGCTTTATCTTCAAACTTGGGCTGATTTGGTTTCCATGTGGATGGGCTTGCTTTCCAAGTGTGTTGAGCAATACTAGGTCTTGTGTACCCCTCCTCTTGAGTTGTTGCTCTACTTTGATGGCCATGTGCAGCATCTCCTCAATCTCCACATAATGGTGCAAGTCCACTTGATTTGCTATTTCGATATTCAAACCACCCAAGAAACGTGCCATTATAGGCCCCCTATCCTCCTCAACATTAGCCCTAGGGTTTCCATCTCCTTAAAATAGTCCTCCACACTTCTATTTCCTTGAGACAAGCTTTGTAATTTCTGAAAAATTCTCCTATAGTAATGACTAGGTACAAAATGCTTCCTCATTAAAGCCTTCATCTCCTCTCATGTATCTATAGGTCTTTGTCCTGCTCGCCTCCTAGAAAGTGTCGCTTTGTCTCACCATCCAATAGCATAATTCCTGAATTCAATAGCGGCTAATTTTACCTTTTTTGCCTCGAAGTAGTTTTGACAATCAAATACCATTTCAATCCTCTTCTCCCACTCGAGATATGCTTCTGGATCACTTTTACCTTGGAATGATGGTATTTTCATCTTAATTCCTCCATAGTCACTGCCTCGATCTATCCTCTCTCTCCCATGGAATTGGTTGGTTTCCGAACCAGTCTTCCTCTTCTTCCTCATAGTGATTTCCCACACGTTCCCATTCTTCCCTTCTTGGAGTATTTCTTCCTCTACCACATCCATGAGCAAACCTTTGTGGAGGTTGTGGATGCGGTGTTTGGATTGATGATTGCATCCTATCCAACCTATCATGGATCTGCCCCATCTCCAACCGTAGTGCTCTTTGATGAACCACCATGGCTTTAGTGTATAACTTCGGATCAGCCACACTTGGAGTTTCATCCATGCTTTCTTTGCTTTTCTCTTGTGACATGATTTTTCTGTAAAATTTGTTAGTAAAAAAGAAAGGCCTCACAACACTCCCTCACGTGTCTCACTCAAATTCAAGGTCACTTGTGTTTGTACTCTAGTTATAGTTCGGCTTTTACCCTCTATAATTTTCACCTTTTTTGCCTTTTACCACTCTATTTAGTTCTTTGCAAACTAATTTCAAACTAAAACAAACTAGCATGTAACAATCCAAATAGACCTACCAAACAGTTATGAAAATAAGGCTAAAAAGACAAATAGAATGAAAAGTAACAAAAAAAAGGCAACAATGAAAGCTCAACAAGAAATTTAGCAAGAACAAAAGAAACTAAAATGTGAGGAACAAATTGGAATGAGATTTGCAAAATGGAATAAGTAAATATTCAACAAACCTTATCTTCGGTATTGATTTTGGCTTGTTTTTGGTGCTCCTCAAATCAGCTAAAAAATTTCACTACCTAGTTTCTCTTGAAATCTCAATATTCAATGCCACAAACCACAAGAACAATTATAAGTTATCAGTAGAAGACCTCGACTCATTACTTATATTTGAGGTAAGAACCTTGGTATAGTGAAGACGTCACAATAGGGTGTATAATAACCTACTGATAAGTCGAATTTAAACTCCACAAACAAAGCTTGAGAAAGTTCGATATAGTTCATAGAGAACCAAGAGAATCACTCTCACTTTGAATCAAAATTGTAATCTCCCTTTATTCATGACTTATGTGCCTTTAAATAGGCAAAATAAATTACAAAGCTTTCTTAAATTTGCTAAAAGTAAAGGTGGAATAATAATGGACAAAAATTAGGTTTAGGAAACCTAATTTAGCTCCTAGTTTCCCAAATTGAATGGCCTTTAATTCTTTGACCAATTCAACTATAATAAAATTAGGAAAGTAATTAATTAAAAACCTAATAAAAACTAAATTAGGAAAGTAAATAGGCGACATGCCAAAATCCAATCAAAACATAAATAAAAATTAATATTTTCCTAATTATAAAATTGGGCTAAGCTTAGTTGGATGCCATGTCACCATATGATGCCACATCACCATGTTGTAGAAGTCCATGCGTTAAACTCTCTTTCACGTTGGCATCCACCTTCCCAATCATATGGACCAATTTTAGTTCATCTT
Source organism: Ziziphus jujuba (assembly GCF_031755915.1). NCBI lineage: Eukaryota > Viridiplantae > Streptophyta > Magnoliopsida > Rosales > Rhamnaceae > Ziziphus > Ziziphus jujuba. The sequence continues at coordinate 12,293,402 of NC_083390.1, forward strand.
TATTAATGAACTTGCTTTCTTGGGTTGTAAACACCTCTTGGATTAAACCATTTAGTGCCTCTTTCAATCTCTTTGCTTATGCTCGGGTTATGGGTCCTTTAGACATTTGAAGTGGATCTGGGCTCCATCTTGAAGGGCTGTTGGCCATGTCCTCATCAAAGTGATTGACAAAGTTATTCAAGTATGACAATTCAGATCTTTCAAGTTATCAAGTGAGCACATCTTTGATCAAGATACGGAAAGGCATAGGGAAACATTTTTTCTAAATGTTATGAAGCGATTGGCAAGTTGCAAAATCAATATTCTCCAAGTACAAACTTTCAAGTTCAATTGGAGCAACCAATGACAACTTTTTCACAAGGATCTCAAGAAAACTTGGGAAATAACTTGGAGATTACTTGTAATAAGCAAGTTGATGAATTTGAATCCTTTCAAGAGCCACATGATGATGACAAATTTGAGGAACATGAAGAGGTGTCTATAAGGAGTGAAATGCAACAAGAATCTTCAATTTTGGATAATTTTAATGAGGTTCACACACATGACCAAGATTGCCTACCAGAAGAATTTTCCCAATGCACTATCACTAGTTCATGGGAATTTTCTAATTTTTCTTCAAATTCATTGCAAAAAGGGCTTAAGGATCATGAAAAGGATAAATCAATGAATCAAACAAGCCAAAAATTGGCCAAATCCGATGAGGATAAAGCTATGGCCGCACTTCATGAAGATTGCTTGCCAAGAGAGGCTAAATCTCAACTTTTCAAGCCAAATATTGAATTTTCAAGAGCCCAAGATACCCATGCTCCAAAAATGCAAATTGAGGTTGAATGCATCCCAAAAGGAGACAAAGAAAGTATTTTTTGACCTGAAAGAATCCAATCTACCAAAAAGAAAGTTCAATTCATGCTTTTAGTTCAAATTGAGACTTATATAGGAGGAGTTAAAAGTTTGCTAAGGCCACAAGATTATCATCATGCACAATTTCCATATCATAAGCTTGGACAATATTATGAGGATGACATCATTTACATATTTAATCCAGCTTGAACATCAAAAGGATGAAGTCAAGCTAATGACTTTAAACAAGTGCTCTTGGGAGGCAACCCAAGTTTTTTTGTCTACCTATTTTTTATCTATTTATTTTAGTTGTTTTTGCTTGTTTTCTTGTTTTTTAGGTTGTTTTGATGTGTTTTGTTTGAGTTTTTGCAAGGTTTTAAGACTTTTAGGTACAAAAGAGCAAAAGATGAATGCTGAGATTTCAAGTCTAAAGCTAGGTTTTTTAAGTATAACCACCTTGAATATGCATTGGACTACATCAAATTGTATGGCTGCATGGTGCGTAGGGAAAATGCAACATGTAGGTTTTCCCAAGTTTTGACATTGCGAGGAACATTCTATGTCTTCAAAGGGGAGTATTCTTTACCTTTTATTTACTTTCTCTTTATTTTATGTTTTTCACAATGAGCACATTGTTCATTTTAAGTTTGGGGGTCAAAAGCATGCTTTGCATCTTTTAAATCTTATCCTTTTAAGTGTTTTTATTAGTTTTCAAACATGTTAGTTTTAGTTTTTATTTTCCTTCATTATAAAAAAAAAAAATTGCTTTTGTGGTGTTTTCTTAAGTACTTTAATGAGCCAATGATAAGACCATGATTGAAAATAAATTGGTATTTAGATAGTGGATTTGTTTTTGTGTATTCTTAAATGCTTGAAGTTATATTCACATGTTGTTACTTTCAATAAATTTTGAGCACATAATTAATAATGCATGATTTAGATTGTGTTTTGAAGGAGGTTTGCATGAATTAGAGTACTTTATTATTAATTGAACTCTAGAACTTTCTTGATTATTGCTTGAGGCGAAGTCCTAGGTAAATGCATTATTAAGAACATGATTTAGGCCATCTTTGTTTAAGTTTGAGCCTTTCAAGCCTACCTAAAACATTATCTTACACTAGTACCTTATTTGAGCCGTTAGGATGTATAAAGATGTATTAGAGCCTTTTGTTCATTAAAGCACATTTACTTACCCTTTTTGAGCTTTAAATTTTTTTGTCTACCATAAGCATACTATAAAGAGAGCTTTGATTGAATTGATATGAATATATGCTTATGAGTTAGTGGGAATGTTGAAGAAAATGGAAAAACTGAAGTTTGGAGGTTAAGTATTTGGGGAATTTGGCTATAGTATGTATTTTTGTGTAAGTTGGAAGCTTGAATGTGCAATAAGAAGAAAAATGAGTTTGGGGCTTCAGTGAAAAAGAAAGGAAAAAAAAAAAAAGCAAAACAATTTAAAAAATATATATAAAGTGAAAAGGAGAAACAGAAGATTTGTAAGTTTATAATGAAGTTAAAAGAAGAAAAGAAGTTCTAAGAAAGAAACAAATTTTACAAGTTATTTATTCGTTGATATTTAATTTTAGCTTTCTTCCTTTGATTTATTATATCCTATCCTTTTCTTTCTTTAGCCATATTAGCCTTAATAATAAAAACCATGAAGTCCTAATGATTCAAGGTGGTGTAATAGCCTACATTAGTGGAGAGTGATAATTAAGTCAAGCATATGGTAGTTCATACTTTATTATCAATCTATAATTCTTGTAAATTTATTCAAATGCATGACATTGAGTGTATAAATTGATTTCCACATACACATATTGGAAGTACCGTATATGTTGGATGGAAGATAAGATATTGAGTTACATAATTACTGTAAAACCATTTGAAAATTCATGTGTTATACAATCTTTGAGGCACCTCGTTAAAGTATCTTATGTTCTTTAAAAGATTTATTTTTCTTATTCTTCTTCTTTGCTAGGGACTAGCAAATCTTAAGTTGGGGGTATTTGTTAGGTCCAAAATATTGATGATTTTATGCCATATTTATAGCTTAATATTTGTTAGTTTGTGTTGATTTGTTATGGAAAGATACTTAATTATGTATTTTTCTTAATCTAGGTGAAAGAGAAAGAATGTTAAGAAAAAAACCATAAAAATAGATTCCTTGGGTCAAATTAGGGTGGGAAGCAAAATTTAAACTCGAACGGACTAAGCATTAAAAAGATTCCAAAAAGATACCTTAAAGATTCCATAAAGATTCTATCTGGAATTTCATGGTAGAAATGGATGTCATATGAATCATCACAATCTGAGGATTTCAAATATGACATTATTTTTGAATTTCGAAATGCGAGCAAACAGTTATCGTCATTTAAAATTTGAAATTTATAAAAAGGAATATTCTAGTTAAATCTCCACCATTTATCAAAAGAGGGAATCAAGGCAATTTGAGGGCCAAGATAAAGACAAGTGGCAGTAATTGGTTAATTTATCATTAATGAGGCACATGTCACATGCTTCAATAAGGGTAAATTAGACTAATTAACTATTTTTTTAGGAGGAATTAGATAAAAGGAAAGTATTGGAGAGCAAGTAATATCAAGTTTTCTTTTTACACATGAAATTCGTCCAACCCTCTTGATGGTCTAAAAAATGTATCTTCCAGGACTCCCACATTGAAAATAAAAAGAGAAAAAGGTTCCCAAGGTCCTATATATATAGCCCCCACCACATTGGAACGGGCCATCTCCATGTGGCATGAGTTTAGACTTTCATTGTGCGGGAAATCTTTCCTTTCTCAAATGCAATCAAACCCAATCTCCAGGCTCAAAAACAACTTGTTGATGCCCTTTGTTTGCTTGCATCATGTATTGGTAAGTTCTCCTCTCAATATTAGCTTTGGCCTTCACATATAGTTGCCTAACAAAATCAGCTTTCTTTTTCCCATCTAAATTAGCACGCTAAAAGGTAAAGGTGTCAAATCCAATGGAGTTAAAGCATCAAAACCATATACAATTTCAAAAGGTGAAAATTTAGTGGCTAAATGTACAGATCTATTGTAATCAAATTCAACATGAGGTAAACATTCTTCCCAAGTTTTGATATTCTTACTTATCAAACCATCCAACAAAGTAGACAAAGTTTTGTTTACTACCTCTATTTGTCCATCAGTTTGTGGATGATAAGTAGTGGAAAACAAAAATTTAGTACCCAACTTAGCCCACAACGTTTTCCAAAAGTAACTCAAGAATTTTGCATCTCTATCAGACAGTTTCTTTAAAGAACAAATCAGCAATATGAGATGCATCATCGGGTTTATGACATGCAATAAAATGCGCTATTTTAGAAAACCTATCCACAACAACAAAAATTAAATCTCTACCTTTCCTTGTTCTAGACAAACCTAAAACAAAGTCCATAAAAATGTCTATCCAAGGGTGGTTAGGTATAGGAAGTGGCATGTACAACTCATGTGGTTGCAGCCGTGATTTAGATTACTTACATTTAATACATCTATCACAAATTCTTTCTACATCTCTTTTTATATGTGGCCAATAAAAATGCTCTTGTAGAACAGCTAAGGTTTTAGCTATTCCAAAGTGTCCCATTAAGCCCCCACCATGAGATTCTCTAACAAGTAAATCACGCAAAGAACAACTTGGCACACAAAGTTTATTTTCCCTAAAGAAGAATCCCTCAAATCTATAAAACTTTCCCTCAGTATGCTTTTCATGAAGTTTGTAAATTTCACAAAAGTCATGATCTAAAGCATTTAATTCTTTAATTTGTTCAAAACCAAGTAATTTAGCATCCAAAGTAGAAAATAATACGTACATGCGGGATAATGCATCGGCTACAATATTGTCCTTACCTTGCTTGTAACGAATAACATAGGGAAATGTTTCAAGAAATTCCATCCACTTGCCATGGCACCTATTGAGCTTTCCTTGTCCCTTTATGTACTTTAAGGACTCATGATCTATGTGAATCACAAACTCTTTAGGCCATAAGTAGTGCTGCCATGTCTCCAATGCTCTAACCAATGCATATAGCTCTTCATCATAAGTTGGATAGTTTAAGGCGACCCCACTTAGCTTTTCATTGAAATAAGCAATTGGTTTTCTCTCCTGCATCAAAACAGCACCTATACCTATTCCTGATTCATCACATTCAATCTCAAAAATTTTGAAAAAGTTCGGCAACACCAATAAAGGAGCATTTGTTAGTTTTTCTTTTAATAAATTAAAAGACCTTTCTTGAGCTTCTCCCCATTGAAACCCTACACTCTTCTTAATAACCTCTATCAAAGGTGCAGCAATAGTACTAAAATCTTTAACAAACCTCAACTAGCCAAACCATGGAAGCTTCTAACTTAGGTGATGTTAGTTGGTGTGGACCACTCTTGAATGGCTTTCACTTTCTCTTTATCAACTTTGATACCTACAGCACTAATCATAAAGCCTAGAAACACAAGCTCATATTTACAAAAGTCACACTTTTAAGATTCGCATAAAGTCTTTCTTTCCTAAGAATATCCAATACTAACCTAAGATGCCTGACATGCTCTTCTAAACTCCTACTATATATACAAGGATATCATCAAAGTAGACAACCACAAACTTTCCAATGTAAGCACGCAAAATATGATTCATAAGTCTCATAAAAGTACTGGGGACATTAGTTAACCCAAATGGCATAACCAACCACTCAACAAACCATGCTTTGTTTTAAATGTTGTTTTCCATTCATCTCCTTCCTTCATGCGTATTTGATGATAACCACTCTTAAGATCAATTTTTGAAAACATGCATGCACCATACAATTCATCAAGCATATCATCTAACCTACGAATAGGAGGATGATATTTGACAGTTATATTGCTAATAGCCCTACAATCTACACACATTCTCCATTTTCTATCTTTCTTAGGGACTAATAACACAGGTAAAGCACATGGACACATGCTTTCTCTAACATATCCCTTTTCAAGCAATTCATTTATCTACCTTTGATCCTTTGTCTTTTCTAGATTACTCCTATAAGCCGGTCGGTTTGGAATTGTTGATCCAGGAACAAAATCAATTTGGATCCCTCTAATCGGTGGTAACCCACTTGGAATCTCCTCAGAAAAGACATCATCAAACTCCTACAAAAAAGAAACAATAGAACTAGGAAAAACAGATTCATCAGGGCTAGTTAAATGATTCAAATATGCTTCTTTGTACATCATTACAACCATAGGCTTTTTACAACAAAAAACCTTTTTTTTCTCACTCTATTTTGCATAAAAACTCTCTTTTTTCTTCCCACTCTTCTTCTTTTCTCTTTCTCTCACACTTTCAGCCTCACCACTCTTTTTCTTCCCTTGATTGTTCGAGACAACTTAATTTTGTTGTTGTTCAGCCTCTCTCCTCCTTTGTAAAGCCAATTGATTAGCAAAAACTTGTTTATTAGCCATTGGCATAAGCACCACTCGTTTACCCTTAAAGTTGAAGACAATCTTATTAGTATGACCATGAAGATTAGTATCTCTATCAAATTGCCATGGATGTCCCAAAACCAAATGACTAGCTTGCATTGGTACCACATCACAAATAACCTCATCTTCATTATCACTAATAGAGAATGCAATCGTCACTTGCCTATTCACCTTCAACGCTCCACAATCATTAAGCCATTGTCGCTTATATGGTTCTAGATGCTTCATAGTGGGTAAACCTAGTTTTTCAACCATAGTAACACTAGCAACATTAGTACAACTCCCACCATCAATAATCATAGTACCTAACTTGTCCTTGACTTTGCACCTAGTATGAAAAGTTCAATATAGTTCTTAGAGAACCAAGAGAATCACTCTTACTTTAAATCAAAATTGTAATCTGAATTTTATTCATGAGCTGTGTGCCTTCAAATAGGCAAAATAAACTACAAAACTTTCCTAAATTTGCTAAAAATAATTATGGACGAAAATTAGGTTTAGGAAACTTAATGTTGATAGGTGTAGGAAACCTAATGTGGTTAGGTTTAGGAAACCTAATGTGATTAGGTTTAGGAAACCTAATTTGGTTAGGTTTAGGAAACCTAATTTATCTTCTAGTTTGCTAATAAAAATAGGAAAGTAATTTAAAAACCTAATAAAACTAAATTGGGAAAATAAAATAGGCAACATGCTAAAATCCAATCAAGACATAAAATAAAAACTAATATTTCCTAATTATAAAATTCAACCAATGCGATGTAGGCGCATATGATGCCACATCACCATCCATGTCATCAAATCGTGCCACATCACCATATTGTTGGATTCCATGCGTTAGGCTTTCGTTTATATTGGCATCCTCCGTTCCAATCATATGAACCAATTTTGGTTCATCTTTATGATGTGTAAAATCAATTCGCAAGTGCACGAATCGTTTTCAAGTAATAAAGTGGAAAAATAGGGTTGTCGTACCCAAAGGATTAAGTATTAAGTACCAAAGATAATTAGGTTTTGATAATATTTGAACTAAAATTTAATATGGCAATTGAAAATTAAATAAACTAAATTAAACAAAAGCAATCAATTAAAATTAGATCAATTTCAAGTAACAGAGAGAATTAAATAATTATGAATACTAGGGCATTTGATTTCACCACTAACTATTCCAATTTAATTACTTAAATATGTGAATTTAATTAACTAGTAATTTTTTAACCACACTTAATCATAAAATTAATCAAAAGTAGTTTCCACTCACAATTGATAATATTCACATAACCTAATTTATTCCTTCCGGCCTATAAATTAAATCATGCAAATTCATCAAGCATAGATTAAGCAAATAATATGGCATGAGACATAACTATTTTCCAATCAATTATGCATTCATGTAAATCATTGGAGATCCATAATATTATCCTTTTTCAAGCTCAAATATTATTAAAATCATTCATTCCTTCCAGCCTATGAAAGCATTATGTATACCAATGATTTATTAACAAAACATATTACTAATTAAATAAAACTCAACATATATTAAAATAATTAAACCTTCATAGTTAGGGCTACATAGCCCTAGCTATGAAAATTAGTTCATGGTAAAAATAATTTCAACATCCATAATTATTAAAAATAATAAGATTCACAATTAAAGAGAAAGGAAAAGAGAATAAAAACTATTGAAGAAATTCTCCTCCAAGAACTCTCAAAGTCGTAGCCTTCTTCTCTAAGCAAGTCCACGTCTCTCTGCCTCCTCCAAGCTCTCCAATTGATTTTCTAAAACTCTAAAACTTTAAAACCCTAGAACCCTTAAGAGAATCTTAGAAACTCCCAAAATTTGGTTTGTTTCTATTTAAGCCTTCTAAAAGCTCTTAAATAACTCTCTAAACTTGTATATCTTCTTCAATGTGGTGGGGGCTATATATACAGGACCTTGGGAATCTTTTTCTTGCTTTATTTTCAATGTGGGAGTCTTGGAAGATACATTTTTTAGGCCATGAAAAGGGTTGGACGAATTTCATGTGTAAAAAGGAAACTTGATATTACTTGCTCTCTACTACTTTCCTTTTATCTAATTCCTCCTAAAAAATAGTTAATTAGTCTAATTTACCCTTAATAAAGCATGTGATATGACATGTGCCTCATTAATGATAAATTAACCAATTATTACGATTTGTTTTTATCTTGGCCCTCAAATTGCCTTGATTCCCTCTTTTGATCAATGGTGGAGATTTAACTAGAATATTATTTTTTATAAATTCTAAACTTTAAATGATGATAACTCTTTGAAATCCTCAGATCGTGATAATTCATATGACATCCACTTCCATCATGAAATTCCCGATAGAATCTTTATGGAATCTTCAAGGTATCTTTTTGGAATCTTTTTAATGCTTAGTCCGTTCGAGCTCAAATCTTGCTTCCCACAATAATTCGACCCAAGGAATCCATTTTTATGGTTGTTTTCTTAAAATTCTTCCTCTTTTACCTAGTTTAAGAAAAATACATGATTAAGTATTTTTCCATAACAAATTAACACAAATTAAAACATATTAAGCTATAAATATGGCATAAAATCATCAATATTTTAGACCTAACACTTTAGTAATGAACTTGCTTCCTTAGGATGTGAACACCTCTTAGATTAAACTATTTAGTGATTCTTTAAACCGCTTTGCTTTAGCTCTGGTTATTGGTCCCGTAGAGATTTGAAGTGGCTCTCGACTCCATCTTAAGTTTCTCCTAGTCATGTCCTCATCATTTCCCTCTTGAAAATGAGTTGTCCTCAAATCGTCACCTACACAAAAAGGAGATAAATCAGCAACATTAATGGTAGCACTTACATTATACTCACCTGGTAAATCAATTTTGTAAGCATTTTTATTAATCCACCTCAAAACTTGAAAAGGTCCATCCCCACGCGGCATAAGCTTCGACTTTCGTTGCTCCGGAAACCTTTCTTTTCTTAGGTGCAACCAAACCAAATCTCATCGGTCAAACACTATCACAACAAATCCTAGTTGTTCTTGCATGGCCTTGTCCCCTTGAATAGTAGTTGAAGCCGTGGGTGCTATACTAGCCTTTTCTTTAAGCTTTTTGGCCTCCCTCCTTTGTAAAGCCAATTATAGATCATCAAAAACTTGTTTATGAGTCATTGAAGTGGAAGATAATCTTGTTAGTACGACCATGATGATTAGTATCTCTATCAAATTGCCACGGACGTCCCAAAAGCAAATGACCAGCTTGCATTGGTACCACATCACAAATAACCTCATCTTCATAATCATCAATAGAGAATGCAATCTTCACTTGCCTATTCACCTTCAATTCTCCACAATCATTAAGCCATTGTAGCTTATATATGGTCTGATACGAACCTAGAGCGACCTGTCTCTAAACCCATAACAAAGATTGAATTAGGACCGTCTAATTACAAGTTATCAATGGAAGACCTCGACTCGTTACCTATATTTGAGGTAAGAACCATGGTATAGTGAAGACGACACAATAGGGTGCGGAATAATCTATAGATAAGTCGAATTTGAACTTCACAAACGAGGCTTGAAAAAGTTCAATATAATTCTTAGAGAGCTAAGAGAATCACTCTCACTTTGAATCAAAATTGTAATCTCCCCATTATTCATGACTTATGTGCCTTTAAATAGGCAAAATAAATTACAAAGCTTTGCTAAATTTGCTAAAAGTAATAGTGGAATAATGATGGACGAAAATTAGGTTTAGGAAACCTAATTTTGATAGGTTTGGGAAACCTAATGTGGTTAGGTTTAGGAAACCTAATTTAGCTTCTAGTTTTCTAAGTTGAATGGCCTTTAATTCTTTCACCAATTCAACTCTAATAAAATTAGGAAAGTAATTTAAAAACCTAATAAAACCTAAATTAGGAAAGTAAATAGGCAACATGCCAAAATCCAATCAAAACATAATTATAAAATTTAGCCAATGCCATGTAGGTGCATATCATCATCCACGTGGCAAAAATGCCATGTCACCATATGATGACACGTCACCATCCATGTCATCAAATCGTGCCACATCACAATATTGTTGGATTCCATGTGTTAGGCTTTCTTTGATGTTGGCCTCCTCCGTTCCAATCATATGGACCAATTTTGGTTCAGCTTCAGTAATGAACTTGCTTCCTTGGGATGTGAACACCTCTTGGATTAAACCATTTAGTGCTTCTTTAAATCTCTTTGCTCTTGGAAAGATTACCACCTTTCCAACACAAGTATCCATAGGATTCCATGATGATTCCCATGCTACAGGGAATGGTGAGCAAACGGACATGCAAACGGACATAAGGGCTATATCAGAACAATTGCAGCGAATGAATGCTCAATTTAACCACATAAATAAAAGAATGGAGAAAATAGGAACATCTCATGGTGGACCAAATTTGAGGTAAAAGTTCCACAGAGGTCGAGGTTAAGGAGGCCATGGACAACTTAGAGAGGAGTTTGAAGAGGAAAATTTTGGAGATGATTTCAAGGAAGGAATGGATGAAACATTGGCTGTCCAAGAGAGGCTAGGCCATGGGAGGCATAGGAGAAAGGAGGTAGATGATGCTCTTGGAAACATCATGGTAAACATACCACTTTTCATGGGGAAAAGTGACCCGAAGGCTTACTTGGAATGGGAGGAGTGTATGGAGATGATTTTTTATCATCACAACTATTCGAAGGCCAAAAAAGTTAAATTGGCAGCAATGGAATTAATCCATTATGCACTCTAATGGTGAACCAATGAGCAAAATACCCGAAGGAGAGTGCGTGATGACTTAATCACTACATGGCGACAAATGAAAGGAGCCATGGGGAACTGGTTTGTACCATCACACTACCATAGTCTGCTGCATCACGGGCTTCAATCGTTATCTCAAGGAAATAGGACCGTAGATGATTATTACAAGGAGATGGAGATGCTTACGATGAGGTTAAGCATGAATGAAGATAGGGAAGCAACCATGGCAAGGTTTTTAGGTGGTTTGGATCATGAGATAGCCAATCAACTAGAATTGCAACAATATGTGGAATTGGAGGAGATGTTGCATGTGGCTATTAAACTTGAGCATCAATTAAAGAGGAGGGGTACAAGCTCATGGTTTGGAGAAGTGTCAAGCAGTGGAGGATCAAATCCAAGTGGCTGGAGAAACAATTCTACCTTTGAAAACAACCCAAAGCCGAAAGTTGGAGAAGAAAGTTCAAATCGGCTAAGGAGAGAGACTAGAACCGAATCTATCCAAGGACGAGGACACATCGCTAGCCAATGCCCGAATAGGAGGATTATGGTACTGAAAGGTAATGGCAAACCAAAAACTAAAAGTGAAGGAAGTGATGCTAAAATTGAAATTAAAAACGGAGAAGTTAGAGATGATAGGCATGATGAATCCGAAACTCTCAAGGCATACAGGCCTAATTTTAGTTTAGTAGTAAGGAGGATTCTAACCTTAGACAAAGATGAGGACCAAATTCGAAGAAAGAATATCTTTCACACCCGATGTGAAATTTAAAGTAACATTTGTAGTATGATAGCTTGATAGTGTTAGTTGTGCAACTGTAATTAGTAATTTGGTAGTTGATAAATTGGGCTTAGCAACCATTAAATATCCAGAACCGTATAGATTACAGTGGCGTAATGATAGTGGTAAGATAAAAGTGAATAAACAAGCCAGGGTAAAATTTAGCGTGGATGTTGTTTTGTGTGGTGTCGTGCCTATGGATGCTGGACATATTCTATTAGGTAGACCATGGCAATTCCATAAAGATGCTACTCATTATGACCATGAGCATTGTATTGTTTTTAGATTTAAAGGTAAGAAGGTCAAGCTGGAGCCATTAACCTTAAAGGAGGCTTTTAGAGACCAACTACAAATGCAATAAAAGAGGGAAGCCCAGAGGCTCAAAGAGAAGGCTAGTATGGCACCAACAGTTCTACCATCCATTCAAAAGGGAAAACGTGAGCTTACTATCCAAGGTAAGTCCTCTAAAACCCAGGTTGAGTGGAAAAATTATAATAAACTCGAGAGTGAGAAACTTGGAGAAACAGTCGAGTGTGATGCAAAATTCAATGAAACCATGAGTGAGAAAGGAAAAATAAAAAATTTTATTTGAGTTTTGGGGATTTCAATAAAGCCATCTTGAGTAAGAAATCATTGTTGGTCATGAATTGTAAAGATGCTTTTGTTTTTTACAACTTTATCTACATTATTGAGAGCTTCACTTTATGGAAATTTAAAAATTAGGAAGATATTATTTGCTAACTTTAAAAAGTGTAATTTTTGCCATAATGAGCATGCATTTTTAGATTTTGTTGTGATAGTGTTTGATCCAGGAGACTTGATTTGGTTGCACTTATGAAAGAAAAGGTTTCCAAAACAAAAAAAGTCAAAGCTTGTGCTGCGCATGGATGGACCTTTTCAAGTTTTGGAACGGATTAATGAAAATGCATACAAACTTAAATTAACAGGTGAGTATAATGCTAGTGCTACATTTATATTGCTAACTTATCTATGTCTTTTTGCTACAGGTGATGACTTCGGTTAGAGGGAAAATCCTTTTCAAGAGGAGGGGAATGATTTGATTTCGGTCATGCCAATTCAACCGACTACCTACTAGGGTATGGGTCTCATACAAAAGAAGATGAGGCCAATCACTAAGACAACTTGGCTGGCTTTATTCATGGAGTGATTCAGTCTCAAGAGGGCATGACAATACTTGAAGATACAAGATCTGTTTTAAGCCTCCAAGTGGTGGAGACCGATACGGACCTAAGTAGCTATTTTTGTGCAAATTTGGACTCCAAGCAGCAAGGAATGGTTCTAACACTTCATGAACTCAATGAATATCATTAAGAGGACATGGAATCCAGCCAAGGCTAAATCAAAAGCATATAGAAAGCACTTGTACGGACTTGCAAGGAACTTAAAAACAGAAGGAAAAAAAGAGGAAAAAAATAAAAATAAAATAAAATATATCCAACCAAAACCCACTACCTATTTAGAGGTAGGAACTTATGGTATTAACTTATGACCCTTTATCTATGGAAGATAAGAACCATAAGTATAAAGACACTCAAGTGAGTAACCTAGAGGTCCAAGAATAATGGTGAAAAATCAATTCTCAATGAGAGAAAATTTCATTCAAAAAAACCAATCTCCTTACAAATGGAAAAATAAAATCCTTAAATAGAGTCTCAGACTCTTTAGAAACCCTAGACAAAGCATTAAAGATTCTTTTGACTTATTTTGAACCATCTAGAATCACCTTATATAGTTATTACACGTCCAAAATTACCAAGATAAAATTAAATGCTTAATTTAACCTAGTTGGGCCTAGCTAGCATCAAATTACATGGCCCGGATGTTCTAATATACTTGGTCTCTTAAAATAGCACCAAAAAACCCCATTTTGCAATTTCCTCAAGCCCATTTTATAATTCTCCAAGCCCAAAACGTCCCCCTTTAATTTTGGCTTACTTTCTAAACCAAAAACACTTGATCTTGGGCTGTTAAATAATTGTTCTTAAACTTGGAACTCTCAAAAGTGGGTTTGGTAATGTTCTCCTCTTTAAACACATCAAGATCCTTCATTAATGCTAATAAGGTGTCCTTAAATCTTTTAACTTTACTTCGAGCAATTGGGCCTTGAGGCAGCTGAAAAGGGATCATTGGAAGTGTGATGTGCGTTGTTCCCCGCTTCTTTGAAGAGATTCGTCCTTGAATCTTCACTTGCATCAAAAAGAGCTAAATCACTAACATTGATTGTGGAACACACATTGTACTCACCGAGTGGAACACACATTGTACTCACCGAGCAAGTCACTAAATGGACCATCCCCTCTTGGATACAACTTAGTCTTCCTCCTTTCGGGAAATCTCTCCTTTCTCATGTGCACCCAAACCCAATCTTCTAGTTCAAAAATCACTTGCTTGCTTCCCTTATTAGCTGATGTGAAAAATCAACTTGCAAGTGCACGAATCGTTTTCAAGTAATAAAGGAAAAAATATGGTTGTCGTACCCAAGGGATTAAGAATTAAGTACCAAAGATAATTAGACTTTGGTAATATTCAAATCAGCAATTTCGAGGACAGTTGAAAATTAAAAAAACTAAATTAAGATGATAGCAATTAAGAGAGTGAGTTTAATAATTATGAATACTAGGGCATTTGATTTCACCACTAACAATTTCAGTTTAATTACTTAAATATGTAAATTTAATTAACTAGTAATTTTGTTAACCACACTTAATCACAAAATTAATCAAAAGTGGTTTTCACTCACAATTGATAATATTCACATAACCTAATTTATTCCTTCCGGCCTATAAATTAAATCAGGCAAATTCATTAAGCATAGATTAAGCAAATAATATGGCATGAGACATAACTATTTTCCAATCAATTATGCATTCATGTAAATCATTGGAGATCCATAATATTATCCTTTTCCAAGCTCACATATTATTAAAATAATTCATTCCTTTTGGCCTATGAAAGCATTAAGCATACCAATGATTTATTAACAAAACATATTACTAATTAAATAAAACTCAACATATATTAAAATAATTAGACCTTCATAGTTAGGGCTACATCATAACCCTAGGTATGAAATTAGTTCATGCCAAAAATAATTTGAATGTCCATAATTAAAATAATAATAATAATAATAATGTTCACAATTAAAAAGAAAGAGAAGAGAATAAAAACTATTAAAGAAATTCTCCTCCTAAAGCTCTCCAAGTCATAGCCTTCTTCTCCAAGCAAGCCCACGTCTCTATGCCTCCTCCAAACTCTCCAATTTATCTTTTAAAACTCTAAAAATTTAAAACTCTAAAACCCTTAAGAGAACCTTAGAAACTCCAAAATTTGGTTTGTTTTATTTAAACCTCCTAAAAGCTCTTAAATAACTCTCCAAACTTCTATATCTTCCTTCAATGTGGTGGGGGCTATATATATAGGACCTTGGAAACCTTTTTTTCTCTTTATTTTCAATGCGGGAGTATTGGAAGATACCTTTTTTAGGCCATGAAGAGGGTTGAACGAATTTCATGTGTAAAAAGAAAACTTGATATTACTTGCTCTCTACTACTTTTCTTTTATCTAATTCCCCCTAAAAAAATAGTTAATTAGTCTAATTTACCCTTAATGAAGCATGTGATATGACATGTGCCTCATTAATAATAAATTAACCAATTATTGCCACTTGTCATAATCTTGGTCTTTGGATTGCCTTGATTCCCTCTCTTAATCCATGGTGGATATTTAACTAGAAATATTATTTTTTATAAATTCCAAACTTTAAACGATGATATCTTTTTACTCACACGTCGAAATTGATGTGTATAATCAACTCGCAAGTGCACGAATCGTTTTCAAGTAATAAAGTGGAAAAATAGGATTGTCGTACCCAAGGGATTAAGAATTAAGTACCAAAGATAATTAGGTTTTGATAATATTTGAACTAAAATTTAAGATGGCAATTGAAAACTAAATAAACTAAATTAAACAAAAGCATCAATTAAAATTAGATCAATTTCAAGTAAGAGAGAGAATTGAATAATTATGAATACTAGGGCATTTGATTTCACCATTAACTATTCCAATTTAATTACTTAAATATGTAAATTTAATTAACTAGTAATTTTATTAACCACACTTAATCACAAAATTAATCAAAAGTAGTTTCCACTCACAATTGATAATATTCACATAACCTAATTTATTCCTTCCGGCCTATAAATTAAATCATGCAAATTCATTAAGCATAGATTAAGCAAATAATATGGCATGAGACATAACTATTTTCCAATCAATTATGCATTCATGTAAATCATTGGAGATCCATAATATTATCCTTTTCCAAGATGAAATATTATTAAAATCATTTATTCCTTCTGGCCTATGAAAGCATTAAGTATACCAGTGATTTATTAACAGAACATATTACTAATTAAATAAAACTCAACATATATTAAAATAATTAAACCTTCATAGCTAGGGCTACATCATAGCCCTAGCTATGAAAATTAGTTCATGGTAAAAATAATTTCAACATCCATAATTATTAAAAATAATAAGATTCACAATTAAAGAGAAAGGAAAAGAAAATAAAAACTATTGAAGAAATTCTCCTCCAAGAGCTCTCAAAGTTGTAGCCTTCTTCTCCAAGCAAGCCCACGTCTCTCTGCCTCCTCCAAGCTCTCTAATTGATCTTCTAAAACTCTAAAACTTTAAAACCCTTAAGAGAATCTTAGAAACTCCCAAAATTTGGTTTGTTTCTATTTAAGCCTCCTAAAAGCTCTTAAATAACTCTCTAAACTTGTATATCTGCCTTCAATGTGGTGGGGCCTATATATATAGGACCTCGGGAATCTTTTCCTCTCTTTATTTTCAATGTGGGAGTCTTGGAAGATACCTTTTTGGGCCATAAAAAGGGTTGGACGAATTTCATGTGTAAAAAGGAAACTTGATATTACTTGCTCTCTACTACTTTCCTTTTATCTAATTCCTCCTAAAAAAATAGTTAATTGGTCTAATTTACCCTTAATGAAGCATGTGACATGACTTGTGCCTCATTAATGATAAATTAACCAATTATTGCCACTTGTTTTTATCTTGGCCCTCAATTTGCCTCGATTTCCTCTTTCCATCAATGGTGGAGATTTAACTAAAATATTCCTTTTTATAAATTCCAAACTTTAAATGATGATAACTTTTTGCTCGCACCTCGAAATCCAAAAATAACGAAACATTTGAAATTCTCAGATTGTGATGATTCATATGACATCCACTTCCACAATGAAATTCTCGATAGAATGTTTATGAAATCTTTAAGGTATCTTTTTGAAATCTTTTTAATGCTTAGTCCGTTCGAGCTCAAATCTTGCTGCCCACCATAATTCGACCCAAAGAATCCATTTTTATGGTTGTTTTCTTAAAATTCTTCCTCTTTTACATAGATTAAGAAAAATACATAATTAAGTATCTTTCCATAACAAATTAACACAAACTAACAAATATTAAGCTATAAATATGGGATAAAATCATCAATATTTTAGACCTAACAAGTACCCCCAAAATTAAGATTTGCTAATCCCTAGAAAAGAAAAAGAATAAGAAAAATCAATCTTTTAAAGAACATAAGATACTTTAATGAGGTGTCTCAATGATCGTATAACATATGACTTTTCAAATTGTTTCAAAGTAATTATGTAACTCAATACCTTATATTCTATCCAACATATATGATACTTCCAATGTGTGTGTGTGGAAATCAATTTATACACTTAATTATCATATGCTTGAATAAATTTACAAGAATTAGAGATTGATAATAACGTATGAACTACCATATGCTTGACTTAATTATCACTCTCCACTAATGTAGGTTAACGCACCACCTTAAATCATTAGGACTTCATGGTTTCTATTGTTAAGGCTAATGGATAAGGCTAAAGAAAGAAAAGGATAGGATATAATAAATCAAAGAAATAAAGCTAAAATTAAATATCAATGAATAAATTACTTGTAAAAGTTGTTTCTTTATTAGAACTTCTTTTCTTATTTTAACTTCAATTTCAATATCCTTTTTCTCCTTTTTATTGTGCATACATTCTTTTTATTTCTTTTTTTTTTCTTTTTTTCTTTCTTTTCCACTAAACCCCCAAACTTATTTTTCTTTTTATTGCACATTCAAACCTCCAATTTATACAAAACTGCATACTAGAGCCAAATTCACCAAATACTTAACCTCCAAACTTTTTTTTCCTTTTTTTTTTCTTTTTCTTTTTCTTTTTCAACACTCAAAAAAGCTCACAAGCATATATTCATATCAATTCAATTAAAGCTCTCTTTGTAGTATGTTCAAGGTAGGAAAAAGAAATTAAGGCTCAAAAAGGGTAAGTAAATGTGTTTTAATGAAGAAAATGCTCTAATACATCTTTATGCATCCTAAAGGCTCAAATAAGGTACTAGTGGAAGATGATGTATTAGGTTGGCTTGAAAGGCTCAAACTTAAACAAAGATGGCCTAAATCATATTCTTAGTAATGCATTCACCTAGGATTTCGCCTCAAGCAATAATCAAGCAAGTTCTAGAGTTCAATTAATAATAAAGTACTCTAATTCATGCAAACCTTCTTCAAAACACAATCTAAATTATGCATTATTGATTATGTGCTCAAAATTTATTGAAAGTAACAATATGTGAATTCAAGCATTTCGGCATACACAAAAACAAATCCACCATCTAAAAACCAATTTATTTTCAATCATAGTCTTATCATTGGCTCATTAAAGTACTTACGAAAACACCACAAAAACAAGTTTTTTTTTTTTTTTAATAATGAAGGAAAATAAAAGCTAAAACTAACATTTTTGAAAACTTATAAAAACACTTAAATGGACAAGATTTAAAAGATGTAAAGCATGCTTTTCACCCCCAAACTTAAAATGAACAATGTCCTCATTGTGAAAAACATAAAATAAAGCAAAAGCAAACAAAAGGCAAAGAATACTCCCCTTTGAAGACATGGAATGTTCCTCGTAATGTGAAAACTTAGGAAAAACCTACATGTTGCATTTGCCCTACACACCTTGCGGCCAAAAAGAAGGGAATGTATCCATACAATTTGATGTACTCCAATGCATATTCAAGGTGGTTATACTCCAAAAACCTAACTTTAGACTTGAAATTCTCAACATTCGTCTTTTGCTCTTTTACACCTAAACATATTAAAACCTTGCAAAAACTCAAACAAAACACATCAAAACAACCTAAAAACAAGAAAACAACTAGAAACAACTAAAATAAATAGATAAATATAAGGTAAAGAAAGAAACTTGGGTTGCCTCCCAAGAGCGCTTAAAGTCATTAGCTTGACTTCATCCTTTTAATGTTCAACCTGGATTAAATATATAAATGATGTCATCCTCATAATATTGTCCAAGCTTATGATATGGAAATTGTGCGTGATGATAATCTTGTGGCCTTAGCAAACTTTTAACTCCTTGTCCTATTAAGTCTCAATTTGAGCTAAAAGCATGAATTGAACTTTCTTTTCGGTAGATTGGATTCTTTTAGGTCCAAAAATGCTTTGTTTGTCTCTTTTTGGGATGTATTCAACCTCAATTGCATTTTTGGAGCATGGATACATCTTGGGCTCTTGAAAATTTGAGATTTAGTCTCTGTTGGTAAGCGATCTTCTTGAAGTGCGGCCATAGCTTTATACTCATCGGATTTGGCCAACTTTTGGCTTGATTGATTCCTTGACTTATCCTCTTCATGATCCTTAAGCCCTTTTTGCAATGAATTTGAAGGAAAATTAGAAAATTCCCATGAACTAGTGATAGTGCGTTGGGAAACTTCTTGTGGTGGGCAATCTTGGTCATGTGTGTGTACCTCATTAAAATTATCCAAAATTGAAGATTCTTGCTGCATTTCACTCCTTATAGACACCTCTTCATGTTCTTCAAATTTGTCATCATTATGTGGCTCTTGAAAGGATTCAAATTCATCAACTTGCTTATTACAAGTAATCTCCATGTTAATTTCCAAGTCTTCTTGAGATCCTTGTGAAAAAGTTGTCATTGGTTGCTCTAATTGAACTTGAAAGTTTGTACTTGGAGAATATTGATTTTGCAACTTGCCAATCGCATCATAACATTTAGAAAATGTTTCCCTATGCCTTTCCATATACTCGATCAAAGATGTGCTCACATGATAACTTGAAAGATCTGAATTGTCATACCTTGAATAACTTTGTTGATCACTCCATCCAGAATTATATGTGTTGGGAAAGTCTTCGAATGGCTCCTCCAGAGCAAAAGGATTTCCCACTTGACAATGTTCACTTAAATGATTGCCTCCACACCACTGACATGTTATAGCTTGAATCCCAAAATTTGCAACTTGATTATATTGTCTTGATAAGTCTCCAATTGAGTCTTCTAGAGCAAAAGGATTCCCCACTTGACAATTTTCACTTGAGTGATTTACTCCACACCATTCACAAGGTACAGCTTGAACTCTAAAATTTGCAACGAGTTTAGACATCATAGCAAGATTCTTTTGTAACTCGATAAAATTTTCACTTGGAGAACTAGTTGGCACCCCATAATCCCAAAAAGGTTGATGACCATAAGCTTGATATTCCATGATTTTCCTAAAAAGAAAACACTAACAAAACAAAGGTTCAAATTAATTGCAAGTTTATAAAGCAAACAATTAAAATTAAACCTTAATATACAAACTAAAATTGAAAATAACAAAGATAAACAAAATTTGAAAATAAGATAAACCCCTAAGTATGCATAACTTTTAATCTAGACACCAATAAATTAAAAATACAATTTTGGTTCCAAGTACCACAAAGTAAGTATTAAAAATTCAAAGCAAGTTGGCCAAACAAGCAAAGAATTAAAACCCTAGCATGTAACACTAAAACCAAAATTAAGAAATAAATATAAAATTTAAAATAAGAAAACAATGTTCAAAGTACTACTAAACCCAATCCGAATTAATATTAATGCCTTAATCCCCGACAACGGCGCCAAAAACTTGATGTGTATAATCAACTCGTAAGTGCACGAATCGTTTTCAAGTAATAAAGTGGAAAAATAGGGTTGTCGTACCCAAGGGATTAAGAATTAAGTACCAAAGATAATTAGGTTTTGATAATATTTGAACTAAAATTTAAGATGGCAATTGAAAACTAAATAAACTAAATTAAACAAAAGCAATCAATTAAAATTAGATCAATTTCAAGTAAGAGAGAGAATTGAATAATTATGAATACTAGGGCATTTGATTTCACCATTAACTATTCCAATTTAATTACTTAAATATGTAAATTTAATTAACTAGTAATTTTATTACCCACACTTAATCACAAAATTAATCAAAAGTAGTTTCCACTCACAATTGATAATATTCACATAACCTAATTTATTCCTTCCGGCCTATAAATTAAATCATGCAAATTCATCAAGCATAGATTAAGCAAATAATATGGCATGAGACATAACTATTTTCCAATCAATTATGCATTCATGTAAATCATTGGAGATCCATAATATTATCCTTTTCCAAGCTCAAATATTATTAAAATCATTCATTCCTTCCGGCCTATGAAAGCATTAAGTATACCAATGATTTATTAACAGAACATATTACTAATTAAATAAAACTCAACATATATTAAAATAATTAAACCTTCATAGTTAGGGTTACATCATAGCCCTAGCTATGAAAATTAGTTCATGGTAAAAATAATTTCAACATCCATAATTATTAAAAATAATAAGATTCACAATTAAAGAGAAAGGAAAAGAGAATAAAAACTATTGAAGAAATTCTCCTCCAAGAGCTCTCAAAGTTGTAGCCTTCTTCTCCAAGCAAGCCCACGTCTCTCTGCCTCCTCCAAGCTCTCTAATTGATCTTCTAAAACTCTAAAACTTTAAAACCCTTAAGAGAATCTTAGAAACTCCCAAAATTTGGTTTGTTTCTATTTAAGCCTCCTAAAAGCTCCTAAATAACTCTCTAAACTTGTATATTTGCCTTCAATGTGGTGGGGCCTATATATATAGGACCTCGGGAATCTTTTCCACTCTTTATTTTCAATGTGGGAGTCTTAAAAGATACCTTTTTAGGCCATGAAAAGGGTTGAACGAATTTCATGTGTAAAAAGGAAACTTGATATTACTTGCTTTCTACTACTTTCCTTTTATCTAATTCCTCATAAAAAAATAGTTAATTGGTCTAATTTACCCTTAATGAAGCATGTGACATGACATGTGCCTCATTAATGATAAATTAACCAATTATTGCCACTTGTTTTTATCTTGGCCCTCAATTTGCCTTGATTTCCTCTTTCCATCAATGGTGGAGATTTAACTAAAATATTCCTTTTTATAAATTCCAAACTTTAAATGATGATAACTCTTTGCTCGCACCTCGAAATGCAAAAATAACGAGACATTTGAAATTCTCAGATTGTGATGATTCATATGACATCCACTTCCACAATGAAATTCTCGATAGAATCTTTATGGAATCTTTAAGGTATCTTTTTGGAATCTTTTTAATGCTTAGTCCGTTCGAGCTCAAATCTTGCTTCCCACCATAATTCGACCCAAAGAATCCAATTTTATGGTTGTTTTCTTAAAATTCTTCCTTTTTTACCTAGATTAAAAAAAATACATAATTAAGTATCTTTCCATAACAAATTAACACAAACTAACAAATATTAAGCTATAAATATGGGATAAAATCATCAATATTTTAGACCTAACAGAAATCCAAAACTAATGTGATATTTGAAATCGTCAGATCGTGAGGATTCATATGACATCCACTTCCATCATGAAATTCCTAACAGAATCTTCATGGAATCTTTAAGGAATCTTTTCAATGCTTGATTCGTTCGAGCTCAATCTTGCTTCCCACCATAATTCGAACCAAGGAAACCATTTTTATGGTTGTTTTCTTAAAATTCTTCCTCTTTTCACCTTGATTAAGAAAAATACATAATTAAGTATCTTTCCATAACAAATTTAACACAAACTAACAAATATTAAGCTATAAATATGGCATAAAATCATCAATATTTTAGACCTAACATTAGCCTTCTTTTCATAGATTTTAGTTTTCTTCTCGATGTGCTCTTTCACCCTGGTGTGTAAGTCCTGCAGAAACTTTGCTTTTGCTTTCCCATCCATGGAAACAATTTCAAATGGTGAACAATTGGTAGATGAATGCAATATCCTATTGTAGGCAAATTCTATGTGTGGCAAACAATACTACAAATTTTTCAAATTCCTTTGAATCAAAGCTCTCAACAAAGTTCCTAAAGTTCTATTAACTACTTCAATTTGTCCATTTGTTTGTGGATGACAAGTGGATGAAAACAACAGCTTTGTTCCTAACATTCCCCAAATTGTTTTCCGAAAATGACTTAAAAACTTAACATCCCTATTCGAAACAGTGGTTTTGGGAATGCCATATAGTCTAACTATCTCCCTAAAGAACAAATCAGCAACATGTGTAACATCATTTGTTTTACTACATGGTATGAAATGAGCCATTTTTGAAAATCTATCTGCTACCACAAAGATAGAATCCTTTCCTTTGCTAGATCGTGGTAAACCTAAAACAAAATCCATTGAAATGTCTATCCAAAGGGCATTTGGAATAGGTAATGGAGTATACAAACCATGTGGTTGTACTTTGTATTTGGCCTTTTTGCAAGTAATGCGTTGTTGCCAAACCATCTCCACAAGGTCTCATGTGTGGCCAAAAGAAGTGCTCACCCAAGATGTCTAATGTTCTAACAACACCAAAATGCCCCATAAGGCCACCCTCATGTGACTCTCTAACTAGTAATTCGCTAAGTGAACATTGTGGCACACAAAGTTTGTTTTCCCTAAACAAATATCCGTCATTTCTATAAAACTTATCAAAAGCAATCATTTCACATGCAGCATACACACTTCCAAAATCAAGGTCTTTTGCATACAAATCTTTAATTTGTTTAAATCCTAACATCTCAGCATTTAAGGTTAAGATTAGAGTGTACCTCCTTGACAATGCATTAGCCACTATGTTCTCCTTTCCTTGCTTATACTTAATGATGTACGAGAACGATTCTATGAAGTCCACCCACTTGGCATGTCTTCTTTGCAACTTGCTTTGCCCTTTGATATGCTTTAAGAAATCATGATCCGTATGGATGATGAACTTCTTGGGCCAAAGATAATGCTACCAAGTCTTCAAAGTTCGGTATAAAGCATATAATTCCTTGTCGTACACCGGGTAATTCAAACTAGCTCCTCCAAGTTTTTCACTAAAGTAAGCTATGGACCTCCCGTCCTGCATCAAAACACCTCATATGCCAAGACGAGAAGCATCACATTCAATTTCAAAAGTTTTAGCAAAATTAGGCAAAGCAAGAACAGGTGCATTTCTTAACTTATTTTTAAGAGTATTAAAAGCTCTCTCTTGTTCTTCTCCCCATTTGAAAATTACATTTTTCTTAACAAGCTCATTCAAAGGTGCAGCAATGGTGCTAAAGTACTTAACAAACCTCCTATAAAAGCTAGCTAACCCATGAAAGCTTCTAAACTCACTAGGACTTTTAGGTGTTGGCCACTCTTTAATGGCTTGGACTTTTGACTCATCAACTTTCACACCATTAGAACTAACAACAAAACCTAGGAAAACAACTTCATTCATGCAAAAACAACTTTTCTTTAAATTGGCTTATAATCTTTCACTTCTAAGAACATCTAGCACATTCCCAGTATGCTCTATATGCTTTTCCAAACTCTTATTATATATGAGAATGTCATCAAAATACACAACTACAAACTTTCCTATAAATGCATGCAGGACATGGTTCATTAGCCTCATTAATGTACTAGGTGCATTTGTCAAGGCAAATGGCATGACTAACCACTCATACAAACCTTGCTTGGTTTTGAAAGCTATTTTCCACTCATCTCCCTCCCTTATCCTAATTTGGTGGTAACCACTCCTAAGGTCTATTTTGGAGAAAATTTGGGAACCATGCAGCTCATCAAGCATGTCAGCTAATCTAGAGATAGGATAACGATACTTTACCATAATTTTGTTAATGGCTCTGCAATCCATGCACATTCTCCAAGTTCCATCTTTCTTGGGCACTAAAAGCTCCGATACAACACATGGACTCATACTTTCTCGAATAGACCCTTTCGCCAAAAGTTCTTCAACTTGTTTTTGCAGCTCCTTTGGTATTTTAACTCTCGGAATGAAATCTATTTGGTGCTCAATCCGTCTTAGTGGTGGTAATCCACTTGGAACTTCCTCGGAAAATATATCTTCATATTCCTGCAAAAGAGATACCATTACACTAGGCAAGGTATTATTAGTATCAAGGTTCTCATCCTTGTACAACATAAGAAAAATGGGCTTTCGAGTTATAAATGCACTCTTCAAGTCATTCATTTTTACATAAAAACTCTTTTGTTTTCTCTCTTTTTCACCACTCTCTTTTTATTGGTAGTCATTCCCATTTCTCTCTATTTCTTTCCCTTTTTCTTCTCTCACTTTTTTTTCTTTTGTATCTTCACTCTTTTCACTCTTTTTCTCACCCTTTTCTTTTTCTTCATTTTTCTCACTTTTCTCTCTTTTATTTGTCATTTGTACATCCAAGATTTGACGTGGAGTCATAGGAGCAAGAGTTGTTTTTCTTCCATCCCTGTTGAAGGTGTATTTGTTGGTCAATCCATCATGGATAACCTTCCTATCGTATTGCCAGGCCTTCCTAAAAGAATGTGACCAGCTTGCATTGGAACAACATCGCACTCCACTTCATCTTGATATCTTCCAATGGTGAACAAGACTTTAACTTGCTTAGTAACTTTGATTTCCCCAAATCATTCAACCATTGCAGCTTGTATGGGTGAGGATGCTTGGTTGTCCTTAGCTTTAATGATGAGGACATGACCAAGAGCCCTTCAAGATGGAGCCCAGATCCACTTCAAATGTCTACAGGACCCATAACCCGAGCACGAGCAAAGAGATTAAAAGAGGCACTAAATGGTTTAATTTAGGAGGTGTTTACAACCCAAGAAAGCAAGTTCATTAGGGTTGAATTGGTTAAAGACTTAAAGGCCATTCAAATTAGGAAACTAGGAGCTAAATTAGGTGCCCTAAACTTATCAAAATTAGGTTTCCTAAACCTAATTTTCGTCCATTATTATTCCACCTTTACTTTTAGCAAATTTAGGAAAGCTTTGTAATTTATTTTGCCCATTCAAAGGCACATAAGTCATGAATAAAGAGGAGATTACAATTTTGATTCAAAGTGAGTGTGATTCTCTTGGTTCTCTAAGAACTATATCGAACTTTTTCATGCTTTGTTTGTGGAGTTCAAATTCGACTTATCAATAGGTTATTCCGCACCCTATTGTGGCATCTTCACTATACCAAGGTTCTTACCTCAAATATAGGTAACGGGTCGAGGTCTTCCATTAATAACTTGTAATTACACGGTCTTAATTCAATCTTTGTTATGGGTTTAGAGGCAGGTCGCTCTAGGTTCGTATCATTTAACTTCTTCACCAATTCTTCACTTGCCACATTTGTACAGCTCCCTCCATCGATTATCGGATTGGAAATCCTTCCTTGGACATGACATCTTGTATGGAAAATGTTCTCCCTTTGGTCATTTTCTTCTTCCTTGGCTTGTGCATTTAGAGCTCTCCTCACCACCAAAGATTTTCCTTCTTCTGCATATTCACATTCACTTTCTTCCTACTTTGATTCTTCATCTTCACCTTCTTCATTTTGGCTTTTGGACTCGATTCCTCCATTTCTCATCACCATGGTTCTACGATTAGGACATTGAGATTCAATATGTCCTTTTCCTAAGCATTTGAAACATTGGATGTCCTTATGCCTTTTTGGTTCTTCTTCTTTAGCTTTCCCTTTGTCCCTTTACTTAGAAACTTCTCCTTTTGAGTTGTTGAATTTACTGTTGTATGGTTTGTCATTCTTCTTCTAATTTGAATTCCCACCTTTCCAGGTATTTCCTCCCTTTCCAAAGGTGCTAATGGAGTTGTTTTTGAAAGAAAAATTCCTTTTCTTGAGTTGTTTCTCTACCTTGGTTGCCAAGTGAATCACATCCTCTAATTCCACATATGGTTGCAGCTCCTCCACATTTGTTGTTTTTGAAAGAAAAATTCCTTTTCTTGAGTTGTTTCTCTACCTTGGTTGCCAAGTGAATCACATCCTCTAATTCCACATATGGTTGCAGCTCCTCCACATTTGCTATATCCTTATTAAGCCCTCCAATAACCTAGAAATTGTAGTTTCTCGATCCTCCACAACATCAGCTCTACTCATAGCAACCTCCATTTCCTTTTCAAGCTTTGCTTGTGGAGTTCAAATTTGACTTATCAATAGGTTATTCCGCACCCTATTGTGGTGTCTTCACCATACCAAGGTTCTTACCTTAAATATAGGTAACGGGTCGAGGTCTTCCATTGATAACTTGTAACTAGACGGTCTAATTCAATCTTTATTACGGGTTTAGAGGCAAATCGCTCTAGGTTCATCTCACTCAAACTCAAACTCTTCCTCATATTCATCCTCACTAATTTATTCAATATCGTCTTCTTTAGGCATTGGAGCTCTTCTATTATTTCTCCTTCCTTCATTAGTAAGCTGTGGTGTTCTCTTTTGTGGTCTAGGGAAATTCCTTTGAGTATTCATTTGTTCTTCCATCAAAGTCATACGCCTCATTATTTCTTCAAACTTCCTTTCCATATTGCTGTTGGCATTGATTTCTTCATATTTTGCCCTAACCTCATCGGATGACATGGTGAAAGAAATGTCCTCACTACACTCCCTCACGTGTTTTCTCTCACTCATATGTTTCACACACACACATAATAAAGAAAGAAAATATGCACTAGGTGATTTACCAAGTTCTATTGGACTCAACAAATACCACTATCAAGCACAATATACTTATTTGAACAAGGGTGAAACAAAAAATGCAGCACTTTTATGAGATGATGAACAGAATAACAAAGAATGGAAGGAACAAGATTCTAAGAAAGACAGGAAGAGAAAATGACAATGGAAATAGTGAGCAACAAAAGGTAAAATAACAATCAATGACTTAAGATCAAATAAATAGAGGATATTGGGAAGATTTGTAGCAACTGATATAGATAATCCTTTTGTACCAATGGCCTTTTAAACAAATTAAACAACCAGATCAATCAAAATGAAAGATTTTGAAAGGTTTGATCTACTTTCAAGTGCAAAAAAGGATATGCTTTTTTTTATATATGTATCAGATTTTCACAACTTTTTTTTTATTTTTTATTTTTGGAGTATGGTTTTTTTTTTAAAAAAAAAAAAAACAACCTTTGCTAAGACAATATGGCTGTATATTATATATATATATATATCAAACCTTCCAAACAACAGCAAGTGGTAAAAATAATTCAAAGACTCTAACGAAACTCAATGAAAAAGATTGTGGATTTTCAAAGGTATGTCAAGCAAAAGAAACACAACAAAAATGGATGGAAACACAAAATGGGAATAGAAGAAAAAAATGAACAGCAAATGACAAGGAAAGAGGAAACAAGGAACAAAAAAAAACACCAGAAAACAAAACAACGCAAGCTAGGGTTTCAATGTGTTATAATCAGGAAATAAATAAAACAAAGAGAATTCTCACATACCTTGTAACCAATGCTATGATATCAAAATGATACGCTCATGGATGCGTATATGGTAGTGAGATGATGATTTTGAGTCAATGAAATGAAAGTGAATGACCAGATGGTGATTGGATATGGAGATGGGATGAAAAACAATTACAAAGAACTTAAAAACAGAAGAAAAAAATTAACATAAAATAAAATAAAATATATCGAACCAAGACCCACTACCTATTTAGAGGTAGGAACCTATGGCATTGACTTATGACCCTTTATCTATGGAAGATAAGAACCATAAGTACAAAGACACTCTTAAGTGAGTGACCTAGAGGTCCAAGAATAATGGTGAAAAACCAATTCTCAATGAGAGAAAATTTCATTCAAAAAAACCAATCTCCTTACAAATGGAAAAATAAAATCCTTAAATAGAGTCTAAGACTCTTTAGAAACCCTACACAAAGCATTAAAGATTATTTTGACTTATTTTGAACCAGCTAGAATTACCTTATATAGTTATTACAGGTCCAAAATTACCAAGACAAAATTAAATGCTTAATTTAACCTAGTTGGGCCTGGCTAGCATCAAATTACATGGCCCGAACATTCTAAAATACTTGGTCTCTCAAAATAGCACCCAAACAGCCCATTTTATAATTCTCCAAGCCCAAAACGTCCCCCTTTAATTTTGGCTTACTTTTCAAACCAAAAACACTAGATCTTGGGCTGTCAAATAATTCTTCTTAAACTTGGAATTCTCAAAAGTGGGTTTGGAATCCTCTTTAAACACATCAAGATCCTTCATGAACGCAAATAAGGCCTCCTTGAATCTTTTGGCTCTACTTCGAGTAATTAGGCCTTGAGGCAGCTGAAGGGGATTGTTGGAAGTGTGATGTGCATCACTCGTCTGATACGAACCTAGGACGACTTGCTCCTAAACCAGTATTATATTAGCCCAGATCTAATTATATTCAAGTTATAATGGTCACCTTGACTCCTAACCAACCTGTGATTAAAAACCTTGGTATATAATAAAGACACTACAATAAGTGATGGAAGGCCTATTATCAAACTAAAACACTCATTCACTAATGGTGTTTTAGGTTTTCAAAAGAACAAAGAGAGATTCAATCTCACAAATAATTTCTGTATAAAATTCAAGCTTGATTTCTCATTGAAAATAAACCTTTAAATAGGCTAAGATTACAAAGCAAAAACCCTAAAAAAATTAATTCAAAACCGGACTCAAAGTGTGGAGAAAAAGAAAGTAGAGAAAAGGAAAGTACCTAATTTTTACTAGTTTCCTAAACTAATTTGGATTAATTAATTCCTTTATTTGAAATTAGGAATTAATTAATTTGCAATTGAAATACTAAAATAATAACTTTCCAAAACTTATTTTTCCAGCAACTAAATAAATAAAAATCAAAATAAAAAACTAATTTCCTAAAACAAAAAGTCAAAATCAAATTAGGAAACTAAAATACTAGTTTTTTGACTAAGTTGACTTTGACCAATCTTTGACCAATTTGAGCTCCAAATCAGCTTCAATATGCTTTGTAGGATGCCAAATTAGCTGAATATGAAGTCCCACATGTTGCTTGTAAGAAAGAGAAAAAGCCAACTCAGCATAATACAATAAAGCGAGCACAAAATACAGTAAAAAACAGGACAAATTTGAAGCTGTCCGTACAATCCCTTTTTGAATGCCTTTGAAGCTGCCTTGACTTGATTCCATATCCTCTTAGACATATGTATTGAATCCATAAAGAGTTGGAACCATTTCATGCTGCCCGTTGTCCATATTTGTACCAAAACTGCTACCCGGGTCCGTATCAGCTTTCACCACTTGGATGCTTAGAATAGGCTTTGTATCTTCAAGTATGAATAAGCTCTGTTGAGAATTGATTACTCCCTGTATAAATGCTCCCAGGTTGTCCTCAAATCTCTTAATTTGAGCTCTTGTGATTGACCTGGTCTTCATCCATGTCGGGTTAGCACCTCAGCAGGTTATGGGTTGAGCGGGCTCGGGCGGAATCACATCATTCCCCTCCTTTTGAAAAGAATTTGTCCTCAAATCAAGATCATCACCCGGTTATACTCTCCCGGTAAATCAAGCTTGTAGTTATTCTTGTTATTCGGCCCCAAAACTTGAAAAGATCCGTCAACATGCGGCATAGGCTTGGACCTTTTTTTTTGTTCGGGGAACCTCTCCTTCCTTGGTTGAAACCAAAATCAATCTCCTGGGTCAAATACTATCACAAAAAAATACTAGAAATACAAGTTCATCACACTTTTTAATTTTAGTAAATAATCTCTACCAAATTTTTAAATTTCCACTAAGTAAAGCTTTCAATAATGTAGATAAAGTTCTATGCAACAAAAACATCTTTAAATAAGTATCTTTAATATTCATGACCAGCAATGGTTTCTTACCCAAAATAGCCTTATTATCAGCCCCAAAACTCAAATAAAAATTTTTACTTTTTCTTTCTTTCTTTTCTTTTCCTTTCTCTCTCTGAGCCACCACACATTTTTCCTCCCTCTCAGTTTTCTCACCATTTCTCTCGGGTTTCTCCATTATTCTCACCCCACTTTCGGCCTTCTCATGGTTTTTCCAGTCAATTTGTGTTTTAAAATGCTTACCTTGGACAGCAAGCTCCGACTTATCTTCTTGGATGGATGGTGAAGCCGTTAGTGCCATACTAGCCTTCTTCTCCTTGGGTGTTTCGGCCTCCCTCCTTTGTTGGATTTGTAATTGGTCTCTATATACTTCCTTGGGAGTTAATGGCTCCAACATGACCTTGTTGCCTTTGAATCTTGAATTTCACATCGGGTGTGGAAGATATTTTTGATACGAACCTTGAGCGACCTACCTCTAAACCCGTAACAATGATTGAATTAGGACCGTCTAATTACAAGTTATCAATGGAAGACCTCGACCCATTACCTATATTTGAGGTAAGAACCTTGGTATAGTGAAGATGCCACAATAGGGTGCCGAATAACCTATTCATAAGTCGAATTTGAATTCCACAAACAAAGCTTGAAAAAGTTCGATATAGCTTTTATAGAACCAAGAGAATCACTCTCACTTTGAATCAAAATTGTAATTTCCTTTTTATTCATGACTTATGTGTCTTTAAATAGGCAAAATAAATTACAAAACTTTCCTAAATTTGCTAAAAGTAAAGTTGGAAAAATAATGGACAAAAATTAGGTTTAGGAAACCTAATGTGATTAGGTTTAGGAAACCTAATTTGGTTAGGTTTAGGAAGTCTCAATTCTCTTCTCCCATTCGAGATCTGCTTCTAGATCAATTTTACCTTGGAATGATGGTATTTTCATCTTAATTCCTCCATTGTCACTACCTAGGTCTAACCTCTCTCTCCCACAGAATTGGTTGGTTCTCGAACCAATGTCTTCCTCTTCTTCCTCATAGTCATCTCCCACACGTTCCCATTCTTCCCTTCTTGGAGTATTTCTTCCTCTGCCACGTCCATGAGCAACCCTTTGTGGAGGCTGTGGCTGCGGTGTTTGGATTGATGATTCCATCCTATCCAACCTATCATGGATCTGCCCCATCTCCAATCGTAGTTCTCTTTGAAGTTCTCCCACCATGGCTTGAATGTATAACTTCGGATCAGCCACACTTGGAGTTTCATCCTTGCTTTCTTTGCTTTTGTCTTGTGACATGATTTTGCTGCAAAATTTGTTAGTAAAAAAGAAAGGCCTCATAACAGTCCTTCACGTGTCTCGCTCAAATTCAAGGTCATTCATGTTTGTACTATAGTTATAGTTCGGCTTTTATCCTCTATAAAGAACACCTTTTTTGCCTTTTACCACTGTAGTAATTCTATTTGGTTCTTTGCAAACTAATTTCAAACTAAAACAAACTAGCAAGTAACAATCCATATAGACCTACCAAACAGTTATGAAAATACAGCTAAAAAGACAAATAAAATGAAAAGTAACAAGAAAAAGGCAACGATGAAAGCTCAACAAGAAATTTAGCAAGAACAAAAGAAACTAGAATGTGAGGAACAAATTGGAATGAGATTTGCAAAATGGAATTAGTGAATATTCAACAAACCTTATCTTCGGTATTGATTTTGGCTTGTTTTTGGTGCTCCTGAAATCAGCTAAAAAATTTCACTACTTGGTTTCTCTTGAAATCTCAATAATTCAATGCCACAAACCACAGGAATAATAATTTTTTTTTTTTTGTTCAACAAAAATAACAAGCTTTATAAAATGAAAGAGACCTCAATCGCACAAAACTTCAATGAGAATAAACCAATTCGTTGTCCTCAAGGGTTTGAAAACAAATTTGGCTTTTTGTTTTTTTTATAATGACCGTTCGGTTTGGTATGATTGGATGGGTGAAGAATGAAGAAGAAGAAACAAAAGAAAAGATGCAAAGAAGAACGCAATGACCAAACAGATGAGACAAAAAAAAAAAATCAAAGAAAACGAAGAACAAAGAACAAAATCAGACAACAAAGATAGATGGATCAAACCTATAATTAGAAACTAGCTCTGATACCAAATTGATACGAACCAAAAGCGACCTACCTCTAATCCCATCACAAAGATTGAATTAGGACCTTCTAATTACAAGTTATCAATGGAAGACCTCAACCAGTTACCTATATTTGAGGTAAGAACCTAGGTATAGTGAAGACTCCACAATAGGATGCGGAATAACCTATTGATAAGTCGAATTTGAACTCCACAAACAAAGTTTGAAAAAGTTCGATATAGTTCTTAGAGAACCAAGAGAATCACTCCCACTTTGAATCAAAATTGTGATCTCTTCTTTATTCATGACTTATGTGCCTTGAAATAGGCAAAACAAATTACAAAGCTTTCCTAAATTTGCTAAAAGCAAAGGTGGAATAATAATGGACGAAAATTAGGTTTAGGAAACCTAATTTTGATAGGTTTAGGAAACCTAATGTGATTAGGTTTAGGAAACCTAATTTGGGTAGGTTTAGGAAACCTAGTTTAGCTCCTAATTTCCCAATTTGAATGGCCTTTAATTTTTGGACCAATTCAACTCTAATAAAATTAGGATAGTGATTTAAAAACCTAATAAAAACTAAATTAGGAAAGTAAATAGGCAACATGCCAAAATCCAATCAAAACATAAATAAAAATTAATATTTTCCTAATTATAAAATTTGGCCAAGCTTAGTTGGATGCCATGTCACCATATGACGCCATATCACAATGTTGTAGAAGTCCATGTGTTAAACTCTCTTTCACGTTGGCATCCACCATCCCAATCATATGGACCAATTTTAGTTCATCGTTACTAATGAACTTGCTTCCTTGGGTTGTAAACACCTCCTAGATTAAACCATTTAGTACCTCTTTCAATCTCTTTGCTCGTGCTTGGGTTATGGGTCCTGTAGACATTTGAAGTGGATCTGGGCTCCATCTTAAATGGCTCTTGGTCATGTCCTCATCAATTTTCTCTTTGAACATTGTCCTCATCCTTGAATAAAGCAAGTACTCTTCTAGAAACCAGGTTTATTCGACATTGGATGCATTTAAAGTTTCGGCCTCATCCTCTAAGTCCTCCTCCTCTTGCTCGGCTTTATCTTCACTTTTCTCAGTTTCCGATTCAAACCACCAAGGAATCATGCCATGGTTGGTTCTCTTTCCTCATTCATGTTTAATCTCATCATAAGCATCTCCATCCTCTTGTAATAATCCTCCACGAACATACTTCCTTGAGATAGGGATTGAAGCCTTTGATGCAGCAACCTATGATAATGTGATGGTACGAACCGCTTCCTCATGGCTCCCTTCATCTGGCGCCATGTAGTGATCAAGTCATCACCAACTCTCTTTCGGGTATTTTGCTAATTTTTCCACCATTAGAGTACGTAATGACCAAACTCCATTGTTGCCATCTTCACCTTCTTGGCCTCCCGAATAATGATGACAATTGAAAATCATCTCCATTCTCTTTTCTCATTCCAAATATGCTTCCGGATCACTTTTACCCATGAATGGTGGGATGTTTACCTTGATGTTGCTAAAATCATCATATTCATTCCTTGCTGGTCTCCCATGGATTAGCCTTTCTTGAGGTTCAAAAATTTCATCGAACCCCTCATCCAAGTCATCTCCATAGTTACTTCCTCTGAATTCCTCTTTTGGTCGCCCTCGGCCTCCTCGATCTCGACCTACATGAGCATCTAACCTTATATTGGGCACTCCTTGGGATGTTTCTAACCTGTCCATCTTTTGATTTAAATGGCCAAATCGGGCATTCATCTGCTGTAATTGCTCTAATATAGCCTTCATGTCCATTTACTCACCACTCCCCGTAGCTCGAAAATCACCTTTAAATACTACGGACTCCTCTTCATTAATTCTTAAAGGTGGATCTCCTCTTCTCACCCTTGAATCTACCATGTTAGTATGAATAATACAAAAATAAATAAATTCTCACCAAATTCACTCCCTCACGTGTTTCACTCAATATAAGAACTCGACACTCGTGTTTGCACATTAATTTCGGCTTTTAACCTTCCTTTGTGCTCACACACTCTTGCCTTTTTCCTCTCAATGAATTATCTCAAAGTTCTAATTAAAACACCCACAAAATAGCACGTAGATCACAAGTATGTTTTAATTACACCTATCAATAAAACAGTAGCTAAATGTAGAC
The DNA here is from genome assembly GCF_031755915.1 of Ziziphus jujuba. NCBI lineage: Eukaryota > Viridiplantae > Streptophyta > Magnoliopsida > Rosales > Rhamnaceae > Ziziphus > Ziziphus jujuba. The sequence goes on from NC_083390.1 coordinate 12,328,645, forward strand.
AATACCGAAGAATTCAACAAAACCTAGCTTTTGGCTTTTCTAGGCAAAATAAAGCAAATTAATGAGAAAACTTTGGAATTTTGAAGATCTGGACCAGATGGTAGTAGGTTATGAGTTCAAGAATAAAATTCTAGAAAAAAGAAATTCAAAAACAAAAAAGAATCAAAGAGAACAAAAATATAGAAAAGTGTTGGTTGTTGTTCTTGTAATTCAAGTTTTGTATCAAATCCTTTAACTAATTTTAATCCAAATAATTTAAGCACCCAAAATTCAAAAATCCAACAAAATAATTCTCCAGAATCTCAAAATATCACAAATCAAATCTCCAAATCAAACAAGTTCCCAAACTCAAATTTCAACACCAAATTCAACAAACCGAAAATTTTATTTATTTATTTTTTTTATTCAGCTTTTCTTCTTATTTTTTTTTCACTCACAGAACATAAAACAACTGTAGTAGTAAAGATCAACGCTAAAAATTGCAATTTCACAACAAAAATCCACCAAACCCATGACCTCCAACAAAAACAAAAATGCAATTTTTTTTTTTCTTATATGTTGCCGCAAACCGTTTTTTTTTTTTTTTTTGAATATATGAATGTAAATATTTAAGACTAAAACAGCAAAGAAAAATCAACAAAAACCAAAATTAACAAGAACAATGATGAAAAACAACTAACAAAGTAGGGGACAAAAATACGATAAAACTAGGAAATCTTAATTCAACTAGGAATTTTTTTTTTTTTTTTTAAGATGCAGAACGTGTATGGGATGGATGCAATCTTAACCTAATGCTAAAATTGCAGAATAACACAAAAACAAATAAAGTAAATAAAAATAGATAAAACCTGAACAAAATTTGGCTCTAATACCAAATGATACGAACCTAGGACGACCTGCTTCTAAACCCATATTATATTAGCCCGGATCTAATTATGTTCAAGTTATAATGGTGATACAAACCCAGAGCGACCTGCCTCTAAACCCGTAACAAAGATTGAATTAGGACCATCTAATTACAAGTTATTAATCGAAGACCTCGACCCGTTACCTATATTTGAGGTAAGAACCTTGGTATAGTGAAGATGCCACAATAGGATACGGAATAACCTATTGATAAGTCGAATTTGAACTACACAAACAAAGCTTGAAAAAGTTCGATATAGTTCTTAGAGAACCAAGAGAATCACTCCCTCTTTGAATCAAAATTGTAATCTCCTCTTTATTCATGACTTATGTGCCTTTAAATAGGCAAAATAAATTACAAAGCTTTCCTAAATTTGCTAAAAGTAAAGGTGGAATAATAATGGACGAAAATTAGGTTTAGGAAACCTAATTTTGGTAGGTTTAGGAAACCTAATGTGATTAGGTTTAGGAAACCGACTTTACTTAGGTTTAGGAAACCTAATGTGGTTAGGTTTAGGAAATCTAATGTGGTTAGGTTTAGAAAACCTAATTTAGCTCCTAGTTTCCTAATTTGAATGGCCTTTAATTATTTGACCAATTCAACTCTAATAAAATTAGGAAAGTAATTTAAAAATCTAATAAAAACTAAATTAGGAAAGTAAATAGGCAACATGCCAAAATCCAATCAAACCATAAATAAAAATTAATATTTTCCTAATTATAAAATTTGGCCAAGCTTAGTTGGATGCCATATTACCATATGATGCCACATCACCATGTTGTAGAAAAGTCCATGCGTTAAACTCTCTTTCACATTGGCATCCACCATCCCAATTATGTGGACCAATTTTAGTTCATCTTCACTAATGAACCTGCTTCATTGGGTTGAAAACACCTCTTAGATTAAACCATTTAGTGCCTCTTTCAATCTCTTTGCTCGTGCTTGGGTTATGGGTCCTGTAGACATTTGAAGTGGATCTGGGCTCCATCTTGAAGGGCTCTTGTTCATGTCCTCATCAAATGGTCACCTTGACCCCTAACCAATCTGTGATTAGAAACCTTGGTATATACTAAAGACACCATAATAGGTGATGGAAGGCCTATTGATAAGTTAAACTAAAACACTTATTCACCAATGGTGTTTTAGGTGTTCAAAAGAACAAAGAGAGATTCAATCTCACAAATAATTTCTGTATAAAATTCAAGCTTAATTTCTCATTGAAAATAAACCTTTAAATAGGATAAGAATACAAAGCAAAAACCCTAAAAAAATTATTTCAAAACCGGACTCAAAGTGTGGAGAAAAAGAAAGTAGAGAAAAGTAAAGTACCTAATTTTCCTAGTTTCCTAAACTAATTTGAATTAATTAATTCCTTTATTTTGAATTAGGAATTAATTAATTTACAATTGAAATACTAAAATAATAAATTTCCTAAACTTATTTTTCCAGTAAATAAATAAATAAAAATAAAAATAAAAGACTAATTTCCTAAAACTAAAAGTCAAAATCAAATTAGCAAACTAAAATACTAGCTTTTTGACTAAGTTGACTTTAACCAATTTGAGCTCCAAATCAGCTTCAATATGCTTTTTAGGATGCCAAATAAGCTGAATATGTAGTCCCACACATTGTCCTTGTTTCTAAGAAAGAGAAAAGCCAACTTAGCAAAACACAATAAAGCCAGCACAAAATACAGTAAAAAACAAGCCAAATTTGAAGCTGTCCTTACAACCCCTTTTTGAATGCCTTTGAAGCTACCTTAAATTGATTCCATATCCTCTTAGACATATGTATTGAATCCATAAAGAGTTGGAACCATTTCATGCTGCCCGTTGTCCATATTTGCACCAAAACTGCTATCCGGTTCCGTATCGGTTTCCACCACTTAGATAGTTAGAATAGGCTTTGTATCTTCAAGTATGGATAAGCTCTGTTGAGAATTGATTACCCCCTATATAAATGCTCCCAGGTTGTCCTTAAATCTCTTAATTTGAGCTTTTGTGATTGGCCTGGTCTTCATCCGTGTCGGGTTAGCATCCTAGTGGTTTATCGGTTGAGCAGGCTCGGGCGGAATCACATCATCGTCCTAGGTTCGCATCATATTGTGGCATCTTCATTATACCAATGTTTCTAATCACATGTTGGTTAGGGGTTGAGGTGACCATTAAAACTTGAACATAATTAGATCCGGGTTAATATAATACGGATTTAGGTGCAGGTCGTCCTAGGTTCGTGTCATTTGGTATCAGAGCTGAATTTGTTCACGTTTGATCTATCTTTATTTCCTTTATTTGTTTTATTTGTTTTTGTGTTAGTCTAAAATTCTGCATATTTAAAAAAAAAAAAAAACTCATTCCTAGTTAAATTAGGTTTCCTTATTTTATCGTATTTGTGCTTCCATTCATCCATTGTAATCGCTCTGGGTTCGTGTCATCCTAAACTCGTATTATATTGGCTCGGATCTAATTATGTTCAAGTTCTAATGGTCACCTTGACCCCTAACCAACCTGTGATTAGAAACCTTGGTATATAATGAAGACGCCACAATAGATGATGGAAGGCCTATTGATAAGTCAACTAAAACACTCATTCACTAATGGTGTTTTAGGTGTTCAAAAGAACAAAGAGAATTCAATCTCACAAGTAATTTTCTGTATAAAGTTCAAACATCATTCTTATTGAAAAATAAGCCTTGAAATAGGTTACAAAGTCATGAAATAAACCCTAAAAACAAAGGGAAACCGGCCATACAAAGTGGTTTCCTATGGTGGCCGAAATTCTCACTCATTTCCTAATCTAATTTGGATTAATTCATTCCTTTATTTTGAAGTAGGAATTAATTAATTTACAGTGAAAATGATAAAATAATAACTTTCCTAAACTTATTTCTCCAGAAAATAAATAAATAAATACCGAAAAGTAATGGTAATTTCCTAAAATGAAAAGTAGAATCAAATTAGGAAACTAAATACTAGCTTTTTGACTAAGTTAACTTTGACCAATCTTTAACCTCTTTGAGCTCCAAATCAGCTTTCAGATGCCTTTTAGGATTCCAAATAAGCTTATTATGGAGTCCCACTCATTGGCCTTGCTTGGAGGAAAGAGAAAAAGCCAACTCAGCAAAATACAATAAAGACGGCATAAAACACAATAAAAATAGGCCAAATTTAAAGCTGTCCATACAACCCTTTTTGAATGCCTTTGAAGCTGGATTGAATTGATTCTATATCCTCTTAGACATATTTATTGAATCCATAAAAATTTGGAACCATTTCATGCTGCTTGGTATCCATATTTGCAGCAAAATTGCTGCCCTGGTCCGCATTGGCTTCCACCACTTGGATGCTTAGAATAGGCTTTGTACCTTCTAGTATGGACAAGCTCTATTGAGAATTGATTACACCCTGTATAAATGCTTTCAGGTTGTCCTTAAATCTTTTAATTTGAGCTTTCGTGATTGGCCCGGGTCTTTATTCGTGTCGGGTCAGCACCCCAGCGGGTTATCGGTTGAGCGAGTTTGGGCGGAATCACATTATCTATGCCCCTTCCCCCCCAAACTCTCCAATTGATCTTTTAAAACTTTAAAACTTTAAAATCTTAGAACCCTTAAGAGAACCTTAGAAACTACTAAAATTTAGTTTGTTTCTATTTAAACCTCCTAAAAGCTCTTAAATAAGTCTCTAAACTTGTACATCTCCCTTCAATGTGGTGAGGGCTATATACATATGACCTTGGGAATCTTTTTCTCTCTTTATTTTCAATGTGGGAGTCTTAGAAGATACCTTTTTTAGGCCATCAAGAGGGTTGGACGAATTTCATGTGTAAAAAGGAAACTTAATATTACTTGCTCTCTAGTATTTTACTTTTCTCTAATTCTTTCTAAAAAAATAGTTAATTAGTCTAATTTACCCTTAATGAAGCATGTGACATGACATATGCCTCATTAATGATAAATTAACAAATTGTCTCCACTTGTCCTAATCTTGGCCCTTGGATTGACTTGATTCACTCTCTTAATTCATGGTGGATATTTAACTAGAAATATTATAAATTCCAAACTTTAAATGATGATATCTTTTTACTCGCATCTCGAAATCTAAAACTAATGTGATATTTAGTTCATTCAGTGGTCGATTTAGCTAAATAAAAACTTGTTTGAATGACTTTTAAAGTTATTATATATATATATATATAGATATAGATAGAAAAATAGATTGGGAAATTGTCAGATCGTGAGGATTCATATGACATCCACTTCCATCATGAAATTCCTGATAGAATCTTCTTGGAATCTTTTCAATGCTTCATCCGTTCGAGCTCAATCTTGCTTCCCACCATAATTCGACCCAAGGAATCCATTTTTATAGTTGTTTTCTTAAAATTCTTCCTCTCTCACCTAGATTAAGAAAAATACATAATTAAAAGTATCTTTCCATAACAAATTAACACAAATTAACAAATATTAAGCTATAAATAGGTCATAAAATCTTCAATATTTTAGACCTAACAAATACCCCCAAACTTTAGATTTGCTAGTCCTTAATAGCAAAGAAGAAGAATAAGAAAAATCAATTCTTTAAAGAACATAACATACTTTAATGAGGTGCCTCAAAGATTGTATAACATATGAATTTTCAAATGGTTTCAAAGTAATTATGTAACCCAATACCTTATCTCCTATCCAACATATATGATATTTCCAATGTGTATATGTGGAAATCAATTTATACACTTAATATCATGCATTTGAATAAATTTACAAGAATTAGAGATTGATAATAAAGTATGAACTACCATATGCTTGACTTAATTATCACTCTCCACTAATGTAGGCTCTTGCACCACCTTGAATCATTAGGACTTCATGGTTTCTATTATTAAGTCTAATGGATATGGCTAAAGCAAGAAAAGGATAGGATATAATAAATCAAAGAAAGAAAGCTAAAAATAAATATCAATGACTAAATTAATTGAAAACTTTGTTTCTTTCTTAGAACTTCTTTTCTTCTTTTAACTTCAATATAAACTCACAAATCTCCTATTTCTCGCTTTTATTGTATTATTTTCTTCAAATCACACATATTCTTTCTTTATTTCTTCCTCTATTTTTTTTTTCTTTCTTTTCCACTAAACCCCCAAACTTATTTTTCTTCTTATTGCACATTCAAACCTCCAATTTACACAAGAATACATGCTAAAGCCAAATTCACCAAATACTTAACCTCCAAACTTCACTTTTCATTTTTTTGTTTTTCAACACTCAAACAAGCTCACAAGCATATATTCATATCTATTCAATTAAAGCTCTCTTTATAGTATGTTCAAGGTAGGAAAAAGAAATTTAAGGCTCAAAAAGCGTAAGTAAATGTGGTTTAATGAACAAAAGGCTCTAATACATTTTTATGCATCTTAACGGCTCAAATAAGATACTAGTGTAAGATAATGTTTTAGGTAGGCTTGAAAGGCAAAAATTTAAACAAAGATGGCCAAAATCATGTTCTTAGTAATGCATTTACCTAGGTGATGAGGACATGACCAAGAGCCCTTCAAGATGGATCGTAGATCCACTTCAAATGTCTACAGGACCCATAACCCGAGCACGAGCAAAGAGATTGAAAGAGGCACTAGATGGCTTAATCCAGGAGGTGTTTACAACCCAAGGAAGCAAGTTCATTGGTGAAGATGAACTAAAATTGGTCCATATGATTGGGATGGTGGATGCCAACGTGAAAAAGAGCTTAACGCATGGACTCCTACAACGTGGTGATGTAGCATCATATGGTGACATGGCATCCAACTATGCTTGGCCAAAATTTATAATTAGGAAAATATTAATTTTTATTTATTTTTGGATTGGATTTTGGCATGTTGCCTATTTACTTTCGTAATTTAGTTTTTATTACGTTTTAAAATTACTTTCCTAATTTTATTAGAGTTGAATTGGTCAAAGAATTAAAAATCATTCAAATTAGGAAACTAGGAGCTAAATTAGGTTTCCTAAACCTAACCACATTAGGTTTCCTAAACCTAATTTTCGCCCATTATTATTCCACCTTTACTTTTAGCAAATTTAGGAAAGTTTTGTAATTTATTTTACCTATTTGAAGGCACATAAGTCATGAATAAAAAGGAGATTACAATTTTGATTCAAAGTGAGAGTGATTCTCTTGGTTCTCTCAGAACTATATCGAACTTGTTCAAGCTTTGTTTGTGGAGATCAAATTCGACTTATCAATAGGTTATTCCGTACCCCATTGTGGCGTCTTCACTATATGAAGGTTCTTACCTCAAATATAAGTAACGGATCGAGGTCTTCCATTGATAACTTGTAATTAGACCGTCCTAATTCAATCTTTGTTACAAGTTTAGAGGTAGGTCACTCTAGGTTTGTGTCACTAGGATTTCGCCTCAAGCAACAGTCAAGTAAGTTCTAGAGTTCAATTAATAATAAACTACTTTAATTCAAGCAAACTTTCTTCAAAACAAAAATCTAAATCATGCATTATTAATTATGTGCTCAAAATTTATTGAAAGTAACAAAATGTGAATATAACTTCAAGCATTTAAGCATACACAAAATCGAATCCACTATCTAAAAACTAACTTATTTTCAATCATAGTTTCATCATTGGCTTATTAAAGTACTTTAGAAAACAACACAAAAATAATTTTTATTATTATTATTTTTTATAATGAAGGAAAATAAAAACTAAAACTAACGTGTTTGAAAATTAATAAAAGCACTTAAATGATAAGATTTAAAAGATGCAAAGCATGCTTTTCACCCCCAAACTTAAAATGAATAATGTCCTCGTTGTGAAAAACATAAAATAAAGCAAAAGTAAATAAAAGGTAAAGAATACTCCCTTATGAAGACATGGAATGTTCCTTGCAATGTGAAAACTTGGGAAAAACCTACATGTAATGCAATGCATATTCAAGGTAACCATACTCCATAAACTTAGCTTTAGACTTGAAATTCTCAACATATATCTTTCATTCTTTTGTACCTAAACATCTTAAAACCTTGCAAAAACTCAAACAAAACACATCAAAACAACCTAAAAACAAGAAAACAAGCAAAAACAACTAAAATAAATAGATAAATAATAAGTAAAGAAAGAAACTTGGGTTGCCTCCCAAGAGCGCTTGTTTAAAGTCATTAGCTTGACTTCTCCTTTTAACTTAATTAAGATCATCCAAGTAGAGGCTAGTCTTAAGCACTCCACCTTCATAATATGGCTTCTACCACTACCCATTCACCTTAAAACTTTCATGTCCCGGTTTGGTGATTTCAATGGCTCCACTTGGAAAAATTTGTCCAATCTCATATGGTCCACTCCATCTTGGTCTTAATTTAACTAGAAACAATTTAAGTCTAGAGATTGAATCACTATGCGTATCTTGGTGGTCGTTACTTTTGGTGGTCTTTCTTTTTGGCTGACTCCTCTTCCTGTTCTATTGATCAGAAGCATGCAGCAGCGCCACGCCGGAAAAAAAATTATATTTGAAGGGCTAAGGCTCTCCCCCCGTCCCTTTAACAAAATGAATAAGAAGTAGGACCAAACTGAGAGTTAGCAGCATAAACAAAGATGGATTTGTGAATAAGTTATAAAGAAGTATCTTTTGTCCAAGATGAAAGTTCCTCTTTTTAATCGTCTTCTCATGCCATCTCTTTGTCTTTTCTTTATAAATATTTGCATTCTCAAAAGCATCCATCCTAAATTCTTCAAGTTCATCAAATTGCAATAGTCTATTCTTACCCATGGCCTCTTGATCAAAATTGAGAAACTTGGTTGCCTAATATGCTTTATGCTCCAATTCCACGGGAAGATGACATTCCTTACCAAAAACCAATTTATACGGAGAAGTACTAATGGGGGTCTTGTAGGTGGTCCGGTATGCCCAAAGTGCATCATCTAGCTTTAAGCTCCAATCATTTCTTGAAGCATTGACCGTCTTCTGCAAAATCCTCTTTATTTCCCTATTTGAAATTTCTACTCGCCTACTAGTTTGTGGGTGGTAACAATTTTATGTTTAACACCATATTTAGCAAGAAGGGATTCAAATTGTTTGTTACAAAAATGAGTGCCACCATCACTAATGATTGCTCGGGGTGTACCAAATCTAGTAAAAATGTATTTTTTAAAAAAAATTGACTACAACCCGTGCATCATTAGTAGGTAGTGCACTAGCTTCAACCCCTTTAGAAACATAATCCACAAAAACTAAAATATATTTATTACCACAAGAAGAAGGAAAAGGACCCATGAAATCAATACCCCAAACATCAAACAATTCTACCTCAAGGATATTCTTCAAAGGCATCTCACTCTTCCTTGATATGTTCCCGGTTCTTTTGCACCTATCACACCCTTGCACACAAATATTAGTATCTTTAAACATAGATGGCCAATAAAATCTAGAATTCTAAATTTTTGCTATGGTTTTTCTAGTCCCAAAATGCCCACCATACTCACTAGAATGACGACTTTTAATAATAGACATTGTCTCTTCTCTAGGAACACATCTCCTAATTATACCATCAGCACACTTCTTAAAAAGAGAAGGGTCATCCCAAAAATAATACCTAATTTCCTTAACAAACTTATGCTTTTCATATGGTTTTTCCAAACTAGGTGGCATAACATTTGTAACCAAATAAGTAACAATGTCAACATACCAAGGTACATCAAACACACCATCAACCCTAAACATTCTCTCATATGGAAAACACTCTTCTATGTCACTTTCTTCTTTTTCCTCATTTGATTCCAACCTAGACAAGTGATCAGTTACTAGGTTTTCTACTCCTTTTTTATGAAAAATTTCTAAATCAAACTCTTGAAGTAACAAAACCCATCTAATAAACCTAGGTTTAGACTGTTTCTTACTCATTAGGTCTTTAATTGCACTATGATTAGTATAGAAAATGGTCTTAGAACCTAACAAATGTGCTCTAAACTTATCAAAAGCAAAGACAATGGCAAGCATCTCTTTCTTAGTAGTAGCATAATTAAGTTGAGCATCATTCAAAGTTCTAGAAGCATAAGAAATAACAGCCCTATAGTATAATCACTAGCATATATAATGCGAGCACATATTAATTTTTCTTTCAAAAGATTAAAAGCATGCATGCATTAATCATGAAAAACAAAAGGAACATCTTTATTCAACAAGTTATAAAGAGGTTTCGTTATCTTGGAAAAATCCTTAAGGTGGCCCCACTTGCTTTTCACTGAAATAAGCAATTGGTTTTCCCTCCCGCATCAAAATAGCACCTATACCTATTCCTGATGCATCATAAGAGAGAGGAGGAGATCTAGAAAGAATATATAAAGATTAAATAGGAGAAGAGATTAGTACAATTTGCAATTTGTTACAAAAAATCTAAAAAAAGCTACATACTTGGAATTTTAATTGCGACAAAGTTCTAATGTTAAAGAATCTTGTGCATTCCAAAACCATCCAAGGAAAAAAACCATAATTCGTGGCCTGTAATTTTTGAATGATTACTCCGCAGAAACTAAGGTTGCCATTTGAACTGATGCAGATAAGGATATTTAATAAATAATCAACAAAATCAACCAACTCTCAAGTTCGTCTCTCCTATTTTTGATTTAATATTCAAGTTTTAAACAAATGTTTATCCATGTCTACCTCTAGAATAGTAACTCTTTGGTAGAATAATAAATATAAAAGAAGATCCCTCAAATTGATAAAATGGGTGACATTATGGAAACACAAAATGGAAACACAAATCATCCAAAATGGAAACATAAACCCAAAGACACACCCATAATCTAAAGCATCCAAAACAAGAACAATATGGAACCACAAATCAAAACCTAGATGATGAAAAGAGAGAGAGAGAGAGAGAGAGAGAGAGAGTCATACCAGGAGCATTCTTGAGAAGAAAAATTGCAAAATGGCTATCACAAATGCAATATGAACAAGAAAAATACTTGCAATCGGCTACATTGCATGAGTATTTGAAATAACAAATAAAAAATTTTCATCTTCTAAAACTACATGCTAAAAGGTAAGTGAGCTAGTGCTGCATGAGTGTCAATTTTCGACAACAAAAAAAAAAAAAAAAAAAAAAATAGAGAAAGCACTTAGTATATTTAATGGGGCAAAAATGGGTTTCAGATACGGCATTAAGTGAAATGCAGCTGATAAATATTGATTGATCAAAATTAAAAATTTAAGTGACCATTAAAAAATTTTCATCACAATTTAGGGGTAAAAAAGTAGAGGGAAATAGTAGCCCCTAATTTTTTTGGGTCCTTTGTGACAAAAGTATGTAAAATACCAGGCTTTATCACTTATTGGAACACGAAATTAAAAAAGAATATAATGGGTATTTTGTCATTATGAAGTAGGTTAAGTGACAAATTTATATTTGTCATTGGAAATTTGGTAGCAATTACCCAAATTATTTGTAGTGTGCTATGTTTTTTTTTTTATTATTAGATGCATACAATCTTGAACAACAATTATAATGATTCATACTACATTAGAATTTTCCTTTGATTTCTTTATCAATTTTAATTCATATGCCTTGAAAATTGGACTCTATATTATCAAATAGAATTTTAAACTTGCAAATGTGAGTTGGATGAGCTTCAAATTCAACATTCAATTACTCTTATCAAACTGCTGGTATTTATAGATGCAATAAATAATGGCCATAGTTTTAAAAAAAAAAAATCATCATATTTGACCTTAGTTTTTGGTGCTTATATGAAATAAAATTAAAAAGAAAAGAAAAAAATAAAAAAATAAAAAAAAGGATATCTTTGCCATTGTTTCCAGCCATGTTAATCAGTTAAAGGTGATCATGGGTTATCATTATTATATTTCATGTTTTTGTGGTGTAAATGACATTGACAGTTTGTTTTCAAAAAGCAAAATAATCTTCTTAAATGAAAAGAACAAGTGAATTATCCTTTGTTTTATGTTCTTCTAGGATCTAAAGAATCCATAATTTGGGCTTGCGGAAAGAGAAAAATTATTTATGTTTAAAAAGGAAAAAATATGTTATTCTGACAGCAGTAAACAGTTTACTTAAAAGATAAAAAGTATTTGAATGTGTTTATAAGAGACTTAAAGATTTTCCAGAAAATTAAATGCATGCCGTGCAATTAGATTAACGAAAGTTTGAGATTGTTTGGTAAAAATCGTTGTCAAAATCATTTGTACAGGAATGCTCCCCTAAACTAAGTTAACAATGAGTAGTCATAATAAATTCATAGAAACTTCATACTTTTTTCTAATAAGTTTGAAACAAAAGAAATTAATAAATCTTAAAATCATAAAACTACAACTATTTAATAATTTATGAGATATTTAACCTTAAAGAAAATTATAATGTCTATTTTTAACACTATGGGTTTATTTAATATTAAGAAAATAAAAAAATTTTAAAAAATTAAATATTAAAAATTAAAAAATTTCAAAAATAAAAAAGATTCCAATTATGGTTAGAGGTGGCAATTCGTGTCAATGTATTATGTTTATGTCAATTCATTTATTAATGCATCCAAAATTGTTCAATCCGAACACAATCCATTTATTAAATGGTCTAATTTGGGTCAACATGGCCTATTTATACGAAATTGACTCATTTATATAAAATTGATCTGTTAAGATGAAATTGATCCATTTATATGAACTTGGACCCTTTTACAAGAAATTTGCCCAGTTAAATAAATTAAGTTATTTAAATTAATTATTTCATATAAATCCTTTCAATTCATCACGCAACTTAGGTTCATGGTTATAGATATCCTTCTTCGTACACCCAATATTCTCTATCCTTCCAGCTTCAAGTTCAATAATACTTATTTGTTGGTGAGTTGGCACATTTGCTACTGAAAACTATTGGGTTAGTGATTTTTTGGCATCAGACGCACTATGATGTGACCTCAATAAATGCACTCTTCGTGGGGTTGATAATGGATGGCTATGTTCTTCAACAAATACAATGATGACAATTTCCTCAATTTTGACCTCACCACGGCTAGTTTCGCCTTACAATTTTCTTTTTTTCTACCCCGACACCTTTTTTTCTCACCGTCCTTTGTAGAAGACACTCCTTCCTTATAGCACACAAATTCATTCCTTACGATTTCATTCGTATCTTTACATCTCTTATTGGATTTTCTATGAACACTAAACTAGGCCTTTTTTGAATATTTAATGTAAAAATCATGTGCCTCATCTATTGATTCAAATGGTTGTCCAACCTCTGGTTGCAGTTTTCCAACATTTAAGGAATGTAAACATCATCAATGGATTTCGAACATAATAGCAGGGATATTTCTTCCACTCCTATAGGATCATAATTCACTTTTAACTGCAAATCATTTATGTTTCCAATATTGCAGAGCTAAATACAATCAAATGAGCTTTCTTTCAATCACTTTCTAGCCTAATAACAGCAAAGTAAAACCATAACAAAATTTCATCAATTAACATGGTATTAAACATTAAATTTTCACACAATGCAAATATGTAAATAAAAAAATAGGAATAAGCTTATCTTTTCCAAACTCATCAGAATATAAGTACATATAAGTACGTAAACAAAAAACCTTGTAAATTATTTACTAATTTAGCACTAGCAAATCTATGCTTATGATATGGAAATTGTGCATGATGATAATCTTGTGGCCTTAGCAAACTTTTAACTCCTTGTCCTATATAAGTCTCAATTTGAACTAAAAGCATGAATTGAACTTTCTTTTTGGTAGATTGGATTCTTTTACGTCCAAAAATGCTTTGTTTGTCTCCTTTTGGGATGCATTCAACCTCAATTGCATTTTTGGAGCCTGGATATACATCTTAGGCTCTTGAAAATTCAATATTTGGCTTGAAAAGTTGAGATTTAGCCTTTGTTGGTAAGCAATCTTCTTGAAGTGCGGCCATAGCATTATCCTCATCGTATTTGGCCAAATTTTGGCTTGATTGATTCCTTGACTGATCCTCTTCATGATCCTTAAGCCCGTTTTGCAATGAATTTGAAGGAAAATTAGAAAATTCCCATGAACTAGTGATAGTGCGTTGGGAAACTTCTTCTGGTGGGCAATCTTGGTCACGTGTGTGTACCTCATTAAAATAATCCAAAATTGAATATTCTTGTTGCATTTCACTCCTTATAGACACCTCTTCATGTTCCTCAAGTTTTTCATCATTATGTGGCTCTTCAAAGGATTCAAATTCATCAACTTGCTTATTACAAGTAATCTCCATGTTAGTTTCCAAGTCTTTTTGAGATCCTTGTGAAAAAGTTGTCGTTGGTTGCTCCAATTGAACTTGAAAGTTTGTACTTGGAGAATATTGATTTTGCAACTTGCCAATAGCATCATAACATTTAGAAAATGTTTCCCTATGCCTTTCCATACACTCAATCAAAGATGTGCTCACTTGATAACTTGAAAGATCTGAATTGTCATACCTTGAATAACTTTGGCGATCACTCCATCCAGAATTATATGTGTTTGGAAAGTCTTCGAATGGCTCTTCCGAAGCAAAATGATTTCCCACTTGACAATGTTCACTTAAATGATTGCCTTCACACCATTGACATGTTATAGCTTGAATCCCAAAATTTGCAACTTGATTATATTGTCTTGATAAGTCTTCAATTGAGTCTTCTGAAGCAAAAGAATTCCCCACTTGACAATTTTCACTTGAGTGATTTACTCCACACCATTCACAAGGTACAGCTTCAACTCTAAAATTTGCAACGAGTTTAAACATCATAGCAAGATTCTTTTGTAACTCGATAAAATTTTCGCTTGCAAGTTTATCAAGCAAACAATTAAAATTAAACCCTAATATACAAACTAAAATTGAAAATAATAAAGATAAACAAAAGTTGAAAATAAGAAAAACCCCAAGTATGCATAACTTTTAACCTAGACACCAATAAATTAAAAATACAATTTTGGTTTCAAGTACCACAAAATAAGTATTAAAAATTCAAAGCAAGTTGGCCAAACAAGCAAAGAATTAAAACCCTAGCATGCAACACTAAAACCAAAATTAAGAAACAAATATAAAAATTTAAAATAAGAAAACAATGATCAAAGTACTACTAAACCCAATTCGAATTAATATTAATGCCTTAATCCCCGGCAACGGCGTCAAAAACTTGATGTGTAAAATCAACTCGCAAGTGCACAAATCGTTTTCAAGTAATAAAGTGGAAAAATAGGGTTGTTGTACCCAAGGGATTAAGTATTAAGTACCAAAGATAATTAGGTTTTGATAATATTTGAACTAAAATTTAAGATGGCAATTGAAAACTAAATTAAACAAAAGCAATCAATCAAAATTAGATCAATTTCAAGTAAGAGAGAGAATTGAATAATTACGAATACTAGGGCATTTGATTTCACCATTAACTATTCCAATTTAATTACTTAAATATGTGAATTTAATTAACTAGTAATTTTGTTAACCACCCTTAATCACAAAATTAATCAAAGTAGTTTCCACTCACAATTGATAATATTCACATAACCTAATTTATTCCTTCCGGCCTATAAATTAAATCATGCAAATTCATCAAGCATAGATTAAACAAATAATATGGCATGAGAGATAACTATTTTCCAATCAATTATGCATTTATGTAAATCATTGGAGATCCATAATATTATCCTTTTTCAAGCTCAAATATTATTAAAATCATTTATTCCGGAGCATATGAAAGCATTAAGTATACCAATGATTTATTAACAAAACATATTACTAATTAAATAAAACTCAACATATATTAAAATAATTAAACCTTCATAGTTAGGGCTACATCATAGCCCTAGCTATGAAAATTAGTTCATGGTAAAAATAATTTCAACATCCATAATTATTAAAAATAATAAGATTCACAATTAAAGAGAAAGGAAAAGAGAATAAAAACTATTGAAGAAATTCTCCTCCAAGAGCTCTCAAAGTCGTAGCCTTCTTCTCTAAGCAAGCCCACATCTCTCTGCCTCCTCCAAGCTCTCCAATTGATCTTCTAAAACTCTAAAACTTTAAAACCCTAGAACCCTTAAGAGAATCTTAGAAACTCCCAAAATTTGGTTTGTTTCTATTTAAGCCTCTTAAAAGCTCTTAAATAACTCTCTAAACTTGTATATCTTCCTTCAATGTGGTAGGGGCTATATATATAGGACCTTGGGAATCTTTCTCTCTTTTTATTTTCAATGTGGGAGTCTTGGAAGATATCTTTTTTAGGCCATGAAAAGGGTTGAACGAATTTCATGTGTAAAAAGGAAACTTGATATTACTTG
Source organism: Ziziphus jujuba (assembly GCF_031755915.1). NCBI lineage: Eukaryota > Viridiplantae > Streptophyta > Magnoliopsida > Rosales > Rhamnaceae > Ziziphus > Ziziphus jujuba. Next base: position 12,344,857 of record NC_083390.1, read on the forward strand.
CTCTCTACTACTTTCCTTTTATCTAATTCCTCCTAAAAAAATAGTTAATTAGCCTAATTTACCCTTAATGAAGCATGACATGTGCCTCATTAATGATAAATTAACCAATTATTGCCACTTGTTTTTATCTTGGCCCTCAAATTGCCTTGATTCCCTCTTTTGATCAATGGTGGAGATTTAACTAGAATATTATTTTTTATAAATTCTAAACTTTAAATGATGATAACTCTTTGCTGACACCTCGAAATCCAAAAATAACGAGACATTTGAAATCCTCATATCGTGATGATTTATATGACATCCACTTCCATCATGAAATTCCCGATAGAATCTTTATAGAATCTTCAAGGTATCTTTTTGGAATCTTTTTAATGCTTAGTCCGTTCGAGCTCAAATCTTGCTTCCCAACATAATTCGACCCAAGGAATCCATCTTTATGGTTGTTTTCTTAAAATTCTTCCTCTTTCACCTAGATTAAGAAAAATACATAATTAAGTATCTTTCCATAACAAATTAGCACAAACTAACAAATATTAAGCTAGAAATATGGCATAAAATCATCAATATTTTAGACCTAATAGAAGCGATGGCCACGAACTCACACCCCACCAGTGGGGCACTCACGATAGCTACTATCCAAACTGGCTTGAACGGTGGCTGGAATGGTTGGTTGAAATGGTGGAACCAAACTTGAAGAGGAGAAGATGAAGTAGAGTAGAAAAGGTGCGAGCTTGTGCAAGCTAGCGGGTTCGCAAGGGTGGCAATGGTGGTGCGAGCTGGTGTGATTGGGAATTTTGGCAATGGTGGTTCGAGTTGATGCCACGGGAATAAGAGCTGCTGTGAGCGGGAAGGGGAGATTTTGCCAAAATTCTCACGTGAGAGTTGCAATTCCATCTTGGCTGTTCATGCTCGGGATGACAATCTAATGATCCTTATTCTATCACATTTTGGGTTCGAAAAGAATCCATGCGGTCAGTCTTTATTCTAGACTCTCCCTACATATATATATATATATACATACATATATAGATATTATATGTTACAGTCCGTCTATGGTGCGGACAGTCCTCATGCGGACCACAGTATTGGCGACGGTTTTTCATAGTATTGGTAACGATTTTTTAAGAAACCATCATTAATACTATAAAAAACCGTCACTAATACTGCGGTCCTCATGCGGACCGTCCTCACCATAGAATTTCCGTTATATGTTATATTATATGTACATATATGTATAAAGGAGATCCTTGAGACATATGCCCTCTTAGTGGTTAACACCTTAAATAGGAAAGATAAAAATCATCTTGATACAAACCTAGAGCGACCTGCCTCCACAAACAAAGCTTGAAAAAGTTCAATATAGTTCTTAGAGAACCAAGAGAATCACTCTTACTTTGAATCAAAATTATAATCTCCTTTATTCATGACTTATGTGCCTTTAAATAGGCAGGATAAATTACAAAGCTTTCCTAAATTTGCTAAAAGTAAAGGTGGAATAATAATGGACGAAAATTAGGTTTAGGAAATCTAATTTTGATAGGTTTAGGGAACCTAATTTGGTTACGTTTAGGAAACCTAATGTGGTTAGGTTTAGGAAACCTAATTTAGCTCCTAGTTTCTTAATTTGAATAGCCTTTAATTCTTTGACCAATTCAACTCTAATAAAATTAGGAAAGTAATTTAAAAACCTAATAAAAACTAAATTAGGAAAGTAAATAGGCAACATGCCAAAATCCAATCAAAACATAAATAAAAATCAATATTTTCCTAATTATAAAATTTGGCCAAGCTTAGTTGGATGCCATGTCACCATATGATGCCACACCATCATGTTGTAGAAGTCCATGCGTTAAACTATCTTTGACGTTGGCATCCACCATCCCAATCATATAGACCGATTTTAGTTCATCTTCACTAATGAACTTGCTTCCTTAGGTTGTGAACACCTCTTGGATTAAACCATTTAGTGCCTCTTCGATCTCTTTGATCGTGCTCGGGTTATGGGTCCTGTAGACATTTGAAGGGCTCTTGGTCATGTCCTCATCACATCTTCATTGGGCCTTTGAAAACCTTTTTGATGAAATACTAGTGTATATTTCAAACTTTCAAAGTTTAAATTTTGTGTGGGCTCCTAGGACAGCTAATAGATTGGCGCATAGTGTATGTCAGTGGGTAGTAGTCCATTTTGTCATTGGACTAGTGGATCCAAGCTGCTTAGAATCTTTTTGTCCTGAGTTTAGGTCTTCTGTTACGCATTTCTTTTTTATTTCAATGAATTCCTAGTTTAAGCCCCCCAAAAAAAAAAATGATATTTGTAACCATCGGAGACGGAGCACTAGTTGCCGCATGCCATGTGGTAGTTTGAATGACTACTACTAAATATTTCATTTTCCTTTATTAAAGTTTTATCATTAAAAAAAAAATAGAATTAAACATTTCCAATTAATATTTACCACATAGACTACAAACACCATTGATAGTGGTAGTGGTGAGAAATAGAAAAACCCATATATATTATGTATTTTGATCGTATTTATTTTATTTTGTTTCAGAGGCGAAGATTATTTTTCATAAACTTTCAAAGATTTTGATATATAACTAAGTGGTATTCCAAATTTTATGGATCCAACTTGCAAACACTTTAAACCCAATAGTTTGCTTTGGTATTGTTCAACACAACCCATAAATTTTACCACCAAATAAACTCTGAATTGAAGCAAGAAGCAACTAATTAAAGATGATATTACGTTCAAATCTTTTGGAACGTATAGGATCCATGGATAATATATTTGAATTGAAGATACATAACCAACTCGTCATCTAGATCAACGTATCACATGTCTTCTCCATATATAAAAGACTCTGCTAATAAGAAGTCTTGTTGATGTGATTTCGCCTGTGCTCGCACAACCGACAACCCGCTAGGGTGCTGACTCAATACGGATGAAGATAGGGCTGATCATTAAGGCTCAAACTAAGAGATTTAAGGTCAAATTTGCTGCCTTTATCTAAGAGGTAATTCATTCTCAAGAGGGCTTGTCCATACCCGAAAATCCAAGACCTATTTGAGCATACAAATGGTGGAAGCCGGTATGGACCCGGGTAGTGGTTTTGGTGCAATTATAGAGGCTAGGAAGCATGAAATGGTTCCAATGTTTCATGGATTCACTACATATGTCTAATAGGACATGGAATCAAGTCAAATCAGCTTCAAAGTCATCCAAAAAGGGGTTGTACGGATAGTTAGTAAATTTGGCCTGTTTTCGCTGTATTTTGTGCTGGATTTACTATATTGTGCTGAGTTATCTTTTTATCTTTTTTTCAAGCAAGGGCAATGTGTGGGACTTCATGATTAGCTTATTTGGCATCCTAAAAAGTATATTGAAGCTGATTTGGAGCTCAAATTGGTCAAAGAATGGTCAGAGTCAACTTAGTCAAAAAACTAGTGGTTTAGTTTCCTAATTTGATTCTACTTTTTGTTTTAGGAAATTACCATTCCTTTTTGGTTTTTATTTATTTATTTGCTGGACAAATAAGTTTAGAAAAGTTATTATTTTATTATTTTCATTGTAAATTAATTAATTCCTAATTCAAAATAAAGGAATTAATTAATCCAAATTAGATTAAGAAAGGAGTGAGAATTTCAACCACCATAGGAAACTACTTTGTATGGCTAGTTTTCCCTTTGTTCTTAGGTGTATTTGGTGACTTTGTAACCTATTTAAAAGCTTATTTTTCAATAAGAATTAAGCTTGAGATTGAATTCTCTTTATTATTTTTGAATACCTAAAACACCATTATAGAGTGAGTGTTTTAGTGTGAAAACACGAGTGTCGAGACCTTGATTGAGTGAAACACATGAGGGAGTGATATTTGGTGAGAATTTATTTTATTTTTGCATTATTTATACTAACATGGTAGATTCAAGGGTGAGAAGAGGAGATGCACCTTTAAAAATTAATGAAGAAGAGTCTGTAGGATTCCATGGCGATTCCCGAGCTTCGGGGAGTGGTGAGCAAACGGACATGAGGGCTGTCTTGGAGCAACTACAGCAATTGAATACTCAATTTGACCATTTAAATCAAAGGATGGACAGGTTAGAAACATCCCAAAGAGTGCCAAATATAAAGTTAGATGCTCATGGAAGTCGAGGTCGAGATCAAGGTTGAGGAGGCGGAGGGTGACTAAGAGAGGAATTCGGGAGAAGTAACTTTGGAGATGACTTGGATGAGGGGTTTGATGAAATTTTTGAACCTCAAGAACGGTCAATCCGTGGGAGACCAACAAGGAATGAAGATGATGATCGAGGGAATATTAAGGTAAACATTCCACATTTCATAAGAAAAAATGATTCGAAAGCATATTTGGAATGGAAGAAGAGAACAAAGATGATTTTTTATTGTCATAATTATTTGGAGGCCAAGAAGGTGAAGTTGGCAGCAATGGAGTTTAGTCATTATGCACTCCAATGGTGGACCAATGAGCAAAACACCCGAAGGAGAGTTGGTGATGACTTGATCACTACGCTTAGACATGAGGAAGCGATTTGTACCATAACACTATCATAGGTTGCTGTTTGGGCTTCAATCTTTATCTCAAGGAAGTAGGTCCATGGAGGATTATTACAAGGAGATGGAGATGCTTATGATAAGGTTGAGCATGAATGAAGATAGAGAAGCAACCATGGCAAGGTTGCTTGGTGGCTTGAATCATGAAATAACCAATCAACTAGAATTGCAACAATATGTGGAATTGGAGTAGATGTTGCATGTGGCTATTAAATTAGAGCATCAATTCAAGAGGAGGGGTGTAGGCTCATGGATGAGTTTTCAACAGTGGAAGATCAATTCCAAGTGATTGGAGAAACAATCCAACTTATGAAAGCATGCCAAAGCCGAAGGTGGGCGAAGAAGGCACCAATCGGCCAAAAAGAGAGCCTAAGGCCGAATCTGTCCAAGCACATAAAAATGAGTTAAAATATGATCCTAAACCTTCAAGATCAAGAGAAATTATTTGTTTTAAGTGCCAGGGATGAGGAAACATCGCTAGCCAATGCCTGGTGTTAAAAGGCAATGGTGAGCTAGAGCCGGAAAGCGAAGAAAGTGAGTGTGAGACCGAGCAAGAGTAGGAGGAAGAGCTTGAAGTTGAGCTTGCTGTCCAAGGTAAGTCTTGTAAAACCCAAGTTGAGTGGAGAAATTTTAATAAAACCAAGAGTGAGATACTTAGAGCAAAAGTTGAGAGTGATGCAAAATTCAATGAATCCGTGAGTGATAAAGGAAAAGAGAGGAAAAATAGAAATTTTTATCATAGCTTTGGTGATGTTAATAAAGTAATTATGAATAAGAAATCATTGCTGGTCATGAATTTTAAATATACTTATTTAAAGATGTTTTTATTGCATAGAACTTTATCTGCATTGTTGAAAGATTTACTTAGTGGAAATTTAAAAATTTGGGAGAGATTATTTACTAATATTAAAAAGTGCTTTGAACTTGTATTTCTAGTATTTGTTGTGATAGTGTTTGACCCAGGAGATTGGTTTTAGTTTCAACCAAGTAAAGAGAGGTTTCCCGAATAAAGAAAGTCTAAGCTTATGTTGCGAGGAGACGGATCTTTTCAAGTTTTGGAAAGGATAAATGAAAACACTGACAAGTTTGATTTACCGGGTGAGGATACTATGAGTGCTACATTCAAAGATGCTATGAACTAGATTTTGGGAGAAATCCTTTTCAAGAGGAGGGGAATGATGTGATTCTATCCGTGCTCGCACAACCGACAACCCGTTGGGGTGCTGATCCAATACGAATGAAGACCGGGCCGATCACTAGGGCTCAAACTAAGAGATTTAAGGTCAAACTTGCTGCCTTTATCCAAGAGGTAATTCGTTCTCAAGAGGGCTTGTCCATACCCGAAGATCCAAGACTTATCTTGGGCATACAAGTGGTGGAAGTCGATACGAACCCGGGTAGCGATTTTGGTGCAATTATGGAGGCCAAGAAGCATGAAATGGTTTCAATGTTTCACGGATTCAATACATATGTCTAATAGGACATGGAACCAAATCAAATCAGCTTCAAATTCGTCCAAAAAGGGGTTGTACGGACAGTTAGTAAATTTGGCCAATTTTTGCTGTATTTTGTGCTAGCTTTATTGTATTGTGTTGAGTAGGCTTTTCTCTTTCTTCTAAGAAAGGGTAATGCGTGGGACTTCATGATCAGCTTATTTGGCATCCGACAAAGCATATTGAAGCTAATTTGGAGCTCAAATTGGTCAAAAAATGGTCAAAGTCAACTTAGTAAAAAAACTAGTATTTTAGTTTCCTAATTTGATTCTATTTTTTGTTTTAGGATATTACCATTCCTTTTTGGCTTTTATATATTTATTTGCTGGACAAATAAGTTTAGGAAAGTTATTATTTTATTATTTTCGTTGTAAATTAATTAATTCCTAATTCAAAAATAAAGAATTAATTAATCCAAATTAGATTAGGAAAGGAGTGAGAATTTCGGCTACCATAGGAAACTACTTTATATGGCTGGTTTTCCCTTTGTTTTTAGGGTTTATTTTGTGACTTTGTAACCTATTTAAAAGCTTGTTTTTCAAAAAGAATGAAGCTTGAATTTATACAAAAATTAATTTGTGAAATTGAATTCTCTTTGTTCTCTTTGAACACCTAAAACACCGTTAGACAGTGAGTCTTTTAGTTTTGACTTATCAATAGGACATCCATCACTTATTGTGGTGTCTTCATTATATACCAAAGTTTCTAATCACAGGTTGGTTAGGGGTCAAGGTGACCATTAGAACTTGAACATAATTAGATCCGGGCTAATATAATACGGGTTTAGGAGCAGATCGTCCTAGGTTTGTATCACCTATTCCCTAACAAACCATCTAAAATAGTATAATGCGCCTTTAAAAGTTTTTTTGACGAAAAACGTTCCTTTAAAACTCTGGCAAGGAAAATATGCATTTAAGTCGAAAGGTATTATAAAAATCCTCTAACCACCAAGCTCTTTAAAGTAAATAGCTTGCTTTTGTATCTTACCCCACAACCCATAAGTTTTACATCAAATAGAAAAAAAAATAGACTCCGAATTGGAGTAAGAAGCATCCAATTAAAGATGATATTACGTTAAAATATTCTGGAACTATAGGATCCATGGTTAATATGTTTGAATCGAAGATACATAACCAACTTGTTATCTATATCCATGTATAATGACATCTCTTCCCCATATATAAAGAATCTGCTAATAGGAAGCGTTGTTCCCAAACAAATCGTCTAAAATAGTATATCACACCTTTAAAACTCTTCTTTGATGGAAAGCATGCTTTTAAAGCTCTGGCAAGCAAAATAAACATGTAAGCCAAAAGATAATTATTAAAATCCTCTAACCACCTAAATCCCATCATACCTTCAAATATTATTTTCTTAAATATAGATTATCCTGTGTCAGCCATTAATAAAACAAATTTAAAAAAGTGATAGATATAACCAGCATGATTTGCATAGATATATTAAAAGATTTAAATGTTTGATATAGGAATTGTTCTTATTTAACATAATGTCATCAGACTTTGAATTCTAAGGTTCTGAAAAATGGTCATGTGGTTTGTCTAGTAGAAATATTTAGTAAAGGGAATCAAATACTTCAGGGATTTTGCATCATCGCCCACTTTCATATGTTGTGTCATATCAATACAAACGGCTACTCAAACAAAAGCAAAACAATAATGTCATATCATTCCTACACAAAAAGACTTCTTAACAATGAAATCAAATGATAAGGACAACTAAAATTGTATATATACAGCACGCTAGATAAATAATACTGAGGACCAAATAATAGGAGATATCCAACATAATCTGAGAGAATATTAAGGACAAGAAATGGAAAGCATCATTAAAAATCAACCCCAACTCCAACAGCCACAAAATCCAGGTGGTGAAGCCGCCACCACCATCAAAACATGTTTCAACGGAGTAAATATGTTATCTGGTATGCTAATATCAAGCATGCTGACATTATAATTTTTATTTAGTTTAGAGTAGATGCTTATCTTATATTTTGTGTCTTAGCTGTGGGCATACCTTCTGTCCGGAATGCACTTTCACTAGGAGGATGGTTGTGCTTGATTCTTCTTTTATTGGTTGTACTCATCTTTTGGTGTATAAGGCTGCTAATTAAGCAATGCATAAACACGGACCCTCTTATAAAAACATATCCAGATGTATGCCATTCAGCTTTTGGGCCAAGAGAATAAACTTCTTAGCTATGGTAGTGGAGTTTTTTTATTCTACAGGTCGATACTCTAGAAATGTTATTTTAGTACAACTTCTAGAATTGAAAGCCTGAACGTCAGGAGAAAAGATTGTTTTATCCGTCTCACTACATTAATCATTCTGCCTAATGGCTAAGGAATCTGGGTGTACTAGCTTATCTATCTGTGGAAGCAATTCTGACTTCAATAATTTTGGTGGGATGTGCTTCATGGGTAGGTGCTATTAATGATGTGGGATTTCATGAAGGGCCCTTGCTTTTGGAATTTGGTGGACTTCCCATGGCTACATCTATTCCATGCATCCTTTAAGTAGTAGCCTTGTATATCAAGAAACAAACAACAACCAAGCACAACCATCCTCCTTGTAAGTATGGTACAACCTATGAAACAAAATATAAGATAAAGGCATCTATTCCAGACTTAAAAGAAAACATAAAAATATTATGTGTCAACATGCCTAATTTTGACATATGAGAATCAAGCACAAGCATCCTCCTTATGAAAGTGGATAAAAGATAGAAAGCATGCCTGCACCTAAGAAACAAAATAAAAGATAAGGCATCTATTCTAGACTAAATAAAAATTATAATCTTAGCATGCTTGATATTTAACATACCAGATAACACATTTACACCATTAAAACATGTTCTGATTATGGTAGTGCCTTCACAACCAGGATTTTGTGGTTGTTAGGGCTGGGGTTGATTTTGAATGATGCTCTCCATTTCTTGTCCTTAGTATTTTCTCAGGGATTCTATTTGATATCTCATATTATTTGGTCCTCAGTATTATCTATCTTAGATTATTTTAAATATCTCCTGCATAATACTGTGTGCTGCATATAGTTGTTTTGCTTTTGCTCCAAGAGCCAACTACATTGATATGACACCACACATGAAAGTGGGGGATGATGCAGAATCCCTCGAGCATTTAATTACTTTTACTAAATACTTTTATTAGACAAAGCACGTGAATTTGTTTTGGAACATTAGAATTCAAAGTCTTATAAGATTTTGTTAAGAAAGAACAATTCCTATATCAATCACTTAAATTTTCATTCAGTCTGGAAAAATGAAAAAAACACTTAAGATTTATAAATATATATTTATATATAAGCAAAGTTTTTTTAAAAAAAAAAAAAGAAAAAAAGATATGTATCAATATATATATAAATATTGTTGGTTGTATATATCTATTACTTTCTTTAAATATGATTTTTTTAATTGCTTATTGTTGGTGTTTGGTGTAGTTTGGGTTCACTTGACCAAAAGTGTTGTACACAAGGTTTTAGTTGTGCACAACCTTTAATCTGATATTTGGTGTTAGTTGTGCACAACCTTTAATTGCTGATATTTGGTGTTAGTTGTGCACAACCTTTAATCTGATATTTGGTGTTAGTTGTGCACAACCTTTAATTGCTGATATTTGGTGTTAGTTGTGCACAACCTTTAATCTGATATCTGATTTGGTGTTTAGGTGATTTTTGTGTTTGTTTTTTGTATGGTGATATTGAGGTTAGTTACGGTTTTCATTTGGAAGAAAGAAGAAGAAAAGAAGATGCTAGGGTAGGTCACACACACTAGACAGCTCAATAAATTATTTTTTAATTTCATTGTTGTATTATATTGGTACAAAACTTGGTTCACACATGTGAAGTATGTGTAAGACCAAACAAAGCCTTTAAAATTCAAAAAATGCAAAATTTTCACCTAATAATCTGATAACAAAATGTTTAAATACCAGCTACACATGTAAGTGTACAAAGATGATAAAGGTTGGTGAGATTTTGAATTTCAAATATTGTCTCCTTCCAAATCGGATAAAGCTCTTTTGACCTAATAGAATGCTACGATATCTTCATCCAAACTGTCGAATTTTGACATATGACATGTTGAAATTTTATTCGGAGAAGATTAGGTTCAAAGGAATTGGATAGAGCCTCCAATTCATCTCAAACCCGTGGTGTGGCCATAACTGCTGGAAATCTTAGCAGTTATGCCAAGTTGCAACTTGCATATCTTGGACTCCCTAAATCTTTTTTGAGTCATTCGTTTTGTTATATCTTCCTATACAAGTATATCACAGAGCACGCCAACCCCCACAATGGACCTATGTTGTTGAAAACATAATTTCCGGCATATAGCCATTTTACAAGTACAGAGCAATACCCAACAAAAAGGACAATTCCTAAGATAGATATAATAATATTTAGGCAATCCAAAAACATTAAAAAGAGCATAAGACATGGATATAAATATTGCTTGAAGACATCCAACAAAACATTTCTTATAAAGAAAGAGGGTGCAAACTTTGGTGGGTTTTGGCTTGAACAAGATGGCAAGATTACCACATTTTTTATGTATAAAATCAACTCGCAAGTACACGAATCGTTTTCAAGTAATAAAGTGGAAAAATAGGGTTATCGTACCCTAAGGGATTAAGAATTAAGTACCAACGATAACTAGGTTTTGGTAATATTTGAACTAACAATTAAGATGTCAATTGAAAACCAAATAAACTAAATTAAACAAAAACAAGAAATTAAAATTAGATCAATCTCAAGTAAAGACAGTGAGTTTAATAATTATGAATGCTAGAGCATTTGATTTCACCACTAATTATTCCAATTTGATTACTTAAATATGTGAATTTAATTTACTAGTAATTTTGTTAACCACACTTAATCACAAAATTAATCAAAAGTAGTTTCCACTCACAATTGATAATATTTATATAACCTAATTTATTTATACGAACCTAGAGCGACCTGCCTCTAAACCCATAACAAAGATTGAATTAGGACCGTCTAATTACAAGTTATTAATGGAAGACCTCGACCCGTTACCTATATTTGAGGTAAGAACCGTGGTATAGTGAAGACGCCACAATAGGGTGCGGAATAACCTATTGACAAGTCGAATTTGAACTCCACAAACAAAGCTTGAAAAAGTTCGATATAGTTCTTAGAGAACTAGGAGAATCACTCTCACTTTGAATCAAAATTGTAATTTCCTCTTTATTCATGACTTCTGTGCCTTTAAGTAGGCAAAATAAATTACAAAGCTTTCCTAAATTTACTAAAAGTAAAGTCGAAATAATAATGGACGAAAATTAGGTTTAGGAAACCTAATTTTGATATGTTTCGGAAACCTAATTTGGTTAGGTTTCTGAAACCTAATGTGGTTAGGTTTAGGAAAGTAAGTAGGCAACATGCCAAAATCCAATCAAAACATAGATAAAAATTAATATTTTCCTAATTATAAAATGTGGCCAAGCTTAGTTGGATGCCATGTCACCATATGATGCCACATCACCATGTTGTAGAAGTGCAAGCGTTAAACTCTCTTTCACATTAGCATCCACCATCCCAATCATATGGACCAATTTTAGTTCATCTTCACTAATGAACTTGCTTCCTTGGGTTGTAAACACCTCTTGGATTAAATCATTTAGTACCTCTTTTGATCTCTTTGGTCGTGCTCGAGTTATGGGTCCTGTAGACATTTGAAGCGGATCTGGGCTCCATCTTGAAGGGCTCTTGGTCATGTCCTCATCATTTATTCTTTCCGGCCTATGAAAGCATTAAGCATACCAATGATTTATTAACAAAACATATTACTAATTAAATAAAACTCAACATATATTAAAGTAATTAAACTTTCATAATTAGGGCTACATCATAGCCCTAGCATGTGACATGACATGTGCCTCATTAATGATAAATTAACCAATTATTGCCACTTGTTTTTATCTTGGCCCTCAAATTGCCTTGATTCCCTCTTTTGATCAATGGTGGAGATTTAACTAGATTATTCCTTTTTATAAATTCCAAACTTTAAATGATGATAACTCTTTGCTCGCACATCGAAATCCAAAAATAGCGAAACATTTGAAATCCTCAGATCGTGATGATTCATATGACATCCACTTCCACCATGAAATTCTCGATAGAATCTTTATGGAATTTTCAAGGTATCTTTTTGGAATCTTTTAAATGCTTAGTCCGTTCGAGCTCAAATCTTGCTTCCCACCATAATTCGACCCAAGGAATCCATCTTTATGGTTGTTTTGTTAAAATTCTTCCTCTTTCACCTAGATTAAGAAAAATACATAATTAAGTATCTTTCCATAACAAATTAACACAAACTAACAAATATTAAACTATAAATATGGCATAAAATCATCAATATTTTAGACCTAACATTGCCACTTGTCCTATTCTTGGCCCTTAGATTGCCTTGATACCCTCTCTTAATCCATGGTGGATATTTAACTAGAAATATTCCTTTTTATAAATTCCAAACTTTAAATGATGATATCTTTTTGCTCACACCTCGAAATCCAAAACCAATGTGATATTTAAAATCGTCAAATCGTGAGGATTCATATGACATCCTCTTCCGTCATGAAATTCCCGATAGAATCTTTATAGAATCTTTAAGGAATCTTTTCAATGCTTGATCTGTTCGAGCTCAATCTTGCTTCCCACCATAATTTGACTCAAGGAATCCATTTTTATAGTTGTTTTCTTAAAATTCTTCCTCTTTCACATAGATTAAGAAAAATACATATTTAAGTATCTTTGTATAACAAATCAACACAAACTAACAAATATTAAGTTATAAATACGGCATGCAATCATCAATATTTTAGACCTAACACTTTTCAACACTTATGTGGGAAAATTTATATACGCAAAAAAGAAATGGAGGTATGGGATTTAAATCGTTAGAGATTTTAATAATTCTCTTTTGGCTTACATGTCTTGGTTACTAGAGTTAGGCATGTTACTATTTTAGACAATTAGCTGGGGAACATGAATTCCTATTAGTTGATGAGGACATGACCAAGAGTCCTTTAAGATGGAGCCCAGATCCACCTCAAATGTCTACATGACCCATAACCTGAGCACGAGCAAAGAGATTGAATGAGGCACTAAATGGTTTAATCCAGGAGGTGTTTACAACCCAAGGAAGCAAGTTCATTAGTGAAGATGAACTAAAATTGGTCCATATGATTGGAATTCCCACCTTTCCAAGTATTTTCTCCTGTTTCAAAGGTGCTACTCGAGTTGTTTCTCCACCTTGGTTGCTAAGTGAATCACATCCCCCAATTCCGCATATGGTTGCAGTTCCACCACATTTGCTATATCCTTATTAAGCCCTTTAATAAACCTAGAAATTGTAGCTTCTTAGTCCTCCACAACATTAGCTCTAATCATAGCAACCTCCATTTCCTTTGAGTATTCTTCCACACTCATATTACCTTGAGTTAAACCTTGAAGTTTTTGGTATAACTCTCGATAATAATAGTTTGGAATGAATCTTTTCCTCATAACAGCTTTGAGTTCTCCCCATGTTCTTGACACGAACAAAAGACAACCTACTCCTACGTATTATATTAGCCCGGATCTAATTATGTTTAAGTTCTAATGGTCACCTCAACCCCTAACCAACCTATGATTAGAAACCTTGGAATATCGAAGACGCCACAAAATACAGTAAAAACAGGCCAAGTTTGAAGCTGTCTATACAACCCCTTTTTGAATGCCTTTGAAGCTAGCTTAACTTGATTCCATATCCTCTTAGACATATGTATTGAATCCATAAAGAGTTGGAACCATTTCATGCTGCCCGATCTCCATTTGTGCACAAAAACCGCTACCCGGGTCTATACGGGTCTCCATTACTTGTATGCTTAGGATAGGTCTTGGCTCTTCGGATATGGACAAGCCCTTTTGAGTATGAATTATTCTCTAGATAAAATCAACAATATTGTCCTTAAACTTTTTAGCTTGAGCTCTAGTGATCGACCCGGTCTTCATCTGTATCGGGTCAACACCCCAGCGGGTTGTTGGTTTAGTAGGTTTGGGTAGATTCGCATCATTCCCCTCCTCTTGAAAAAGATTTGCCGCATCACCTGCAGCAAAAGGAGACAAATCAGCAACATTGAAGGTAGCACTAACATTATACTCGCTTGGCAAGTCAAGTTTGTAAGCATTGTCGTTTATCCGCTCCAAAACTTGACAAGGGCCATCTCCTCTCAAAACACCAAAATGACCCATTAATTGTTCAAAACCAAGCAATCTAGCATCTAAGGTAGAAAAAAGAACATACCTTCAGGATAATGCATCGGCAACCACATTTTCCTTACCTTTTTTGTAGCGCATATGGAAATGTCTCAATGAATTCAATCCACTTGGCATGCTTTTAGTTAGGCTTTCCTTGGCCTTTAATGTTCTTTAAAGATTCATGATCCGTGTGAATCACAAATCCTTTTGGCATGAGATAATGCTGCCACGTTTCCAAAGCCCTCACCAAAGTATATATCTCCATGTCATATGTCGGGTAGTTTAGTGCAGCTCCATTTAATTTCTCACTAAAGTAGGCTATGGGCCTTTCTTGCATTAATACAGCCCCAATACCTGCACTCGAAGCATCACATTCAATTTCAAAAGTCTTAGAAAAATTTGGCAAAACTAATAAAGGTGCATTACATAATTTTTCTTTCAATAAATTAAAAGATTTTTCTTATACTTCCCCCTATTTAAAGCCAACATTCTTCTTTACAATTTCATTTAAAGGTGCTGCGATGGTACTAAAGCCCTTTACAAATCTTTGATTGAAGCTAGCCAAACCATGAATGCTCCTCACTTGGGTGATAGATGTTGGTGTTGGCCACTCCTCAATTGCTTGAACTTTAAATTGATCAACTTTGATTCCTGCAGCACTTACTATAAATCCTAGGAAAACAAGCTCATCTTTGTAAAAGTCACACTTTTTCATGTTACTAAACAACCTTTCTTTCCTCAGAACATTTAGAACTTGCCTAAGATGGTCTACATGGTCTTCCATTCATCACCTTCTTTCATCCTAATTTGATGGTATCCACTCCTAAGATCAATTTTAGTAAACATGCAAGCTCCATGCAATTCATCAAGTATATCATCTAATCTAGAAATTGGATGTCTATATTTAATAGTGATATTATTTATAGCCCTACAATCAACACACATTCTCCAAGAACCATCTTTTTTAGGCACTAATAAAACAGGGATAGCACATGGGCTCATACTCTCACAAATATAGCCTTTATCAAGTAACTCACTTACCTACTTTTATAGCTCCTTTGTTTCTTCGGGATTACTTCTATATGCAGGTCTATTTGGTATGGTCGCCCTGGAACAAAGTCAATTTGATGTTCAATCCCTCTCATTGGTGGTAATCCCCTTGGAATCTCATCCAGAAATACATCTTCAAAATCTTGCAAAAGAGAAAGAATTGAACTTGGCAATTCAAGTTCATCAAAGTTAGCTTGCTCATTTAAATAATTATCTTTATAAATCATGACCAGCAATGATTTGTTACTCAATATAGCCTTATTAATATCTCCAAAACTTAAATAAAAATTTTGATTTTTCCTGTCTTTTCTTTCTTTTCCTTTCTCTCTCTCAGCCACCACACAAGGTTTCCCTCCCTTGGGTTCCTCACCAAAGCTCTCGGGTTTCTCTCTTTTTCTCACCTCTTTTTTGGCTTTCTCTTGGTTTTTCCACTCAAGTTGAGTCTTAGAACACTTACCTTGAATAGCAAGCTTGGACCTACCTTCTTGGATGGTTGGTGAAGCCATTGGTGCCATACTAGCCTTCTCCTTGAGTTTTTCGGCTTCTCTCCTTTGTTGTATTTGTAATTGGTCTCTATAAATGTCCTTAGGAGTTAATGGCTCCAACTTGACCTTCTTTCCTTTAAACCTAAAAACAATGCAATTCTCTTGACCAAAATGAGCAGCATCTTTATCAAATTGCCATGGTCTACTAAATAAATATGTCCGGCATGCATAGGCACAACATCACACGAAACAAGATCCACATATTTATCTATACTAAATTTTACATTGGCTTGTTTATTCACTTTCATTTCACCACTATCATTAACCATTATAATCTATATGGTTCGGGATGTTTAATTGTTGTTAAACCTAATTTATCAACCATAATGTCACTAATTACATTTGTACAACTTCCACTATCAATAATCATTCTACAAATTTTACCTTGGATTTCACATCGGGTGTGGAAGATTTTTTTCTCTTTGGACTTGATCCTCATCCTTGTATATACAGCAAGTACTCTCCTAGAAACCAAGTTTAATTCGGCATTGGTCACATTCAAAGTTTCGGCCCTGTTAGGTCTAAAATATTAATGATTTTATGCCATATTTATAGTTTAATATTTGTTAGTTTGTGTTCATTGGTTATGGAAAGATACTTAATTATGTATTTTTCTTAATCTAGGTGAAAGAGGAAGAATTTTAAGAAAACAACCATAAAAATGGATTCCTTGGGTCGAATTATGGTGGGAAGTAAGATTTGAGCTCGAACGGACTAAGCATTAAAAAGATTCCAAAAAGATACCTTAAAGATTCCATAAAGATTCTATCGGGAATTTCATGATGGAAGTGGATGTCATATGAATCATCACGATCTGAGGATTTCAAATGTCTCGTTATTTTGGATTTCAAGGTGCGAGCAAAGAGTTATCATAATTTAAAATTTAGAATTTATAAAAAAGAATATTCTAGTTAAATCTCTCCACTATTGATCAAAAGAGGGAATCAAGGCAATTTGAGGGTCAAGATAAAAACAAGTGGCAATAATTGGTTAATTTATCATTAATGAGGCACATGTCATGTCACATGCTTCATTAAGGGTAAATTAGACTAATTAACTATTTTTTTAGGAGGAATTAGATAAAAGGAAAGTATTGGAGAGCAAATAATAACAAGTTTCCTTTTTACACATGAAATTCGTCCAACCCTCTTCATGGCCTAAAAAAGGTATCTTCCAAGACTCCCACATTGAAAATAAAGAAAGAAAAAGGTTCCCAAGGTCCTATATATATATCGCCCACCACATTGAAGGAAGATAGACAAGTTTAGACAGTTATTTAAGAGCTTTTAGGAGGCTTAAATAGAAACAAACTAAATTTTGGGAGTTTCTAAGATTCTCTTAAGGGTTCTAGAGTTTCAAAGTTTTAGAGATTTAGAAGATCAATTGGAAAGCTTGGAGGAGGCATAGAGACATGGCTTGCTTGGAGAAAAAGGCTACGACTTTGAGAGCTCTTGGAGGGGAATTTCTTCAATAGTTTTTATTCTCTTTTCTTTTCTCTTTAATTGTGAATCTTATTATTTTTAGTAATTATGGATGTTGAATTTATTTTTTCCATGAACTAATTTTCATAGCTAAAGCTATGATGTAGCCCTAATTATGAAGGTTTAATTACTTTAATATATGTTGAGTTTTATTTAATTAGTAATATGTTTTGTTAATAAATCATTGGTATGCTTAATGCTTTCATAGGCCGGAAGGAATTGATGAGTTTAATAATATTTGAGCTTGAAAAAGGATAATATTATGTATCTCCAATGATTTACATGAATGCGTAATTGATTTGAAAATAGTTATGTCTCATGCCATATTATTTGCTTAATCTATGCTTGATGAATTTGCATGATTTAATTTATAGGCCGAAGGAATAAATTAGGTTATGTGAATATTATCAATTGTGAGTGGAAACTACTTTTGATTAATTTTGTGATTAAGTGTGGTGAACAAAATTACTAGTTAATTAAATTCACATATTTAAGTAATTAAATTGGAATAGTTAGTGGTGAAATCAAATGCCCTAGTATTCATAATTATTAATTTAACTCTCTCTTTACTTGAAATTGATAAAATTTTAGTTGATTGCTTTTCTTTAATTTAGTTTATTTATTTTCAATTGCCATCTTAAATTTTAGTTTAAATATTACCAAAATCTAATTATCTTTGGTACTTAATTCTTAATCCCTTGGGTACGACAACCTTATTTTTCCACTTTATTACTTGAAATCGATTCGTGCACTTGTGAGTTGATTTTACATATCATAAATCTTAGTGAGTGGCATAGTATAATAGAAAAATAATTATTTATTTATGTGAAACTTTCTCTAAAGAACTCTTGGTCCACTCGTTTTTAAGGTTCCCCATTTAAAAATCATTTCTTAAAACCCCAACTTTTATCCCAATTCGTTGTCATACTTGTATTATACTTGTGAACCGTCAACTTTTACCGATGCTCGAATATATAAAGTGAACAATCATTATAATATTATAAAATGCCTTCATCAAGATATAAATATTGAGCATAAAATATTTTAAACACAATTTTGCAAAAATAATTATGAAAGGATAGTAATAACCACAATGTTAGAAAACCAATAATATACTCAGAACATATACAATGTACCATATGATATATAGCAAATCGTAAATCATGAGAGTCTAAATTCTTCTTTTGAAAACATTGAGGGTAAAGTAATGGTGTTGCCAAAATAGAAAGGTTATCTGTAAAAGTTATAGAACCCAGACATACCTTTGTAGACTCTTTCTTCTTCAAATCACCATTGAAAGAGAACTCCTCATCAACTTCCTTTGCTTGATCATCCTTAACTTCCTCAACTTTAGATGTCTCTTTTTCAACCACTTTTTCTTGAGAGACATTACTATAACATGTAGGTCCTTGGCACACTTTTCCACTTTTGAGTGTAATGGCCCGCATTCTCTTAGATTTGCTCCTGTATCACTTGGAAATTTACCAATGGACTTTCCCTTTATTTCATTGGCCAATTGCCCAATTTGATGTTCAATTGTCTTCATAGTCTCTCCCATAGTAGCACAATGAGTCTCAATAGAATCAAGCTTAGCCTTATCCTTGTTAAGCCTTTCTCTTGCCACCGAGACAAATGAGTTCATTGAGGTGTTTACAACCTAAGGAAGCAAGTTCATTATTAAAAATGAACTAAAATTGGTTCATATGATTGGGATGGTGGATGCCAACGTGAAAGAGAGCTTAACGCATGGACTCCTACAACATGGTGATGTGGCACATTTTGATGACATGGATGGTGATGTGGCATCATATGGTGACATAAGTCATGAATAAAGATCAGATTACAATTTTGATTCAAAGTGAGAGTGATTCTCTTGGTTTGATGTTTAGGTGATTTTTGTGATTGTTTTTTATATGGTGATATTTAGGATTGTTAGGGTCTTTGTTTTGAAGGAAGAAGAAGAAGATGAAGAAGAAGAGAAGATGTTAGAGTAGGCCACACAAAACTCTACAGCACTCTAATTCATTTTTGCTTTTGATTCGTTTGTTGAATATATAGATACAAAACTTATCTCATACATGTGAGGTGTGTGTGGGACCAAATTGAAGTCTTTAAAATTCAAAATTTACACATTTTCCACTCAAAACTATGATACATAACCTGATATGAACTTAGGACGACCTGCTCCTAAACCAGTAACAAAGATTGATTTTGATACGAACCTAGGATGACCTGCTCCTAAACCTATATTATATTAGCCCAAATCTAATTATGTTTAAGTTCTAATGGTCAGCTTGTCCCCTAACTAACCGGTGATTAGAAACCTTGGTATATAATGAAGACCCCACAATAGGTGATGGAAGGTCTATTGATAAGTCAAACTAAAACATTCATTCACTAATGGTGTTTTAAATGTTCAAAAGAACAAAGAGAATTCAATCTCACAAATAATTTTCTGTATAAAATTCAATCTTGATTTCTCATTGAAAATAAGCCTTTAAATAGGATAAGATTGCAAAGCAAAAGCCCTAAAAAATTAATTCAAAACCAAACACAAAGTGTTGAGAAAAATAGAGTAGAAAAAAAGGAAAGTGCCTAATTTTTCTTAGTTTCTTAAACTAATTTGGAATAATTAATTCTTTTATTTTGAATTAGGAATTAATTAATTTTCAATTGAAATACTAAAATAATAGCTTTCCTAAACTTATTTGTCCAGCAAATAAATAAATAAAAATCCAAATAAAATACTAATTCCAAAAACGAAAAGTCAAAATCAAATTAGGAAACTAGTTGACTGGTTTGATTACTAAGATATCTTTGACCAATCTCCAGCTTGTTTGGGCCCAAAATCAGCTTCCATATGCCATGTAGGATGCCAAATATGATTAATAATGACTCCCACACATTGCTTCTTGATTGGAATAAGTCAAACAAGAAGAAAAGTCAAAGCTAGCGACAAAACAACATATTTTCGACCAAATTGAGATACTGTCCGTACAAGTCCTTTTTAGATGCTTTTGATTGTGGCTTGGCTGGATTCCATATTCTCTTAATGATATTTATTGAGTTCACAAAGTTTGTCCTTAAATCTCTAAATTTATGATGTGTAAAATCAACCTCCAATTGTACGAATCATTTTTAAGTAATAAAATGGAAAAAATAGGGTTATCGTACCCAAAGGATTAAGAATTAAGTACCAAAGATAATTAGGTTTTGGTAATATTTGAACTAACAATTAAGATAGCAATTGAAAACTCAATAAACTTAATTGAACAAAAGCAATTAATTAAAATTAGATCAATTTCAAGTAAAAGAGAGAATTAAATAATTATGAATACTAGGGCATTTGATTTCATCACTAACTATTCCAATTTAATTACTTAAATATGTTAATTTAATTAACTAGTAATTTTATTAACCACACTTAATCACAAAATTAATCAAAAATAGTTTCCATTCACAATTGATAATATTCACATAACCTAATTTATTCCTTCCAGTTTATAAATTAAATCATGCAAATTCATCAAGCAAATAAGAAGTAAATAATATGGCATGTGATATAACTATTTTCCAATCAATTATGCATTAAGGTAAATCATTGGAGATCTACAATATTATCCTTTTCCAAGCTCAAATATTATTAAAATCATTCATTCCTTCCGACCTATGAAAGCAGTAAGCATACCAATGATTTATTAACAAAATTTATCACTAATTAAATAAAACTCAACACATATTAAAATAATTAAACATTCATAGTTAGGGTTACATCATAGCCCTAGCAATGAAATTAGTTCATGGTAAAAATATTTTCAACATCCATAAGCACATAGAAAAATACAATAATGTCCACAGTTAAAAAGAAAGAAATGAGAATAAAATCTATTGAAGAAATTCTCCTCCAAAAGCTCTCCTAGTCGTAGCCTTGTTCTCCAAGTAAGCTCACGTCTCTATGCCTCCTCCAAGCTCTCCAATTGATCACCCAAAATTCCAAAACTTTAAAACCCTGTAACCCTTATGAGAACTTAAGAAACTTCCAAAATTTAGTTTATTTCTATTAAAATTAAAGCCTTCTAAAAGCTCTTAATTAACTCTCTAAACTTGTATATCTTCCTTCAATGTGGCGGGGGCTATATATATAGAACATTGAGAACCTTTTTCTCTCTTTATTTTCAATGTGGGAGTCTTGGAAGGTACATTCTTTAGACCATGAAGAGAATTGAACGAATTTCGTGTGTAAAAAAGAAACTTGATATTACTTGCTTTCTACTACTTTCTTTTTCTCTAATTCCTCCTAAAAAAATAGTTAATTAGTCTAATTTACCCTTAATGAAGCATGTGACATGACATCTGCCTCATTAATAATAAATTAACCAATTATTGTCACTTGTCTTTATTTTGGCCCTCTAACTGCCTTGATTTCCTTTTTTAATCAATGGTGGAGATTTAACTAGAATATTCCTTTTTATAAATTCCAAACTTTGAATGACAATAACTTTTTATTCGCGCCTTGAAATTTGAAAATAATGAGACATTTCAGATTGTTAGATCGTGATGATTCATATGATATCCACTTCCACCACGAAATTCCCAACATAATCTTTATGGAATCTTTAAGGAATCTTTTCAATTCTTGGTCTATTTGATCTTTATTCTTGCTTCCCACCATAATTCAACCCAAGGAATCCATTTTTATTGTTGTTTTCTTGAAATTATTTCTCATTCACCTAGATTAAGAAAAATACATAATTGAGTATCTTTTCGCAATAAATTAACACAAACTAACAAATATGAAGCTATAAATATGGCGTAAAATTATCAATATTTTAGGCCTAACAAATACCCCCAAACTTAAGAATTTCTAGTCCCTAACAAAGAAAAAGAATAAGAAAATGAAACGTTTTAAAGAACATAAGATACTTTAATGGGTTGCCTCAAAGATTGTATAATATATGAATTTTCAAATGGTTTCAAAGTAATTATGTAACTCAATACCTTATCTTCCATCCAACATATATGGTGCTTCTAATGTGTGTGTGTGGAAATCAATTTATACACTTAATATCATGCATTTGAATAAATTTACAAGAATTAGAGATTGGTAACAAAGTATGAACTACCATATGCTTGACTTAATTATCACTCTCCACTAATATAGGTTAATGCACCACTTTAAATCTTTAGGAGTTCAGGATTTTATTGCTAAGGCTAAAAGGGTATGGCTTAACAAAAAGAAAATGATATGATATAATAAATTAATGAAAGAAAGCTAAAATTTAATATCAATGAATACATTACTTGTAAAATTTGTTTCCTTCTTAGATTTTTTTTTCTTTTAACTTCAATTTCAATATCCTTTTTCTCCTTTTTATTGCATTATTTTCTTCAAATCACACATATTGTTTTTTTTTTTTCTTTTCTTTTCCACGAAACTTCCAAACTTATTTTTCTTCTTATTACACATTCAAACCTCCAATTTGCACACATTTACGTACTACAGCCCAATTCACCATATACTTAACCTCGAAACTTCACATTTTCGTTTTTCTTTAGCACTCAAACAAACTCACAAGCATATGTTCATATTAATTCAATTACAACTCTCTTTATAGTATGTTCAAGATAGGAAAAAGCAATTTAAGGCTAAACAAAAAAAGGTAAGTAAATGTGCTTTAATGAACAAAAGGCTCTAATACATCTTTATGCATCCTAACGACTAAAATAAGGTACAAATGGAAAATAATATTTTTGGTAGGCTTGCAAGGTTCAAACTTAAACAAAGATGGCCTAAATCATGTTCTTAGTAATGCATTCACTTAGGATTTCACTTCAAGCAATAATCAAGCAAGTTCTAGAGTTCAATTAATAATAAAGTACTCTAATTCATGCAAACCTTCTTCAAAACACAATCTAAATTATGTTTAAATGTGAATATAACATCAAGTATTTAAGCATACACAAAAACAAATCCACCATCTAAAAATCAATTTATTTTCAATCATAGTCTTATCTGGGCTCATTAAAGTACTTAAGAAAACACCACAAAAGCAATTTTTGTTTTAATAATGAAAGAAAATAAAAACTAAAACTAACATGTTTGAAAACTAATAAAAACACTTAAATGACAAGATTTAAAAGATGCAAAGCATGCGTTTCACCCCCAAACTTAAAATGAACAATGTCCTCATTGTGAAAAACATAAAATAAAGCAAAAGTAAATAGAACGTAAAGAATACTCCCCTATGAAGACATGGAATGTTTCTCGTAATGTGAAAACTTAAGAAAAACCTACATGTTGCATTTCCCCTACATACCATGATACGAACCTAGACCGACCTGCCTCTAAACCCGTTACCTATATTTGAGGTAAGAACCTTGGTATAGTGAAGACGCCACGATAGGGTGCGGAATAACCTATTGATAAGTCAAATTTGAACTCCACAAACAAAGCTTGAAAAAGTTCAATATAGTTCTTAGAGAACCAAGAGAATCACTCTCACTTTGAATCGAAATTGTAATCCCCTCTTTATTCATGACTTATGTGCCTTTAAATAGGCAAACAAATTACAAAGCTTTCCTAAATTTGCTAAAAGTAAAGGTGGAATAATAATGGATGAAAATTAGGTTTAGGAAACCTAATTTTGATAGGTTTAGGAGACCTAATGTGATTAGGTTTAGGAAACCTAATTTTGATAGGTTTAGGAGACCTAATGTGATTAGGTTTAGGAAACCTAATTTGGTTACGTTTAGGAAACCTAATGTGGTTAGGTTTAGGAAACCTAATTTAGCTTCTAATTTCCTAATTTGAATGGTTTGTAATTCTTTGACCAATTCAACTCTAATAAATTAGGAAAGTAATTTAAAAACCTAATAAAAACTAAATTAGGAAAGTAAATAGGCAACATGCCAAATTCCAATCAAAACATAAATAAAAATTAACATTTTCCTAATTATAAACTTTAGCCAATGCCATGTAGGTGCATATCATCCTCCACGTGGCAAAAGTGCCATGTCACCATATGATGCCACGTCACCATCCATGTCATCAAATCGTGCCACATCACCATATTGTTGGATTCCATACGTTAGGCTTTCTTTCATGTTGGCATCCTCTGTTCCAATCATATGGACCAATTTTGGTTCATTTTCAGTAATGACCTTGCTTCCTTGGGTTGTGAACACCTCTTGGATTAAACCATTTAGTGCTTCTTTAAATCTTTTTGCTCTTCCCTGGTTATTGGTCCCGTAGAGATTTGCAGTGGCTCTGGACCCCATCTTTGGGTGCTCCTAGTCATGTCCTCATCATTCCCCTCCTCTTGAAAAGGATTTTTCCTCAAATCATCACCTGCACAAAAAGGAGACAAATCAGCGACATTAAAGGTAGCTCTTACATTGCACTCACCTGGAAGATCTGATTTATAAGCGTTGTCATCAATCCGCACTAGAACTCGAAAATGTTGATCCCCACGTGACATAAATTTTGAATTTTGTAGCTCTAGAAACCTCTTCTTTCTCAACTGCAACAAAACCCAATCTCCTGGGTCAAACACTATCACAACAATTCCTAGACATACACGCTCATTTTGACAAAAATCACACTTTTTAATATTTGCAAATAATCTTTCTTTCCTAAGCATATCTAAAACTAATCTAAGATGCCCTACATGCTCTTCTAAACTCCTACTATGTACAAGGATATTATCAAAGTACACAACCACAAATTTTCCAATGTATGCACGCAAAACATGATTCATAAGTCTCATGAAAGTACTAAGGGCATTAGTTAACCCAAATGGCATAACCAACCACTCATACAAACCATACTTTATTTTAAATGGTTTTTTCCATTCATCACCCTCCTTCATGCGAATTTGATGATAACCACTCTTAAAATCAATTTTTGAAAACACGCATGCACCATACAATTCATCAAGCATATCATCTAACCTAAGAATAGGGTGATGATATTTGATAGTTATATTGTTAATAGTCGTACAATCTACACACATTCTCCATGTTCCATCTTTCTTAGGGACTAATAACACAGGGACAGCACATGGACTCATGCTCTCTCTAACATACCTCTTTTCAAGCAATTCACTTACCTGCCTTTGAAGTTCCTTTGTCTCCTCTCGATTACTCCTATAAGCCGGCCGGTTTGGAATTGTTGATCCTGGAAAAAAAAATCAATTTGATGTTCGATCCCTCTAATTGGTGGTAATCCACTTGGAATTTCCTCGGGAAAGACATCATCGAACTGCTGCAAAAGAAAAACAATTGAACTAGGAAAAACAGATTCATCAGGGTTAGTTAAATGATTCATATATGCTTCTTCGTACATCATTACAATCATAGGCTTTCTAAAATAAAAAAGCTTTTTCAACTCACTTTGTTTTGCATAAAAAATCTCTTTTTTCTTCCCACTCTTTTTCTTTTCCTTTTCACTCACACTCTCATCCTCACCACTCTTTTTCTTCTCTTGGTGGTTGGATACAATTTGATTGTGTTGTTGTTCAGCTTCTCTTCACCTTTGTAAAGCCAATTGATCATCAAAAACTTGTTTAGGAGTCATCGGCATAAGCTTCACTAGTTCACCCTTGAAATTGAAGACAACCTTATTAGTTCGATCATGATGATTAGTATCTCTATCAAATTGCCACGGACGTCCTAAAAGCAAATGACCAGCTTACATTGGTACCACATCACAAATAACCTCATCTTTATAATCACCAATAGAGAATGCAATCTTCACTTATCTATCCACCTTCAACTCTCCACAATCATTAAGCCATTGTAGCTTATATGATTCTGGATGCTTCATAGTGGGTAAACCTAGCTTTTCAACCATAGTAACACTAGCAACATTGGTACAACTTCCTCCATCAATAATCATACTACATACCTTATCCTTGACTTTGCACCTGGTATGAAAGATGTTCTCTCGTTGCACTTCCTTCTCATCTTTATACATAGTTAAAGCTCTTCTAGCAACCAATGACAAGTACCCTCCAACTGGATACTTATAATCTTCTTCATCTTCATCACCAATGTCCTCCAATGGTGGCATGGATTCATTGTCCGACTCTTCTTCTTCAGTTTCAATGTCTCCACTTTCCCGAATCACCACGACCCTCTTATTAGGACATTGACTTGCAATATGACCCCTGCCTTAACATGTGAAGCACATGATATCTTGATTTCTAGTTGAAGATGAATCGGATTACTTGCTTGCTTAGATGAGGATGGTTCGACCTTAATTTTAAATTTAGGCCGTGTGGTGGCTTTATCTTCAAACTTGGGCTGATTTGGTTTCCATGTGGATGGGCTTGCTTTCCAAGTATGTTGAGTAATACTAGGTCTTGTGGTACCCCTCCTCTTGAGTTGTTTCTCTACTTTGATGGCCATGTGCAGCATCTCCTCAATCTCCACAAAATGGTGCAAGTCCACTTGATTTGCTATTTCCATATTCAAACCACCCAAGAAACGTGCCATTGTAGCCTTCCTATCCTCCTCAACATTAGCCCTCATCATAAGGGTTTCCATCTCCTTATAATAGTCCTCCACACTTCTATTTCCTTGAGATAAGATTTGTAATTTCTGAAAAATGCTCCTATAGTAATGGCTAGGTACAAAACGCTTCCTCATCAAAGCCTTCATCTCCTCCCATGTATCTATAGGTCTTTGTCCTGCTCGCCTCCTAGAAATTGACTCTTTGTCCCACCATCCGACAGCATAGTCCATGAATTCAACAGCGGCTAATTTCACCTTTTTTGCCTCCGAGTAATTCTGACAATCAAATACCATCCCAATCCTCTTCTCCCACTCGAGATATGCTTCTGGATCACTTTTACCTTGGAATAATGGTATTTTAATCTTAATTCCTCCATAGTGACTGCCTCGGTCTAACCTTTCTCTCCCATGGAGTTGGTTGGTTCCCAAACCAATGTCCATGAACAAACTTTTGTGGAGGTTGTGGCTGCGGTGTTTGGATTGATGATTCCATCCTATCCAACCTATCATGGATCTACCCCATCTCCAATCGTAGTGAAGTTCTCCCACCATGGCTTGAATGTATAACTTCGGATCAACCACACCTGGAGCTTCATCCATGCTTTCTTTGCTTTTGTCTTGTGACATGATTTTTCTGCAAAATTTGTTAGTAAAAAAGAAAGGCCTCACAACACTCCCTCACGTGTCTCACTCAAATTCAAGGTCACTCGTGTTTGTACTCTAGTTATAGTTCGGCTTTTACCCTCTATAATTCTCACCTCTCTTGCCTTT
This sequence comes from Ziziphus jujuba, assembly GCF_031755915.1. Classification (NCBI taxonomy): domain Eukaryota; kingdom Viridiplantae; phylum Streptophyta; class Magnoliopsida; order Rosales; family Rhamnaceae; genus Ziziphus; species Ziziphus jujuba. The sequence continues at coordinate 12,372,573 of NC_083390.1, forward strand.
TACCTCTCTAGTAATTCTGTTTGGTTTTTTGTAAACTAATTTCAAACTAAAACAAACTAGCAAGTAACGATCCAATTAGTCCTACCAAATAGTTATGAAAATAAGGCTACAAGACAAATAGAATGAAAAGTAACAAGAAAAAAGACAACGATGAAAGCTCAACAAGAAATTTAGCGAGAACAAAAGAAACTAGAATGTGAGGAACAAATTGGAATGAGATTTACAAAATGGAATTAGTGAATATTCAACAAACCTTATCTTCGGTATTGATTTTGGCTTGTTTTTTATGCTCCTCAAATCAGCTAAAAAGAAAAATTTCACTACCTGGTTTCTCTTGAAATCTCAATAATTCAATGCCACAAACCACAAGAACAATATTTTTTATTTTTTATTTTTTTTATTTTTTCTTTTTTCACTCATAAAACATAAAACAATTGCAATAGCAAAGATCAATACCAAAAATCACAATTCCACGCCAAACACGTGGCCTCCAACAAAAACAAAAGTGCAGTTTTTTTTTTTTTTTTTTTTTAAGATGCAAACCATGTATGATGATAGAAGCAACCTCAACCTAATGCTAAGACTGTAGAATAATAATAAAAAAAAACCAAGAAAAACAATGAAAAAAAAGAAAAGAAATAGATAGATCAAACCTGTAATTAGAAACTATCTCTTATACCAAATTGATACGAACCTAGAACGACCTGCCTCTAAACTCGTAACAAAGATTGAATTAGACCGTCTAATTACAAGTTATCAATGGAAGACCTCGATCCGTTACCTATGTTTGAGGTAAGAACCTTAGTATGGTGAAGATGCCACAATTGGGTGCAGAATAACCTATTGATAAGTCGAATTTGAACTCCACAAACAAAGTTTGAAAAAGTTCGATATAGTTCTTAGAGAACCAAGAGAATCACTCACTTTGGATCAAAATTGTAATCTCCCCTTTATTCATGACTTATGTGCCTTTAAATCGGCAAACTAAATTATAAAGCTTTCCTAAATTTGCTAGAAGTAAAGGTGGAATAATAATGGATGAAAATTAGGTGTACGAAACCTAATTTTGATAGGTTTAGGAAACCTAATGTGATTAGGTTTAGAAAACCTAATTTGGTTAGGTTTAGAAAACCTAATGTGGTTAGGTTTAGGAAACCTTAGCTCCTAGTTTCCTAATTTGAATGGCCTTTAATTCTTTGACCAATTCAACTCTAATAAAATAAAGAAAGTAATTTAAAAACCTAATAAAAACTAAATTAGGATAGTAAATAGGCAACATACAAAATCCAATTAAAACATAAATAAAAATTAACATTTTCCTAATTATAAAATTTGGCCAATGCCATGTAGGCGCATGTCATTGTTAGGTCTAAAATATTGATGATTTTATTATACCATATTTATAGCTTAATATTTGTTAATTTGTGTTAATTTGTTATGGAAAGATACTTAATTATGTATTTTTCTTAATCTAGGTAAAAGAAGAAGAATTTTAAGAAAACAACCATAAAAATGGATTTCTTGGGTCGAATTATGGTGGGAAACAAGATTTCAGCTCGAACGGACTAAGCATTAAAAAGATTCCAAAAAGATACCTTGAAGATTCCATAAAGATTCTATCGAGAATTTCATGGTGGAAGTGGATGTCATATGAATCATCAAGATCTGAGGATTTCAAATGTCTCGTTAGTTTTGGATTTCGAGGTACGAGCAAAGAGTTATCATCATTTAAAGTTTGGAATTTATAAAAAGGAATATTCTAGTTAAATCTCCACCATTGATCAAAAGAGGGAATCAAGGCAATTTGAGGGCCAAGATAAAAACAAGTGGTAATAATTGATTAATTTATCATTAATGAGGCACATGTCATGTCACATGCTTCATTAAGGGTAAATTATACTAATTAACTATTTTTTTCGGAGGAATTAGATAAAAGGAAAGTAGTAGAGAGCAAGTAATATCAAGTTTCCTTTTTACACATGAAATTCGTCCAACCCTTTTCATGGCCTAAAAAAGGTATCTTCCAAGACTCCCACATTGAAAATAAAGAGAGAAAAAGATTCCCAAGGTCCTATATATATAGCCCCCACCACATTGAAGGAAGATATACAAGTTTAGAGAATTATTTAAGAGCTTTTAGGAGGCTTAAATAGAAACAAACCAAATTTTGGGAGTTTCTAAGATTCTCTTAAGAGTTTTAAAGTTTTAGAGTTTTAGAAGATCAATTAGAGAGCTTGGAGGAGGCAGAGAGACGTGGGCTTGCTTGGAGAAGAAGGCTACGACTTTGAGAGCTCTTGGAGGAGAATTTCTTCAATAGTTTTTATTCTCTTTTCCTTTCTCTTTAATTGTGAATCTTATTATTTTTAATAATTATGGATGTTGAAATTATTTTTACCATGAGCTAATTTTCATAGCTAGGGCTATGATGTAGCCCTAACTATGAAGGTTTAATTATTTTAATATATGTTGAGTTTTATTTAATTAGTAATATGTTTTGTTAATAAATCATTGGTATACTTAATGCTTTCATAGGCCGGAAGGAATGAATGATTTTAATAATATTTGAGCTTGGAAAAGGATAATATTATGGATCTCCAATGATTTACATGAATGCATAATTGATTGGAAAATATGAATTTGCATGATTTAATTTATAGGTCGGAAGGAATAAATTAGGTTATGTGAATATTATCAATTGTGAGTGGAAACTACTTTTGATTAATTTTGTGATTAAATGTGGTCAACAAAATTACTAGTTAATTAAATTCACATATTTAAGTAATTAAATTGGAAGAGTTAGTGGTGAAATCAAATACCCTAGTATTCATAATTATTCTCTCTCTTACTTGAAATTGATCTAATTTTAATTGATTGCTTTTGTTTAATTTAGTTTATTTAGTTTTCAATTGCCATCTTAAATTTTAGTTCAAATATTGTCAAAACCTAATTATCTTTGGTACTTAATACTTAATCCCTTGGGTACGACAACCCTATTTTTCCACTTTATTACTTGAAAACGATTCGTGCACTTGCGAGTTGATTTTACACATCAGTCATCCTTCATGTGGCGAAAGTGCGATGGCGCCATATGATGCCACGTCACCATCCATGTCATCAACTCGTGCCACATCACCATATTGTTGGATTCCATGGGTTAGGCTTTCTTTCATGTTGGCATCCTCTGTTCCGATCATATGGACCAATTTTTGTTCATCTTCAGTAATGAACTTGCTTCCTTGGGATGCGAACACCTCTTGGATTAAACCATTTAGTGCTTCTTTAAATTTCTTTGCTGTTGCCCTGGTTATTGGTCTCGTAGAGATTTGAAGTGGCTTTGGACTCCATCTTTGGGTGCTCCTAGTCATGTCCTCATCATCCAAACTGGGTGGCATAACATTAGTAACCAAATAATTAACAATGTCAGCATACCAAGGTACAACAAACACATCATCAACCCTAAACATTCTCTCATCTGAAAAAGACTCTTCCATGTCTCTTTCTTCTTTTTCCTCACTCCATTCCAACCTAGACAAGTGATCGGCTACTTGTTTTTCTACTCCTTTTTTATCCAAAATTTTTAAATCAAACTCTTGAAGTGACAAAACCCATCTAATTAACCTAGGTTTAGACTTTTTTACTCATAAGGTACTTAATTGCACTATGATCGGTATAGACAATGATCTTAGAACTTAACAAATATGCTCTAAACTTATCAAAAGCAAAGACAGTGGCAAGCGTATCTTTCTCAGTAGTTGATACGAATACGCCCGAACCTGCTCAACCGACAACCTGCTAGGATGCCGACCCGATACAGATGAAGACCGAGCCAATCACTAGAGCTCAAGCTAAGAAGTTTAAGGACAGTATTGCTGCTTTTATCCAGGGAATAATTCATACGCAAAAGAGCTTGTCCATATCCGAAGAGCCAGGACCTATCCTAAGCATACAAGTGATGGAGGCCGATATGGATCCATGTAGTGATTTTGGTACAAATATGCACACCGAGCAGCATGAAATGCTTCCAACTCTTTATGGATTCAATACATATGTCTAAGAGGATATGGAATCAAGTCAAGCCAGCTTCAAAGGCATTCAAAAAGGGTTTGTACAGACAGCTTCAAATTTGGCTTGTTTTTACTATATTTTGTGCTATCTTTACTGTATATTGCTGAGTTGGCTTTTTCTCTTTCCTCCAAGTAAGGGCAATGTGTGGGACTCTATAATAAGCTTATTTGGCATCCTAAAAAGCATATAGAAGCTGATTTGGAACTCAAAGAGGTTAAAGATTGGTCAAAGTCAACTTAATCAAAAAGCTAGTATTTTAGTTTCCTAATTTGATTCTACATTTTGTTTTAGGAAATTAGTCTTTTATTTTGATTTTTATTTATTTATTTTTTGGAAAATAAGTTTAGGAAAGTTATTATTTTAGTATTTCAGCTGTAAATTAATTAATTCCTAATTCAAAATAAAGGAATTAATTAATCCAAATTAGTTTAGGAAACTAGGAAAAATTAGGCACTTTCCTTTTCTCTACTTTCTCTTTCTCCACACTTTGAGTCTGGTTTTGAATTAATTTTTTTAGGGTTTTTGCTTTGTAATCTTAGCCTATTTAAAGGCTTATTTTCAATGAGAAATTAAGCTTGAATTTTATACAGAAAATTATTTGTGAAATTGAATTCTCTTTGTTCTTTTGAACACCTAAAATACCATTATTGAATTCTCTTCCACCAGCTATTGTGGCGTCTTCATTATATATCAAGGTTTCTAATTACAGCTTGGTTAGGGGTCAAAATAACCATTAGAACTTGAGCATATTTAAATCTGGGTTAATATAATACTCGTTTAGGAGCAGGTCGTCCTAGGTTCATATCAGTAGTAGCATAATATGCAGTTTTTTTTGTCTTTCTTTTGTCCCCAAACAACTCATATATCACAATCACTAGGATCGTACATAATTTCAAAAGGTAGATTCCAATTAGGAGCACACATAATGGGAGGACATATTAATTTTTCTTTTAAAAGATTAAAAGCATGCATGCATTCATCAGCAAAAACAAAGGGAACATCTTTATTCAACAAGTTACAAAGAAAACTCCTAATACCTTTTATTGAAGTTGGTGGAGGCAATTTCTCTATAACTTCTATTTTAGCTTTACCTACCTCAATTCCCCTTTTAAAAATCTTATGACCTAAAACTATGCCCTCTTGAACCACAAAGTGACATTCTTCCCAATTAAACACAAGATTAGTTTCTTTACTCCTTAGGAGAACCCTAGACAAATTTTTCAAGCAAGAAGTAAAAGAATCACCAAACACACTAAAATCATCCATAAAAATTTCAATGATATCTTTTACCATATTCGAAAAAATGGACATCATACACCTTTGAAAGGTCGCAGGTGCATTGCATAAACCAAAAGGCATCCTTCTATAGGCAAAAGTTCCATAGGGACAAGTAAAAGTAGTCTTTTCTTAATTGTCGGGGGCAATAGCTATTTGATTGTAACCGTTATAACCATCTAGAAAACAATAATATTCCTTACCAGCTAACCTTTCTAACATTTGATCAATGAATGGCAAAGGAAAATGGTCTTTTCTAGTGGCCTTATTAAGCTTCCTGTAATCAATACACACTCTCCACCCAGTAACTAACCTAATTGGAATAACCTCACTCTTATCATTCTCCTGCATAGTCATCCCACCTTTCTTAGGAACTACTTTAATAGGACTTACCCAATTACTATCCGAAATACAATAGATAATCCCGGCATCTAAAAGTTTTAAATCTCACCACGAACAACTTCCTTAAGAATAGGATTAAGTCTTCGTTGATGTTTTACAGTTGGTTTATGATCTTTCTCCATAAGTATTTTGTACATACAAATAGATGGGCTAATTGATGAGGACATGACCAAGAGCCCTTCAAAATGGAGCCTAGATCCACTTCAAATGTCTATAGGACCCATAACCCGAGCACGAGCAAAGAGATTGAAAGAGGCACTAAATGGTTTAATCTAGGAGGTGTTAACAACCCAAGGAAGCAAGTTCATTAGTGAAGATGAACTAACATTGGTCCATATGATTGGGATGGTGGATGCCAACATGAAAGAGAGTTTAACGCATGGACTTCTACAACATGGTGCTGTGGCATCATATGGTGACATGGCATCCAACTAAGCTTGGCCAAATTTTATATTTAGGAAAATATTAATTTTTATTTATGTTTTGATTGGATTTTGGCATGTTGCCTATTTACTTTCCTAATTTAGTTTTTATTAGGTTTTTAAATTACTTTCCTAATTTTATTGGAGTTGAATTGGTCAAAGAATTAAAGACCATTCAAATTAGAAAACTAGGAGCTAAATTAGGTTTCTTAAACCTAATCACATAAGGTTTCCTTTCCTAATTTAGTTTTTATTAGGTTTTTAAATTAATTTCCTAATTTTATTAGAGTTGAATTGGTCAAAGAATTAAAGGCCATTCAAATTAGGAAACTAGGAGCTAAATTAGGTTTCCTAAACCTAACCACATTAGGTTTCCTAAACCTAACCACATTTGGTTTCCTAAACCTAATTACATTATGTTTCCTAAACCTATCAAAATTAGGTGTCCTAAACCTATCAAAATTAGGTTTCCTAAACCTAATTTTTGTCCATTATTATTCCACCTTTACTTTTAGCAAATTTAGGAAAGCTTTGTAATTTATTTTGCCTATTTATAGACACATAAGTCATGAATAAAGAGGGGATTACCATTTCTATTCAAAGTAAGAGTGATTCTCTTGGTTCTCTAAGAACTATATCGAACTTTTTCAAGCTTTGCTTGTGGAGTTCAAATTCAACGTATCAATAGGTTATTCCGCATCCTATTGTGGCGTCTTCACTATACCAAGATTCTTACCTCAAATATAGGTAACGGGTCGAGGTCTTCAATTGATAGCTTGTAATTAGACGGTCCTAATTCCATCTTTGTTACGGGTTTAGAGGCAGGTGGCTCTAGGTTCGTATCAATTTGGTATCAAAGTTAGTTTATAATTATAGGTTTGATCTATCTATCTTTATTGTCATTATTTTGTTCTTTGTTCTTCGTTTTCTTTTATTTTTAGTTTTTTTGTTGTCTCATCCATTTGGTCATTGCGTTCTTCTTTGCATCTTTTCTTTTGTTTGTTCTTCTTCATTCTTCACTCAGCTGATCATACCAAACCGAACGGTCATAAAAAAAAAATTAAAAAAAAAGGCGAATTCGTTTTTGACCCTTGAGGGCAACGAATTGGTCTATTCTCATTGAAGTTTTGTGTGATTGAGGTTTCTTTAGTTTATAAAGCTAGTTATTTTTATTGAACATAAAAAAAAACAAAAAAAAAATTATTGTTCTTGTGGTTTGTGGCACTGAATTATTGAGATTTCAAGAGAAACCAAGCAGTGAAATTTTTTTTTTGGTTGATTTGAGGAGCACCAAAAACAAGCCAACATATTGTATCAAAGATAAGGTTTGTTGAATATTTACTAATTCCATTTTGCAAATCTCATTCCAATTTGTTCCTCACATTCTAGTTTCTTTTGTTCTTGCTAAATTTCTTGTTGAACTTTCATCATTGCCTTTTTTTTTTTGTTACTTTTCATTCTATTTGTCTTTTTAGCCTTATTTTCATAACTATTTGGTAGGTCTATTTGGATTGTTGCTTGCTAGCTTGTTTTAGTTTGAAATTAGTTTGCAAAGAATCAAATAGAATTACTAGAGTGGTAAAAGGCAAGAAAGGTGAGAGTTATAGAGGGTACAAGCCGAACTATAACTAGAGTACAAACATGAGTGACCTTGAATTTGAGCGAGACACGTGAGGGAGTGTTGTGAGCCCTTTCTTTTTTACTAACAAATTTTGCAGAAAAATCATGTCACAAGACAAAAGCAAAGAAAGCATGGATGAAGCTCTAGGTGTGGCTAATCCGAAGTTATACATTCAAGCTATGGTGGGAGAACTTCAAAGAGCACTACGGTTGGAGATGGGGCAGATCCATGATAGGCTGGATAGGATGGAACCATCAATCCAAACATTAGTTCGGGAACCAACCAATTCTGTGGGAGAGAGAGGTTAAACCGAGGCAGTGACTATGGAAGAATTAAGATGAAAATACCATCATTCCAAGGTAAAAGTGATCCAGAAGCACATCTCGAGTAGGAGAAGAGGATTGAGATGGTATTTTATTGTCAGAACTACACCAAGGCAAAAAAGGTGAAATTAGCCGCTGTTGAATTCACGGACTATGCTATTGGATGGTGGGACAAAGGGACACTTTCTAGGAGGCGAGGAGGATAGAGACCTATAGATACATGGGAGGAGATCAAGGCTTTGATGAGGAAGCGTTTTGTACCTAGCCATTAATATAGGAGCATTGTTCAGAAATTACAAAGCTTGTCTCAAGGAAATAGAAGTGTGAAGGACTATTATAAGGAGATGGAAATCCTTATGATGAGGGCTAATGTTGAGGAGGACAGGGAGGCTACAATGGCATGCTTCTTGGCTGGTTTGAATATGGAAATAGATTGGCAATTTGGGTCATGACATAGCGACATGACTCGAAAACGACACGGAATAAATGGGTTTGGGTTTATTATAAATGGGGTCGGGTCATAATTAGGTCAACCTGTTTAACACGAATATTAATCGTGTCATTTTTGGGTTGACCTGTTTAACTCGAAATTGACCCGTTACGACCCATTTATTAAACTTGTCAGTTTCAACCCGACACGATTATACACTTATTACAACCCATTTAAATTTAGTTTTAAATTAATATTTTATCACCAATATAATATTTAATTACTAAAAAATATTATAAATTAAAAATTTTATAAAAATAATTTTCTATTACTAATTTTTTAAAAACAAAAAATACATCTTTAATTAAAAAAAACATAAAAATAAAAAAAAAAAATTTTCGAGTTAATAGGTTAATTTTCGGGTTAACGGGTTAATAGGTTAGTTTTCGGGTTAATAGGTCAATTTCAGGTTAACGGGTTAATAGGTCAACACGACCCGTTAAAATAATCGTGTTAAACGGGTCGTGTCGTGTTGACCTTTTATAAACAGGTCGGGTTAGTGTTTTAGGTACCTGACACGATTAATAAATGGGTAGTGTTCGGGTTAGGTATTTTTGACACGATTATTAAAGGGGTTGACACGAACACTACCCACGAACACGAATTGCCAGGTCTATAAGGAAATAGCAAATCAAGTGGACTTGCACCATTATGTGGAGATTGAGGAGATTACAATTTTGATTCAAAGTGAGAGTGATTCTCATGGTTCTTTGAGGACTATATCAAACTTTTTCAAGCTTTGTTTGTGGAGTTCAAATTCGACTTATCAATAGGTTATTCCGCACCCCATTGTGGCGTCTTCACTATACCAAGGTTCTTACCTCAAATAGAGGTAACGGGTCGAGGTCTTCCATTGATCACTTGTAATTAGACGGTCCTAATTCAATCTTTGTTACGGGTTTAGAGGCAAGTCGCTCTAGGTTCGTATCAATTTGGTATCGGAGATGCTACACAAGGCCATCAAGGTAGAGCAACAACTCAAGAGGAGGGGTACCGCAAGATCTAGTATTGCTCAACACACTTGGAAAGCAAGCCCATCCACATGGAAACCAAATCAGCCCAAGTTTGAAGATAAAGCCACCACACGGCCTAAATTCGAAATTAAGGCCGAACAATCCTCATATAAGCAAGTAAGTAAATCTGATTCATCTTCAACTAGAAATCAAGATATCATGTGCTTTAAATGTCAAGGTAGGGGTCATATTACAAGTCAATGTCCTAATAAGTGGGTGATGGTGATTCAGGAAAGTGGAGACATTGAAGGTGAATAGGCAAGTGAAGATTGCATTCTCTATTGATGATTATGAAGATGAGGTTATTTGTGATGTGGTACCAATGCAAGTTGGTCATTTGGTTTTAGGATGTCCATGGCAATTTGATAGAGAAACTAATAGAGTTGTCTTCAATTTCAAGGGTAAACGAGTGGTGTCTTTGCCGATGACTCCTAAACAAGTTTTTGATGATCAATTGGCTTTACAAAGGCGGAGAGAATCTGAACAACAACACAATCAAACTGTATCCAACCACCAAGAGAAGAAAAAGAGTGGTGAGGATGAGAGTGTGAGTGAAAAAGAAAAGAAAAAGAGTGGAAAGAAAAAAGAGAGTTTTTATGCAAAATCGAGTGACAGGAAGAAGTTTTTTTGTTGTAGAAAGCCTATGATTGTAATGATGTACAAAGAAGCATATATGAATCATTTAACTAACCCTGATAAATCTGTTTTTCCTAGTTCTCTTGTTTCTTTTTTGTAGCAGTTCGATGATATCTTTCTTGAGGAGATTCCAAATGGGTTACCACCGATTAGAGGGATCGAACATCAAATTGATTTTGTTCTAGGATCAACAATTCCAAACCGACTGGCTTATAGGAGTAATCCAGAGGAGACAAAGGAACTTCAAAGACAGGTAAGTGAATTACTTGAAAAGGGGTATGTTAGAGAGAGCATGAGTCCATGTACTGTACGTATGTTATTAGTTCCTAAGAAAGATGGAACATGCAGAATGTGTATAGATTGTAGGACTATTAACAATATAACTATCAAATATCGTCACCCTATTCCTAGGTTAGATGATATGCTTGATGAATTGTATGGTGCATGCGTGTTTTCAAAAATTGATCTTAAGAGTGGTTATCATCAAATTAACATGAAGGAGAGTGATGAATGGAAAATAACATTTAAAACAAAGCATGGTTTGTGTGAGTGGTTGGTTATGCCATTTGGGTTAACTAATGCCCCTAGTACTTTCATGAGACTTATGAACCATGTTTTGCGTGCTTACATTGGAAAATTTGTGGTTATGTACTTTGATGATATTTTTGTATATAGTAGGAGTTTAGAAGAGCATGTAGGGCATCTTAGGTTAGTTTTAGATGTTCTTAAGAAACAAAAATTTTATGCCAATCTTAAAAAGTGACTTTTGTAGGCTTTGTGATTAGTGCTGCAGGTATCAAAGTTGATCAAGAGAAGGTGAAAGCCATTCAAGAGTGGCCCATGCCAACTAGTATCACCCAAGTTAGAAGCTTCCATGGTTTGACTAGTTTCTATTGAAGGTTTATTAAAGATTTTAGTATTATTGCTGCACCTTTGACAGAGGTTATTAAGAAGAGTGTAAGTTTTAAATGGGGAAAAGCTCAAGAAAGGTCTTTTAACTTGTTAAAAGAAAAATTAACAAATGCTACTTTACTGGTGTTGCCTAACTTTTCTGATGAGGACATGACCAAAAGCCCTTCAAGATGAAGCCCAGATCCACTTCAAATGTCTACAGGACCCATAATCCGAGCACGAGCAAAGAGATTGAAAGAGGCACTAAATGGTTTAATCCAAGAGGTGTTTTCAACCCAAGGAAGCAAGTTCATTAGTGAAGATGAACTAAAATTGGTCTATATGATTGGGATGGTGGATGCCAACGTGAGAGAGTTTAACGCATGGACTTCTACAACATGGTGATGTGGCATCATATGGTGACATGGCATCCAACTAAGCTTGGCCAAATTTTATAATTAGGAAAATATTAATTTTTATTTATGTTTTGATTGGATTTTGGCATGTTGCCTATTTACTTTCCTAATTTAGTTTTTATTAGGATTTTAAATTACTTTTCTAATTTTATTAGAGTTGAACTAGTCAAAAAATTAAAGGCCATTCAAATTAGGAAACTAGGAGCTAAATTAGGTTTCCTAAACCTAACCACATTAGATTTCCTAAACCTAATCACATTAGGTTTCCTAAACCTATCAAAATTAGGTTTCCTAAACCTAATTTTCGTCCATTATTATTCCACCTTTACTTTTAGCAAATTTAGGAAAGCTTTGTAATTTATTTTGCCTATTTAAAGGCACATAAGTCATGAATAAAGGGGAGATTACAATTTTGATTCAAAGTGATAGTGATTCTCTTGGTTCTCTAAGAACTATATCGAACTTTTTCAAGCTTTTTTTGTAGAGTTCAAATTTGATTTATCAATAGGTTATTCCGCACCCTATTATGGCGTCTTCACCATACCACGGTTCTTACCTTAAATATAGGTAACGGGTCGAGGTCTTCCATTGATAACTTGTAATTAGACAGTCTAATTCAATCTTTGTTACGGGTTTAGAGTCAGGCCGGTCTAGGTTTGTATCATTTTCCAAAACTTTTGAGATTGAATGTGATGCATCGGGAATAGGTGTAGGTGCTGTTTTGATGCAGGAGGGAAAACCAGCTTCTTATTTTAGTGAAAAGCTACATGGGGCCGCCTTAAACTACCCAACTTATGATATAGAGCCATATGCATTGGTTAGAGCATTGGAGACATGGCAGCACTACTTACAGCCTAAAGAGTTTGTGATTCACACAAATCATGAGTCCTTGAAGCACATAAAGAGACAAGGAAAGCTTAATAGGCGCCATGGCAAGTGGATGGAATTTATTGAAACATTTCCCTATGTTATTCACTACAAGCAAGGTAAGAAAAATATTGTAGCTGATGCATTATCCCGCATGTATGTATTACTTTCTACTTTGGATGCTAAATTACTTGGTTTTGAGCAAATTAAAGAATTATATGCTTTTAATCATGACTTTGGTGAAATTTACAAACTTTATGAAAGGCATGCTGAGGGAAAGTTTTATAGATTTGTAGGATTCTTGTTTAGGGAAAATAAACTTTGTGTGCCAAGTTGTTCTTTGCGTGATAGTGATTCTCTTGGTTCTCTAAGAACTATATCGAACTTTTTCAAGCTTTTTTTGTAGAGTTCAAATTTGATTTATCAATAGGTTATTCCGCACCCTATTGTGGCGTCTTCACTATGCCAAGGTTCTTACCTCAAATATAGATAACGGGTCAAGGTCTTCCATTAATAACTTGTAACTAGACGGTCCTAATTTAAACTTTGTTACGGGTTTAGAGGCAGGTCGCTCTAGGTTCGTATCATTTATTCTCTTATCTTTCTCTTTAATTGTGAATATCATTGTTTTGTCTTTGTAATAATGGATGTTGAAATTATTTTTCCCATGAAATAATATATGCTTAATGAATTTGCAAGATTTAATTTATAGGCCGGAAGGAATAAATTAGGTTATGTCAATATTATCAATTGTGGGTAGAACCTACTTTTGATTAATTTGGTGATTAAGTGTGGTTAACGAAATTACTAGTTAATTAAATTCACATATTTAAGTAATTAAATTGGAATAGTTAATGGTGAAATCAAATGCCCTAGTATTCATAATTATTCAATTCTCTCTCTTATTTGAAATTGATCTAATTTTAATTGATTCCTTTTGTTTAATTTAGTTTATTTAGTTTTCAATTGCCATCTTAATTGTTAGTTCAAATATTACCTAAACCTAATTATCTTTGGTACTAAATTATTAATCCCTTTGGTACGACAACCCTATTTTTCCACTTTATTACTTGAAAATGATTCGTGTACTTGCGAGTTGATTTTACACATCAAGGTTCAATAATGACCTTTATGCAAAAACAAAAATTAATAAAATCATGCATATATTTATATATGGACATCCATAATAAGTAAATAATTAATAAATAAAATGGGATTTGCCCAAAAATAATAATACACACAAAGACATATATATATATATAGTCAATATCAAGTAAGGTCAGCCCCTCTAATAATACACACAGACTATATTAGATTATAGTCTGTCTTTGATGACCATTGAATCACAATAAAGTTAGGATTTAAAATTTAAAAAGTGATGACATACCAAAACTTTATGTAGGAAAAATAAACTTTATCAGGACTTGGTTATTAATAAATGTAATTTTAAATTTTAGCCCTTGACATGATCCAAAGTTGAAAAGAGGAAGACTTTATGTTAGTCCTCATACAAAGAACATTATTTGAACTTGACTATATTTGTATTTGGTTGCATTGAAATTTAAAAAAAAAAATTATCTAGATTAAATCACATATGATTAAAAATGTGATTGCTGTGCAAAATTTTAGTATCTTCTAAAATGGCTTCAAATTAATGGTAGATTAATGCATCTTCAAGCTTTTGAAAATTCATGTCTAGAATTGATATCCATAAACGTGAATCAATAAAGTTCAATAAAAATCATATCTTCAAAAATTTGTTGAAAAAATGTAATTTTGGTGTAAACAATCCACCTTTAGTATTTTATATCTAAAAATGTGGAAAATACTAAATCAATTATGTTTGAGAGGATGATGAGAATCCACTCGTACCCATACAACCGACTATCCGCTAGGATGCTGATCTTGTACAAATGAAGACGGGACCAATCACTAGGGCACAAGCTAGGAAATTCAACGACAATTTTGTTAGCTTCGTCCAATGAGTGATTCAAACTTAAGAGGGCATGCAATACCAAAAGATTCAAAGTCCGTCTTATGCATCCAAGTTATGAAGGTTGACATGGACTCGACAAGCTGTTTTGGTGCATCTATGATGAGCATGTGCTCGAACCCCTGCAACCGACTACCTGCTGAGGTGCTAGCTCGATACGGATGAAGATCGGGCCAATCATTAGAGCTCAAGCTAAGAGATTTAAGGACAACCTACCTGCCTTTATACAGGGAGTAATTCACTCCCAAAAGAGTTTGTCAATACCCGAAGATACAAAGACTTTTTTAAGCATCCAAGTGGTAGAGGTTGATATGGACCTGGATAGTTGTATTAGCACAAATATTGACATCGGGCAGCAAGGAATGGATCCAACACTTCATGGGTTCAATGAATATCTTTAAGAGGTCGTGAAATCAAGACAAGGTAGAACTAAAGGCAAATAACAAGGGGTTGTGTGTATAGGGGAAAGACATGGCCGGTTTTGTTGACTTTACTATTTTCTGCTGGGTTGACATTTTCTCTCTATTCCAATCAAAGGCAATGTGTGGAACTCAATGATTATCTTATTTGGCATCCTCCAAGGCATATGGAAGCTGATTTGGAGCTTAAATTGGTCAAAGATAGCTTAGTTAGAAAGATAGTCATTTAGTTTCCTAATTTGGTTTTGACTTTTTGTTTTAGGAAATTAGTCTTTTATTTGGTTTTAATTTATTTATTTGCTAGACAAATCAACTTAACAATGTTTATATTTTATTATTTTCATTGTAAATTAATTAATTCCTAATTCCAAAATAAAGGAATTAAATAATCAAATTTAGTTTAGGAAAGAGTAAGAAATTCGGCCCACAAGTTTCTTAATCACTTTGGTGGCCGGTTTTTGTCTTAGCTTTTAGGGTTTATTGTTTTGTGACTCTAGCCTATTTAAGAGCTTAATTTTGAGGAAGAACACACCTTTAATAATAATTAGAAATTATTTTGTGAGAAAAATTCTCTTTGTTATCTTTGAACACCTAAAACACCATTAGAGAGTGTGTGTTTTAGTTTGACTTATCAATAGGGCATCCATAACATATTGTGGTGTCTTCATTATACTAAGATTTCTAATCATAGGTTGGTTAAGGGTTGAGGGTTTTCCATAAGAACTTGAATTTAATTGAGATCTGGGTTGACATAATACGGGTTTAGGCATGAGTCAATCTAAGTTTGGATCATTTGGTATCAGAGCCAAGATTTTGTTCAGGTTTGATCTATCTTATTTTCTTTATTTTGTTTTGTGTTAATCTTCAATTTTAGCCTTAGGTTAAGGTTTCTTCTATCATCATACACATTCCGCATATTAAAAAAAAAAAATAAAAAATTTCCTTGTTTTACTGTATTTTTGCTTCATATTTTGTTGGTTGTTTTTTTCAACATTGTTCTTGTTAATTTGGTTTATTGTTGTTAAACTTTACTGTTTTAATATTAACTAGTTGCATTCATATATTAAAAAAAAAAAAGAAGTGTGTTTGCGTCAACAAATATAAAATTCATAAATTTTGCAAACTTTGCATTGTGTGGTCTTGGGTTTTGTAGTTATTTGGAGTTGGAATTGCAATTTAGTTGTTAATTCCTCCTACTGCAGTTGTGATCTTATTTCATGAAAAAAAAAGAAGAAGAAAAGCCGAATAAAAAAAAAGGCCAGTTTCGTTAAATTTGGAGTTTGAATTTGTTCGCTTTCATTTTTTATTCAATATTTGGAGTTGCTAGAAATTCATTCTTGCTGCTGTATATTTGAATATTGGATGCTAAAACTATTGGATTAAAATTAGTTAAAGGATTTTATACAAAAACTTGAATTACAAAGAACAACTAATACGAACCTAGGTCAGCATGCACCTAAACCTGTATTATATTAGCCTGGATCATGATTAAATTCAGGTTTTAATGGAAGACCTCAACCCCTAACGAAACCTTGATATAATGTGGAAGCCACAATAGGAGATGAATGTCTTATTGATAAGTCAAAACTAAAACACTCAATCAATAATGGTGTTTTAGGTGTTCAAAAGAATAAAGAGAAATTCAATCTCACAAAATAAAGTTCTGAATATTATTAATGGTGTGTTCTTCCTAAAAAAAAAGCCCTTATATAGGCTATAAGAGAAAATAAAATAAACCCTAATTACAATAGGTAAAACCGACCATGCAATGAAGATTCATATTATGGCTGAAAGTCACCTCCTTTCCTAATCTAATTTAGATCAATTAATTTCTTTATTTTGAATTAGAAATTAATTAATTTACAATGAAAATAGTAAAAAATAACTTTTCTAAACTTATTTGTCCAGCAAATAAATAAATAAAAACCAAAAGTAAAGGTAATTTCCTAAAACAAAAAGTAGAAATCAAATTAGAAAACTAAAATACTATCTTTTGATTTAAGTTGACTTTGACCAAGTCAGCTCCAAATCAGCTTCCATATGCTTTGTAGGATGCCAAATAGGATTATCATGGAGTCCCACATGTTGTCCTTGATTGGAGCAAAGAGAAAAAGCTAACTCAGCAAAATACAGTAAAGTCAACAAGAAAAACAGTAAAAAGCGGCCAATTTCTCTCTCCTGTCCACAAGCCTCAAATGACCAACTTAGCTTTGATCTTGACTAGTTTCCATGACTTCCTAATGATATCAAGTGAATTCAAGAAGATTTGAAACTATTTCCTACTGCTTGGAATCCATAAATGCACCAAAAATAATATCCGAGTCCATATTGACTTCTACAACTTGTATCCTCAAAACAGGTTTTGTATTTTCTGGTATGGAAAAGCACTTTTGAGAATGAATTACCCCCTCAATAAAGGAAACAAGGTTATCCCTAAACCTCTTAGCTTGAGCCCTAGTGATCGACCCAGTCTTCATCCATATTGGGTTAACACCTAAGTGAGTTGTTGGTTGTGTGGTCACGGGTAGATTCTCATCATTCTCTTCCTCTTGAAAAGGATTTGCCCTCAAATCAAAGTCATCACCTGCAATAAAAAGAGATAAATCAACAACATTAAATGTAGCACTAACATTATACTCACCTAGCAAATCAAGTTTGAAAGCATTGTTATTTATCCGCACCAAAACTTGAAAAAGTCCATCTCCACGCGGCATAAGCTTGGACTTCCTTTGCTCGGGAAACCTATCATCTCTTAGGTGCAACCAAACCCAAGATTAGCACGCTCATTTAAAGGTAAAGGTGTTAAATCTAACGGAAGCAAAGGATTAAACCCATAAACAATTTCAAAAGGTGTGTATTTAGTCTTTGAATGCAAAGACCTATTATAAGCAAATTCAACATGTGGCAAACATTCCTCCCAAGTTCTTAAATTTCTACTAATTAATGCTCTCAAACAATGCAGACAAAGTCCTATTCACTACTTCAGTTTGTGGATGACAACTAGTTGAAAATAAAAATTTAGTACCTAACTTAGCCCACAAAGTTTTTCAAAAATAACTTAAGAACTTAGCATCTCTATCCAAAACAATAGTCCTAGGCATTCCATGTAATCTCACAATTTCTTTAAAAAATAAGATAGCAACGTTAGATGCATCATCAATTTTATTATATGCAATAAAATGTGTCATCTTAGAAAATATATCCACAACAACGAATATTGAATCCTAACCTGTCCTTGACCTAGGGAAACCAAAAATAAAATCCATAGATAAATCCACCCAAGGAAAGGAAGGAATCAGTAATTGATGGTACAACCCATGCGGTTTCAATGTGGACTTGGTCTTTCGCATTTTAAGTACCTTTCACATATTCTTTCAACATCTCTCTTCATGTTATGCCAATAAAAATGTTCTTGCAGCAAGGATAAAAGTTTTAAAAACTCCAAAATGACCCATTAAACCACCCCATGACCTTCGTGAACTAGTAACTCCCTATTACTACAATTAAGCACACAAAGTTTGGTCTCCCTAAACATACACCCAAAATATGTAAAATTTATTAAATTCATGTTTCAAACAGGTTCTTAATTGATGCGGACATGGCCAGGAGCACCCCAAAATGGAGTCCAAAGCCACTTCAAATCTCCACGGGACCAATAAATAGGACAAGAGCGAAAAAGCTTAAAGAAGCACTAAATGGTTTAATCCAAAAGGTGTTCACATCCTAAGGAAGCAAGTTCATTACTGAAGATGAACCAAAATTGGTCCATATGATTGGAACAGAGGATGCCAACATGAAAGAAAGCCTAACACATGGAATCCAACAATATGCTGATGTGGCATGATTTGATGACATGGATGGTGATGTGGCATCATATGGTGACATGGCACTGTTGCCACGTGGAGGATGATATGCCCCTACATGGCATTGGCTGAACTTTATAATTAGCAAATATTAGCTTTTATTTTATGTCTTGATTGGATTTTAACACGTTGCCTATTTTATTTTCTGAATTTAGTTTTATTTGGTTTTTAAATTACTTTCCTATTCTTATTAGGAAACTAGGAGATAAATTAGGTTTCCTAAACCTAACCAAATTAGGTTTCCTAAACCTAATCACATTAAGTTTCCTAAACCTAATGTTAGGTCTAAAATATTAATGATTTTATACCATATATATAGCTTAATATTTGTTAGTTTGTGCTAATTTGTTATGGAAAGATATTTAATTATGTATTTTTCTTAATCTAGGTCAAAGAGGAAGAATTTTAAGAAAACAACCATAAAAATGGATTCCTTGGGTCAAGTTATGGTGGGAAGCAAGATTTGAACTCGAGCGAACTACGCATTAAAAAGATTCCAAAAAGATACCTTAAAGATTCCATAAAGATTCTATCGGGAATTTCATGATGGAAATGGATGTCATATGAATCATCACGATCTGAGGATTTCAAATGTCTCGTTATTTTTGGATTTCGAGGTGCGAGCAAAGAGTTATCATCATTTAAAGTTTGGAATTTATAAAAAGGAATCAAGGCAATTTGAGGGCCAAGATAAAAACAAGTGGCAATAATTGGTTAATTTATCATTAATGAGGCAAATGTCATTTTACATGCTTCATTAAGGGTAAATTAGACTAATTAACTATTTTTTTTCAGGAGGAATTAGATAAAAGGAAAGTATTGGAAAGCAAGTAATATCAAGTTTCCTTTTTCCCATGAAATTCGTCCAACCCTCTTCATGGCCTAAAAAAGTTATCTTACAAGACTCCCACATTGAAGGAAGATATACAAGTTTAGAGAGTTATTTAATAGCTTTTAGGAGGCTTAAATAGAAACAAACCAACTTTTGGGAGTTTCTAAAATTCTCTTTAGGGTTCTAGAGTTTTAAAGTTTTAGAGTTTTAGAAGATCAATTGGGGAGCTTGGAGGAGGCATAGAGACGTGGGCTTGCTTGGAGAAGAAGGCAACGACTTTGAGAGCTCTTGAAGGAGAATTTCTTCAATAGTTTTTATTCTCTTTTCCTTTCTCTTTAATTGTGAATCTGATTATTTTTAATAATTATGGATATTGAATTTATTTTTTCTATGAACTAATTTTCATAACCAGGGCTATGATGTAGCCCTAATTATGATGGTTTAATTACTTTAATATATGTTGAGTTTTATTTAATTAGTAATATGTTTTGTTAATAAATCATTCGTATGCTTAATGCTTTCATAGGCCGGAAGGAATGAATGATTTTAATAATATTTGAGCTTGGAAAATGATAATATTGTGGATCTCCAATGATTTACATGAATGCATAATTGATTGGAAAATAGTTATGTCTCATGCCATATTATTTGCTTAATCTATGCTTGATGAATTTGCATGATTTAATTTATAGGCCGGAAGGAATAAATTAGGTTATGTGAATATTATCAATTGTGAGTGTAAACCACTTATGATTAATTTTGTGATTAACAAAATTACTAGTTAATTAAATTCGCATATTTAAGTAATTAAATTGGAATAGTTAGTGGTGAAATCAAATGCCCTAGTATTCATAATTATTAATTTAACTCTCTCTTTACTCGAAATTGATCTAATTTTAGTTGATTGCTTTTCTTTAACTTAGTTTATTTATTTTCAATTGCCATCTTAAATTTTAGTTCAAATATTATCAAAACCTAATTATCTTTGATACTTAATTCTTAATCCTTTGGGTACGACAACCCTATTTTTCCACTTTATTACTTGAAAACGATTCGTGCACTTGCGAGTTGATTTTACACATCACCTAACCACATTAGGTTTCCTAAACCTGTCAAAATTAGGTTTCCTAAACCTAATTAAATTAGGTTTCCTAAACTTAATCACATTAGGCTTCCTAAAACTAACCACATTAGGTTCCCTAAACATATCAAAATTAGGTTTCCTAAACCTAATTTTCGTCCATAATTATTCCATAATTATTTTTAGCAAATTGAAAGCTTTGTAATTTATTTTCCCTATTTAAAGGCACACAAGTCATGAATAAAAGGGAGATTGCAATTTTGATTCAAAGTGAGAGTGATTCTCTTGGTTCTCTAAGAACTATATCGAACTTTTCAGGCTTTGTTTGTGGAGTTCAAATTTGACTTATCAATAGGTTATTCCGCACCCTATTGTGGCGTCTTTGTTGCGGGTTTAGGAGCAGGTCATCCTAGATTCGTATCATAAATATTTCTCCAAGGCTACTATCATGCTCATAAAGTTCTTTTAATTATTCAAATCCAATCAATGTAGCATCCTTGGTAGAAAATAGTACATACCTTTGGGATAATGCATGGGCACCCACATTTTCCTTACCTTTCTTGTACGGATCACATATAGGAAGGTCTCAATGAATTCAATCCACTTGGCATGCCTTCAGTTGAGCTTTCTTTGACCTTTAATGTGCTTCAAATAAGGCAAATAAAGATATATCAAACCTGAACAAAATTTGGCTCTGACACCAAATAATACGAACCTTGGACGACCTGCTCCTAAACCCGTATTATATTAGCCCAGATCTAATTATGTTCAAGTTCTAATGGTCACCTTGATCCCTAACCAACCTGTGACAAGAAACTTTGGTATACAATGAAGACGCCACAATAGGTGATGGAAGGCCTATTGATAAGTCAAACTAAAACACTCATTCACTAATGGTGTTTTAGGTGTTCAAAATAACAAAGAGAATTCAATCTCACAAATAATTTTCTGTGTAAAATTCAAACTTCCTTCTCATTAATAAATAAGCCCTTAAATAGGCTAAGATTACAAAGCAAAAACCCTAAAAAAATAAATTCAAAACTGGTCTCAAAGTGTGGAGAAAAAGAAAATAGAGAAAAGGAAAGTGCCTAATTTTTTCTAGTTTCCTAAACTAATTTGGATTAATTAATTCCTTTATTTTGAATTAGGAATTAATTAATTTACAATTGAAATACTAAAATAATAACTTTCCTAAACATATTTTTTTGAAAAATAAATAAAAATCAAAATAAATGACTAATTTCCTAAAAAAAAAAGTAGAATTAAATTAGGAAACTAAAATACTAGCTTTTTGACTAAGTTGATTTTGACCAATCTTTGACCAATTTGAACTTTAAATCAGCTTCAATATGCTTTGTAGGATGCCAAATAAGCTGAATATGAAGTCCCACACGTTGCCCATGCTTGGAAGAGGAAGAAAAAGCCAACTCAGCAAAATACAGTAAAACCAGCACAAAATACAGTAAAAAACAGGCCAAATTTGAAGCTGTCCGTACAACCCCTTCTTGAATGCCTTTGAAGTTGCTTTGACTTGATTCCATATCCTATTAGAAATATGTATTGAATCCATAAAGAGTTGGAACCATTTCATGCTGCTCGGTGTCCATATTTGCACCAAAACCGCTACCCGGGTTCATATCGGCTTCCACCACTTGGATGCTTAGAATAAGCTCTGTACCTTCTAGTATGGACAAGCACTATTGAGAATTGATTACCCCATGTATAAATACTCCCAGGTTATCCTTAAATCTTTTAATTGGAGGTCTTCTGATTGGCCCGATCTTTATCCATGTCGTGTCAGCACCCAAGTAGGTTATCGGTTGAGCAGGCTCGGGCGGAATCACATCATTCCCCTCCTCTTGAAAAAGATTTGTTCTCAAATCTAGATCATCACCTGCAGAAAAAGGGAACAAATTAGCAACATTAACTACAGCATCACTTGTAGGCATTCTTGTTATTCGGCTCCAAAACTTGAAAAGATCCATCCACATGTGGCATAGGCTTGGACCTTTTTTTTTGTTTGGGGAACCTCTCATTTCTTGGTTGAAACCATAACCAATTTCCTGGGTCAAACACTATCAAAAAAAATACTAGAAATACAAGTTCATCACACTTTTTAATTTTAGTAAATAATCTCTCCCAAATTTTCAAATTTCCACTAAGTAAAGCTTAATAATGCAGATAAAGTTCTATGCAACAAAAACATCTTTAAATAAGTATCTTTAATATTCATGACCAGCAATGATTTCTTATTCATAATTACTTTATTAACATCACCAAAGCTAAGATAAAAATTTCTATTTTTCTTTTCTTTTCTTTCTATTCCTTTCTCACTCACGGATTCATTGAATTTTGCATCACTCTCGGCTTTTGCTCCAATTTTCTCACTCTTGAATTTGTTTAAATTTTTCCACTTAACCTAGGTTTTAGAGGACTTACTTTGGACAGCAAGCTCGGATTTACGTTCTTGGATGGATGGTGAAGCCGTTAATGCCATACTAGCCTTCTCCTTGAGTGTTTCGACCTCCCTTCTTTGTTGGATTTGTAATTGGTCGCTATATACTTCCTTTGGAGTTAATGGCTCTAACTTAACCTTCTTGCCTTTGAATCTAAAAACAATACAATTCTCTCGACCAAAATGAGTAGCATCTTTATCATATTGCCATGGTCTACCTAATAGAATATGTCCGGCATGCATAGGCACAACAACGCACAAAACAACATCCACATATTTATCTATGTTAAATTCTACCTTGGCTTATTTATTCACTTTTATTTCACCACTATCATTAAGCCATTGTAATCTATAAGGTTCTGGATGTTTACTAGTGGTTAAGCCTAATTTATCAACTGTAAGATTACTAATTACATTTGTACAACTTCCACTATCAATAATCATACTACAAATCTTACCTTGAATTTTACATCAGGTGTGGAAGATGTTCTCTCTATGAATTTCATCCTCATCTTTGTATGCAGCAAGTACTCTCCTAGCAACCAAGTTTAATTCATCCTCCAAGTCCTCTTTTTGCTTGGCTTTGTCCTTACTTTTTTCACTTTCTGACTCTAGCTCACCATTGCCTTTTAACACCATGATCCTTCTATTTGGGCATTGGTTAGCGATGTATCCTCATCCCTAGCACTTAAAATAAAAAATTCCCTTTGATCTTGAAGGTTTAGAATTAGATTTTACCTCATTTTTATGTGCTTGGACAGATTCAGCTTTAGGCTTCCTTTTTGGCCGATTGGTGCTTTCGTCCCCCACCTTCGGCTTTGGCTTGGTTTCATTGATGGGATTGTTTCTCCAGCCACTTAGAATTAATCTTCCGCTGTTGGAAACTCCTCCAAACCATGGGCTTACACCCCTCCTCTTGAATTGATGCTCTAATTTAATAGCCACATGCAATGTCTCCTACAATTCCACATATTGTTGCAATTTTAGTTGGTTGGCTATCTCACGATTCAAACCACCAAGAAATCTTGCCATGATTGCTTCTCTATCCTCATTCATGTTTAACCTCATCATGAGCATCTCCATCTCCTTGTAATAGTCCTCCATGGACCTACTTCCTTGAGATAGGGATTGAAGCCTTTGATGCAGCAACCTATGATAATGTGATGGTATGAACTGCTTTCTCATGGCTTATTTCATTTGTCGCCATGTAGTGATCAAGTCATCCCCCACTCTCCTTGGTCCACCATTAGATTGCATAATGACCAAACTCCATTGATGCCATCTTCACCTTCTTGGCCTCCGAATAACGATGACAATCGAAAATCATCTCCATTCTCTCTTCCCATTCCAAATATGCTTTCGGATCACTTTTACCCATGAATGGTGGGATGTTTACCTTGATGTTGCCAAGATCATCATCTTCATTCCTTGCTGGTCTCCCATGGATTAGCCTTTCTTGAGGTTCAAAAATTTCATCAAACCCTTCATCCAAGGCATCTCCATAGTTACTTCCCCCGAATTCCTCTCTTGGTCGCCCTCGGCCTCCTCGACCTCGACCTCCATGAGCATCTAACCTTATACTGGGCACTCCTTAGGATGTTTCTAACCTGTCCATCTTTTGATTTAAATGGTCAAATCGGGCATTCATCCGCTGTAATTGCTCCAATATAGCCCTTATGTCCGTTTGTTCACCACTCCCTGTAGCTCAGAAATCACCTTTAAATCCTACGGACTCCTCTTCATTAATTCTCAAAGGTGGATCTCCTCTTCTCACCCTTGAATCTGCCATGTTAGTATGAATAATGCAAAAATAAAATAAATTCTCACCAGGTTCACTCCCTCATGTGTTTCACTCAATATAAGAACTTTACACTCGTGTTTGCACACTAATTTCGATATTTAACCCTCTTTTGTGCTCACACTCTCTTGCATTTTTTCTCTTAATGAATTATCTCAAAGTTCTAATTAAAATACCCACAAAACAAGAATTAGATCACAAGTATGTTTTAATTAAACTTACCAATAAAATAGTAGCTAAAAAAAAAAAAAAAAAAAGAGGCAATACCAAAGAATTCTACAAAACCTAGTTTTCGGCTTTTCTAGGCAAAATAAAGCAAATTAATGAGAAAAGTTTGGAATTTTGAAGAACTGGAACAGATGGTAATAGATTATTAGTCCAACAAAAAAATTCTAGAAAAAGAAATTCAAATACAAACAAGAATCAAATTGAACAAAAATATAGAATAGTGTTGGTTCAACTTCTTGTAATTCAAGTTTTGGATCAAATTCTTTAACTAATTTTAATCTAATAATTTAAGCACCCAAAAAAAAAAAAAAACAGAAGTGCAATTTTTTTTCCGGTATATATGTTGCTGCAAACTCTTCTTCTTCTTTTTTTCTTTCCTTCTTTTTTTTAATATATGAATGCAAATATTTAAGACTAAAACAGCAAAGAAAAATCAACAAAAACCAAAATTAACAAGAACAATGATAAAAGACAACCAACAAACTAGGAAACAAAAATACGGTAGAACAAGGAAAACCTAATTCAACTAGGAATGAATTTTTTTTTTTGTTTTTTAAAGATGCAGAATGTGTGTGGGATGGATGCAACCTTAACCTAATGCTAAAATTGCAGAATAAAACAAAAACAAATAAAGCAAATAAAGATAGATCAATCCTGAACAAAATTTGGCTCTGATACCAAATGATACGAACCTGGGACGACCTGCTCCTAAACCCGTAATCTAATTATGTTCAAGTTCTAATGGTCACCTTATCCCCTAACCAACTTGTGATTAGAAACCTTGGTATATAAAAAAGATGCCACAATAGGTGATGGAAGGCCTATTGATAAGTCAAACTAAAACACTCATTCACTAATGGTGTTTTAGGTATTCAAAAGAACAAAGAGAATTCAATGTCACAAATAATTTTCAGTATAAAATTCAAGCTTCCTTCTCATTAATAAATAAGCCCTTAAATAGGCTAAGATTACAAAGCAAAAACCCTAAAAAAATAAATTCAAAACCGTACTCAAAGTGTGGAGAAAAAGAAAGTAGAGAAAAGGAAAGTGCCTAATTTTTTCTAGTTTCCTAAACTAATTTGGATTAATTAATTCCTTTATTTTGAATTAGGAATTAATTAATTTACAATTGAAATACTAAAACAATAACTTTCCTAAACTTATTTTTCCAAAAAATAAATAAATAAAAATCAAACTAAAAGACTTATTTCCTAAAACAAAAAGTAGAATCAAATTAGGAAATTAAAATACTAGCTTTTTGACTAAGTTGACTTTGACCAATTTTTGACTAATTTGAACTCCAAATCAGCTTCAATATGCTTTGTAGGATGCCAAACAGGCCAAATTTGAAGTTGTCCGTCCAACCCCTTTTTGAATGCTTTTAAAGCTGCCTTGACTTGATTCCATATCCTACTAGACATATGTATTGAATCCATAAAGAGTTGGAACCATTTCATGCTGGTCGGTGTCCATATTCGCACCAAAATCGCTACCCTGGTCTGTATCGACTTCCACCACTTGGATGCTTAGAATAGGCTCTATACCTTCTAGTATGGACAAGCTCTGTTGAGAATTAATCACCCCATGTATAAATACTCCTAGGTTATCCTTAAATCTCTTAATTTGAGCTCTTGTAATTGGCCCGATCTTTATCTATGTCGGGTCAGCATCCGAGAGGGTTATCAGTTGAGCGGGCTCGGGTGGAATCACATCAAAAGAGGAGATCGACCTTTAAGAATTAATGAAGAAGAGTCCATAGGATTCCATGGTGGTTCCCAAGCTTTGGGGAGTGGTGAGTAAACAGACATGAGGGCTGTCTTGGAGCAACTATAGCGGATAAATAATCAATTTGACCATTTAAATCAAAGGATGGATAGGTTAGAAACATCCCACGAAGTGCCGAATATAAGGCTGGATGCACATGGAGGATGAGGTCGAGGAGCCCGAGGGCGACCAAGAGAGGATTTTGGGGGAAGTAACTGTGGAGATGACTTTGAAGAAGGAATGGATGAAACACTTGCTGTCCAAAAGAGGCTAGGCCATTGGAGGCATAGGAGAGAGTATGTAGATGATAATCTTGGTAACATCAAGGTAAACACCCCACCATTCCTAGGTAAAAGTGATCCGGAAGCATATTTGGAATGGGAAAAGAGAATGGAGATTATCTTTGATTGTCATAATTTTTCAGACTCCAAGAAGGTGAAATTGGCAGCAATGGAGTTTGGTCATTATGCACTCCAATGGTCCAATGAGCAAAACACCCGAAGAAGAGTTGGTGATGACTTGATCACTACATGGCGAAAAATGACAGGAGCCATGAGTAAGTGATTCGTACCATCCCACTATCATAGGTTGCTACATCACAGGCTTCAATCTTTATCTCAAGGAAGTAGGTCCATGGAGGATTACTACAAGGAGATGGAGATGCTTTTTGTTAGGTCTAAAATATTGATGATTTTATGCCATATTTATAGCTTAATATTTGTTAGTTTGTGTTAATTTGTTATGGAAAGATACTTAATTATGTATTTTTCTTAATCTAGGTAAAAGAGGAAGAATTTTAAGAAAACAACCATAAAAATGGATTCCTTGGGTCGAATTATGGTGGAAAGCAAGATTTGAGCTCGAACGGACTAAGCATTAAAAAGATTCCAAAAAGATACCTTAAAGATTTCATAAAGATTCTATCAGGAATTTCATGATGGAAGTGGATGTCATATGAATCATCACGATCTGAGGATTTCAAATGTCTCGTTATTTTTGGATTTCGAGGTGCGAGCAAAACGTTATCATCATTTAAAGTTTGGAATTTATAAAAAGAATATTCTAGTTAAATCTCCACTATTGATTAAAAGAGAGAATCAAGCCAATTTGAGGGCCAAGATAAAAACAAGTGGCAATAATTGGTTAATTTATCATTAATGAGGCACATGTCATGTCACATGCTTCATTAAGGATAAATTAGACTAATTAACTATTTTTTTAGGAGGAATTACATAAAAGGAAAGCAGTAGAGCAAGTAATATCAAGTTTCCTTTTTACAAATGAAATTCGTCCAACCATTTTCATGGCCTAAAAAAGGTATCTTCCAAGACTCCCACATTGAAAATAAAGAGAGAAAAAGATTCCCAAGGTCCTATATATATAGCCCCTACCACATTGAAGGAAGATATACAAGTTTAGAGAGTTATTTAAGAACTTTTAGGAGGCTTAAATAGAAACAAACCAAATTTTGGGAGTTTCTAAGATTCTCTTAAGGGTTTTAGGGTTTTAAAGTTTTAGAGTTTTAGAAGATCAATTGGAGAGCTTGGAGGAGGCAGAGAGACGTGGGCTTGCTTGGAGAAGAAGGCTACGACTTTGAGAGCTCTTGGAGGAGAATTTATTCAATAGTTTTTATTCTCTTTTCCTTTCTCTTTAATTGTGAATCTTATTATTTTTAATAATTATGGATGTTGAAATTATTTTTACCATGAACTAATTTTCATAGCTAGGGCTATGATGTAGCCCTAACTATGAAGGTTTAATTATTTTAATATATGTTGAGTTTTATTTAATTAGTAATATGTTTTGTTAATAAACCATTGGTATACTTAATGCTTTCATAGGCCGGAAGGAATGAATGATTTTAATAATATTTGAGCTTGGAAAAGGATAATATTATGGATCTCCAATGATTTACATGAATGCATAATTGATTGGAAAATAGTTATGTTTCATGCCATATTATTTGCTTAATCTATGCTTGATGAATTTGCATGATTTAAGTTATAGGCCGGAAGGAATAAATTAGGTTATGTGAATATTATCAATTGTGAGTGGAAACTACTTTTGATTAATTTTGTGATTAAGTGTGGTTAACAAAATTACTAGTTAATTAAATTCACATATTTAAGTAATTAAATTGGAATAGTTAGTGGTGAAATCAAATGCCCTAGTATTCATAATTATTCAATTCTCTCTCTTACTTGAAATTGATCTAATTTTAATTGATTGCTTTTGTTTAATTTAGTTTATTTAGTTTTCAATTGTCATCTTAAATTTTAGTTCAAATATTATCAAAGCCTAATTATCTTTGGTACTTAATACTTAATCCCTTGGGTACGACAACCCTATTTTTCCACTTTATTACTTGAAAATGATTCGTGCACTTGCGAGTTGATTTTACAGATCACTTATGATGAGGCTAAGCATGAATGAGGATAGAAAAGCAACTATGACAAGGTTCTTTGGCAGTTTGAATCATGAGATAGCCAATCAACTCGAATTGCAACAATATGTGGAATTTGAGGAGATGTCGCATGTGTCTATTAAGCTTGAGCATCAATTCAAGAGGAGGAGTGTAAGCTCACGGTTTAGGGGAGTTTCCAACAGCGGAAGATCAATTCCAAGTGGCTGGAGAAGCAATCCTACCTATGAAAGCAAGCCCAAGCCGAAGGTGGGAAAAGAAAGCACCAACCAGCCAAAAATGGAGCGTAAAGTCGAATCTGTCCAAGCACATAAAAATGAGTTAAAATCTGATCCTAAACCTTTAAGATCAAGGGAAATATTTTGTTTAAGTGCCAGGGACGAGGACACATTGCTAACCAATGCCCAAATCCAAGAATCATGATGTTAAAGGACAATGGTGAGTTAGAGTCCGATAGTGATGAAGCTAAAATTGAGACCATGCATGAAGAGGAAGGAATTGACGATGATGCCGAAACCGTAAAGGTTTCCAATTCTGAATTGGGCTTTATTTCTAGGAGAGTGCTGGCTACTTATAAAGGTGAGGATGAAATTCAAAGAGAGAACATCTTCCACACCCGATGTGAAATTCAAAGTAAGATTTGTAGCATGATTATTGATAATGGAAGTTGTACTAATGTAATTAGTAACATTGTAGTTGATAAATTAGGCTTAACAACTATTAAACATCCATAACCATATAGATTACAATGACTAAATGATAGTGGTGAGATGAACGTAAATAAACAAGCCAAAGTAAAATTCAGTATTGATAATTATGTGGATGTGGTTTTGTGTGATGTTATGCCTTTGCATGTGGGACATATTTTACTTGGCCTTGGCAATTTGATAGAGATGCTATTCATTATGGTAGAGAGAATAGTATTGTTTTTAGATTTGAAGGTAAAAAGGTCATGCTAGAGGCATTAACTCCTAAAGAGGTGTATAAAGATCAAATTCAAATACAATAAAGGACGATGGCCGGACAACTCAAAGGAAGGACTAGTATAGCCCCCACGGCAACAACACCCATCCAAGGAGTCCAAGCTGTGCAAGGCCAACCAGGTAAGGGTTCCAAAACCCAACTTGAATGGAAAAACCAAGAGAAGGCTGAAATTGGAATGAAAAAAAAAATGAGAAACCCGAGCGCTATAGTAAGAAACCCGTGAGTGAGGAAAAGTGTTTTATGGCCGAGAGAGAGAGAGATGGAAAGAAAGGAAAGAAAGAAAGAATAAAAATATTTATTTGAGTTTTGGGGATATAAATAAAGCTATCTTGAGTAAGAAACCATTGCTGGTTTGACCCAGGAAGCTATCTTATTATTTGTTGTGATAGTGTTTGCCCCAGGAGATTGGTTTTGGTCTCAACGAAGGAAGAAAAGGTTTCCCGAACAAAGAAAGTCCAACCTTATGTCGTGAGGAGATGGATCTTTTCATGTTTTGGAAAGGATCAATGAAAATGCCTACAGGCTTGATTTATCGGGTGAGTATAATATGAGTGCTACATTTAAAGATGCTAATTTGTTTCCTTTTGCTGCAGCTGATGAACTAGATTTGAAGACAAATCCTTTTCAAGAGGAGGGGAATGATGTGATTCCTCCTAAGCCTGCACAACCGACAATCCGCTGGAGTGCTGATCCGATTCGGATGAAGACCGGGCCAATCACTAGAGCTCAAGTTAAGAGCTTTAGGGATCACCTTGTTGCATTTATCTAGGGCATAATCCATTCTCAAGTGGGTGTAGACATTCGTAAAGAATCAAGACCTGTTTTGTGCAATTATGGAGGCCAAGAAGCATGAAATGGTTCCAATGTTTCACGGATTCAATACATATGTCTACGATGATATGGAATCAAGTCAAATCAGCTTCAAAGTCGTCCAAAAAGGGGTTGTACGGACAGTTAGTAAATTTGGCCCTTTTTCACTGTATTTTGTGCTGGCTTTACTGTATTCTGCTGAGTTGGCTTTTTCTCTTTCTTCCAAGCAAGGGAAACATGTGGGATTTTATGATAAACTTATTTGGTATCCTACAAAGCATATTGAATCTGATTTAGAGCCCAAATTGGTCAAAAAATGGTCAAAGTCAACTTAGTCAAAATGCTAGTGTTTTTGTTTTCTAATTTGATTCTACTTTTTGTTTTAGGAAATTACCATTCCTTTTTGGTTTTTATTTATTTATTTGCTGGACAAATAATTTTAGGAAATTTATTATTTTATTATTTTCATTGTAAATTAATTAATTCCTAATTCAGAATAAAGGAATTAATTAATCCAAATTAGATTAGGAAAGGAGTGAGAATTTCGGCCACCATAGGAAACTACTTTGTATGGCCAGTCTTCCCTTTGTTTTTTAGGGTTTATTTCGTGACTTTGTAGCCTATTTAAAGGCTTGTTTTTCAATAAGAATTAAGCTTGAATTTTATGCAGAAAATTATTTGTGAGATTGAATTCTCTTTGTTCTTTTGAACACCTAAAACATCATTAGTGAATGAGTGTTTTAGTTTGACTTATCAATAGGCCTTCCATTACCTATTGTGGTGCCTTCATTATATACTAAGGTTTCTAATTATAGGTTGGTTAGCGGTCAAGGTGACCATTAGAACTTGAACATAATTTGATCCGGGCTAATATAATACGGGGTTTAGGAGCAGGTTATCTTAGGTTTGTATCACTTTTTCCCATGAAAGGTGTGATGCACATCACACTTCCAACAATCCTTTTCAGCTGCCTCAAGGCCTAATTACTTGAAGTAGAGCCAAAAGATTCAAGGAGGCCATATTTGCATTCATGAAGGATCTTGATGTGTTTAAAGAGGAAGACATTACCAAACCCACTTTTGAGAATTCCAAGTTGAAGAATAACTATTTGACAGCCCAAGATCAAGTGTTTTTAGCTTGGAGAGTAAGCCAAAATTAAAGGGGGACGTTTTGGGCTTGGAGAATTATAAAATGGGCTTAAGTAAATTGCAAAATGGGCTGTTTTGGTGCTATTTTAGGAGACCAAGTATTTTAGAATATCCGGGCCATGTAATGTGATGCTCGCTAGGCCCAACTAGGTTAAATTAAGCATTTAATTTTATCCTAGTAATTTTGGACGTGTAATAACTATATAAGGTAATTCTAGCTAGTTCAAAATAAGTCAAAATAATCTTTAATGCTTTGTCTAGGGTTTCTAAAGAGTCTTAGACTCTATTTAAGGATTTTATTTTTCCATTTGTAAGGAGATTGGTTTTTTTAAATGAAATTTTCTCTCATTGAGAATTGGTTTTTCACCATTATTCTTGGACCTCCTCCAGGTTACTCACTTGAGTGTCTTTATACTTATGGTTCTTATCTTCCATAGATAAAGGGTCATAAGTCAATACCATAAGTTCCTACCTCTAAATAAGTAGTGGGTCTTGATTGGATATATTTTATTTTATTTCAATTTTTTATTTCTTTTATTTCTTCTGTTTTTAAGTTCCTTGCAATTGTTTTTCATCCCATCTCCATATCCAATCACCATCTGGTTATTCACTTTCATTTCATTGACTCAAAATCATCAAATCATTACCATGCACGCATCCGTGAGTGTATCAAGGTGGTATGTTGACCTTAATATTCCCAAGATCGTCATCTTCATTCCTTGCTGGTCTCCCACGGATTAGCCTTCCTGGAGGTGCAAAAATTTCATCATACCCCTCATCCAAGTCATCTCCAAAATTGTCTTCCCCAAATTCTTCTCTAAGTCGTCCACAGCCTCCTCGATCTCAACATCAATCTCGACCTCCATGGACCTGTTGCCTCAAATTCAGTCCACCATGAGATGTTTTTATTCTATCCATCATTTAATTGATGCGATCAAATTGAGCAATCATTCGCTATAATTGTTCCAAGACAGCCTTCATGTCGATTTTCTCACCATTCCTCGCACCATGAGAATCACCATGGAATCCTACGTATTCTACTTCATTAATTCTTAGTGGTGGATCTCCTTTCCTCAACCTTGAATCTACCGTGTAGTATAAATAATGCAAAGAAAAATAAATTCTCACCAAAAATCACTCCCTCACGTGTTTCACTCAATCAATGTCTCAACGTTTGTGTTTTCCAACTAGTTTTGGCTTTTACCCTTTTTTAAGCTCACATACTCTTATCTTTTTCCACTCAAAGAATTATCTCAAAGTTTTAATTAAAACATCCACAAAACAACAATTAGATCACAAGTCTGTTTTAATTTAAGCTTATCAACAAAACAATATGTTTTAATTTAAGCTTATCAACTAAACAGTAGCAAAAGCAAGCAATATTAAGTGAATCAGCAAAACCTAGTTATCGGCTTCTATAGGCAAAACCTAGTTATCGGCTTCAGAATCAATAAGATCTAGACCAGATGGTAAGAAATTAAGGATTTAAGAATAAAAATTTCATAAAATAATTTCAAACACAAACAAAATTAAAGAATAGTGTTGGTTGTTGAACTTGTAATTTTAGTTTTGTATCAAATCCTTTAACCAATTTTAATTCAATTAATTTAAGCACCCAAAATCCAAATATCCAGCAACAAAAATAATTCTCTAGTAAATTCAAATATTGAAAAAATAATCAACAAATCAGCAACTCCAATAAATTTCCAGAAACAAATTTCAATACCAGGTTCAACAAACCGGTTTTTTTTTTTTTTAATATTTGGCTTTTTCTTCTTCTTTTTTGTTTTTTATTTTTTATTTTTTATTTTTACTCACAGAACAGAAGACAACAGTAGTAGCAAGAATCAACAACAAAATTGCAATTCCAACCCCAAATAGTCACCAAACTCGTGCCCTCCAACAACAAAATGCAAATTTGTAATTTTTTTTGTAAATTTGTATATGTTGCCGCAAACCCTCTCTTTTTTTCCTTTTTTTTTTTTTTTTGAACACATGAATGTAGATATTTAATGAAACGAACCTAGGAGTGGCACCTAAACCCATATTATATTCGCCTGGATCTAATTATGTTTAAGTTCTAATGGTAACCTCAACCCCTAACCAACTTGTAATTAGAAATCTTGGTATAATGAAGACGTCATAGTAGGTGATGGATATCCTATTAATAAGTAAACTAAAACACTCATTCACTAATGGTGTTTTAAGTGTTCAAAGAGAGCAATGAGAATTCAATCTCACAAATAATTTTGATGTGTAAAATCAACTCGCAAGTCCACGAATTGTTTTCAGGTAATAAAGTGGAAAAATAAGGTTGTCGTACCCAAAGGATTAAGAATTAAGTACTAAACATAATTAGGTTTTGGTAATATTTGAACTGACAATTAAGATGGCAATTGAAAATCAAGTAAACTAAATTAAACAAAAACACGAAATTAAAATTAGATCAATTTCAAGTAAGGGAGTGAGTTTAATAATTATGAATACTAGGGCACTTGATTTCACCACTAACTATTCTAATTTAATTACTTAAATATGTGAATTTAATTTGCTAGTGATTTTGTCAACCACACTTAATCCCAAAATTAATCAAAAGTAGCTTCCACTCACAATTGATAATATTCACATAACCTAATTTATTCCTTCCGGTCTATAAATTAAATCATGCAAATTCATTAAGCATAGATTAAGCAAATAATATGGCATGTGACATGACATGTGCCTCATTAATGATAAATTAACCAATTATTGCCACTTGGCTTTATCTTGACCCTCAAATTGCCTTGATTTCCTCTTTTGATTAATGGTGGAGATTTAACTAGAATATTCCTTTTTATAAATTCCAAACTTTAAATGACGATAACTCTTTGCTTGCACCTCGAAATCCAAAAATAACAAGACATTTGAAATCCTTAGATTGTGATGATTCATGTGACATCCACTTCCATCAAGAAATTCCCGATAGAATCTTTATGGAATCTTTAAGGTATCTTTTTGAAATCTTTTTAATTCTTACTCCGTTCGAACTTAAATCTTGCTTCCCACCATTTTTCGACCCAAGAAATCCATTTTTATGGTTGTTTTCTTAAAATTCTTCCTCTTTCACCTAGATTAAGTGATGTGATTCTGCCCGAGCCCGCACAACCGACAACCCATAGGGGTGCTGAATCGATATGGATGAAGACCGGGCCGATCACTAGAGCTCAAGCTAAGAAGTTTAAGGACAGTTGCTGCTTTTATCCAGGGAATAATTCATAATCAAAAGGGCTTGTCC
Source organism: Ziziphus jujuba (assembly GCF_031755915.1). Taxonomy (NCBI): domain Eukaryota; kingdom Viridiplantae; phylum Streptophyta; class Magnoliopsida; order Rosales; family Rhamnaceae; genus Ziziphus; species Ziziphus jujuba. The sequence continues at coordinate 12,408,065 of NC_083390.1, forward strand.
ATGTTCGAAGAGCCAAGACCTATCCTAAGCATACAAGTGATGGAGGCCGGTATGGACCCGAGTAGCAGTTTTGGTGCAAATATGGACAATGGGCAGCATGAAATGGTTCCAACTCTTTATGGATTCAGTACAGATGTCTAAGAGGATATGGAATCAAGTTAAGTCAGCTTGAAAGGCATTCAAAAAGGGGTTGTACAGACAGCTTCAAATTTGGCCTGTCTTTTACTGTATTTTGTGCTGGCTTTACTGTATTTTGCTGAGTTGGCTTTTTCTTCCTCTTCCAAGCATGGGGCAACGTGTGGGACTTCATATTCAGATTATTTGGCATCCTAAAAAGCATATTGAAGCTGATTTGGAGTTCAAATTGGTCAAATATAGGTCAAAGTCAACTTAGTCGAAAAGCTAGTATTTTGGTTTCCTAATTTGATTTTAACTTTTTGTTTTAGGAAATTAGTCTTTTATTTTTATTTTTATTTATTTATTTGCTAGACAAATAAGTTTAGGAAAGTTCTTATTTTAGTATTTCAATTGTAAATTAATTAATTGCTAATTCAAAATAAAAGAATTAATTAATCCAAATTAGTTTAAGAAACTAGGAAAAATTGGGCACTTTCCTTTTCTCTACGTTCTTTTTCTCCACACTTTAAGTCCGGTTTTGAATTAATTTTTTTTAGGGTTTTTGCTTTGTAATCTAGGCCTATTTAAAGGCTTATTTTCAATCAGAAATCAAGCTTGAATTTTATACAAAAAATTATTTGTGAGATTGAATTCTCCTTGTTCTTTTGAACACCTAAAACACCATTAGTGAATGAGTGTTTTAGTTTGACTTATCAATAGGCCTTTCCATCACCTATTGTGGCATCTTCAATATACCGAGGCTTCTAATCATAGGTTGGTTAGGGGTTGAGGTGACCACTGAAACTTGAACACAATTAGATCCGGGCTAATATAATACAGGTTTAGGAGCAGGTCGTCCTAGGTTCGTATCATTCGGTATCAGAGACAAATTTTGTTCAAGTTTGATCTATCTTTATTTGCTTTATTGTTTTTTTGTTATTCTACAATTTTAACATTAGGTTGAGGCTGCGTCCATCCCATACACTTTCTGCATCTTAAAAAAAAAAAAAATTTCATTCCTAATTGAATTAGGATTTCCTAGTTTTATCGTATTTTTGTTTCCTAGTTTGTTGGTTGTTTTTCATCATTGTTCTTGTTAATTTTGGTTTTTGTTTATTTTCCTTTGCTGTTTTAGTCTTAAATATGTGCATTCATATATTAAAAAAAAAGAAAAAAAGAAATTATTCTTTTTTGGTTCTTGCAGCAACATATAAAGTTTGGTGTTTGTTTTGGAGTTGGAATTGAAATTTTGGTAATTATTCTTGCTACTGCAGTTGTTTTTGTTCTGTGAGTGACAAAAAAAAAAAAAAAAAAGAGGTAAAGCCGAATAAAAAAAATTCGGATTTGTTGAATTTGGTGTTGAAATTTGAGTTTGGGAACTCGTTTGATTTGGAGATTACAATTTTGATTCAAAGTGAGAGTGATTCTCTTGGTTCTCTAAGAACTATATCGAACTTTTTCAAGCTTTGTTTGTGGAGTTCAAATTCGACTTATCAATAGGTTATTCTGCACCCTATTGTGGCATCTTCACTATATCAAGGTTCTTACCTCAAATATCGGTAATGGGTCAAGGTCTTCCATTGATAACTTGTAATTAGACAGTCCTAATTCAATCATTGTTATGGGTTTAGAGACAGGTCGCTCTAGGTTCATATCACTTTTCTTCTTGTTTGACTTATTCCAATAGAGGGGCAACATGTGGTGATGAGGACATGACCAGGAGCACCCCAAGATGGAGTCTAGAGCCATTTCAAATCTCTATGGGACCAATAACCAGGGCAAGAGCAAAGAGGTTTAAAGAAGCACTAAATGGTTTAATCCAAGAGGTGTTGACATACCAAGGAAGCAAGTTTATAACTGAAGATGAACCAAAATTGGATACTTGTACCTAGTATGAAATATGTTCTCTCGTCGCACCTAGTATGAAATATGTTCTCTCGTTGCATTTCCTTCTCTTTTTTATACACAGTTAAACCTCTTCTAGCAACCAATGACAGGTCCCCTCCAACTGGATACTTGTAATCTTCTTCATCTTCATCACCAACGTCCTCCAATGTTGGCATGGATTTATTATCCGACTCTTCTTCTTCAGTTTCAATGTCTCCACTTTCCTAAATCACCATGACCCTCTTATTAGAACATTGACTTGCAATATGACCCCTGCCTTGACATTTAAAGCACATGATATCTCGATTTCTAGTTGAAGATGAATCAGATTTACTTACTTACTTAGATGAGGATGGTTCGGCCTTAACTTCAAATTTAGGCCATCTTCAAACTTGGGCTTATTTGGTTTCCATGTGGATGGGCTTGCTTTCCAAGTGTGTTGAGCAATACTAGGTCTTGTGGTACCCCTCCTCTTGAGTTGTTACTCTACTTTGATGGCCATGTGCAGCATCTCCTCAATCTCCACATAATGGTGCAAGTCTGCTTGATTTGCTATTTGCCTATTCAAACCAGCCAAGAAACGTGCCATTGTAGCCTCCCTATCCACCTCAACATTAGCCTTCATCATAAGGATTTCCATCTCCTTATAATAGTCCTCCACACTTCTATTTCCTTGAGACAAGCTTTGTAATTTCTGAAAAATGCTCCTATAGTAATGGTTAGGTACAAAACGCTTCCTCATCAAAGCCATCATCTCCTCCCATGTATCCATAGGTCTTTGTCCTGCTCACCTCCTAGAAAGTGTCTCTTTGTCCCACCATCAAATAGCATAGTTCGTAAATTCAACAGCGGCTAATTTCACCTTTTTTGCCTCGGAGTAGTTCTGACAATCAAATACCATCTCAATCCCCTTCTCCCACTCGAGATATGCTTCTGGATCACTTTTACCTTGGAATGATGGTATTTACATCTTAATTCCTCCATAGTCACTGCCTCGGTCTAACCTCTCTCTCCCACGGAATTGGTTGGTTCTCGAACCAATGTCTTCTTCTTCTTCCTCATAATCATCTCCCACACGTTCCCATTCTTCCCTTCTTGGATTGATGATTCCATCCTATCTGGCCTATCATGGATCTGCCCCATCTCCAACCGTAGTGCTCTTTGAAGTTCTCCCACCATGACTTGAATGTATAACTTCGGATCAGCCACACCTGGAGTTTCATCCATGCTTTCTTTGCCTTCGTCTTATGACATGATTTTTCTGCAAAATTTGTTAGTAAAAAAGAATGGCCTCACAACACTCCCTCACGTGGCTCGCTCAAATTCAAGGTCACTCGTGTTTGTACTCTAGTTATAGTTCGGCTTTTACCCTCTATAATTCTCACCTTTCTTGCCTTTTACCACTCTACTAATTCTATTTGGTTTTTTGTAAACTAATTTCAAAGTAGCAAGTAACGATCCAAATAGATCTCCCAAAAAGTTATAAAAATAAGGCTAAAAAGACAAATAGAATGAAAAGTAATAAGAAAAAGGCAACAATGAAAGCTCAACAAGAAATTTAGCAAGAACAAAAGAAACTAGAATGTGAGGAATAAATTGGAATAAGATTTGCAAAGTGGAATTAGTGAATATTCAACAAATCTTATCTTCGGTATTGATTTTGGCTTGTTTTTGGTGCTCCTCAAATCAGCTAAAAAATTTCACTACCTGGTTTCTCTTGAAATCTCAATAATTCAATGCCACAAACCACAAGAACAATATATATATATATATATATTTTTTTTTTGCATTCAACAAAAAGAACAAGCTTTATAAAATGAAAGAAACCTCAATCGCACAAAACTTCAATGAGAATAGACCAATTCGTTGTCCTCAAGGGTTTGAAAACAAATTCGGCTTTTTTTTTTTTTTTTTATGACCGTCCAGTTTGGTATGATTGGATGAGTGAAGAATGAAGAAGAATAAACAAAAGAAAAGATGCAAAGAAGAACGCAATGACCAAACAGATGGGACAAAAAAAAAACAAAAATCAATGAAAACAAAGAACAAAGAACAAAATCAAACAACAAAGATAGATAGATCGAACCTGTAATTAGAAACTAGCTCTGCCTCTAAACTCGTAACAAAGATTGAATTAGGATCGTCTAATTACAAATTATCAATGGAAAACCTCGACCCATTACCTATATATGAGGTAGGAACCTTGGTATAGTGAAGACGCCACAATAGGGTGTGGAATAACCTATTGATAAGTCGAATTTGAACTCCACAAACAAAGCTTGAAAAAGTTCGATATAGTTCTTAGAGAACCAAGATAATCACTCTCATTTGAATCAAAATTGTAATCTCCTATTTATTCATGACTTATGTGCCTTTAAACAGGCAAAATAAATTACAAAGCTTTCCTAAATTTGCTAAAAGTAAAGGTAGAATAATAATGGACGAAAATTAGGTTTAGGAAACCTAATGTGATTAGATTTAGGAAACCTAATGTGTTTAGGTTTAGGAAACCTAATGTGGTTAGGTTTAGGAAACCTAATGTGGTTAGGTTTAGGAAACCTAATTTAGCTCCTAGTTTCCTAATTTGAATGATCTTTAATTCTTTGACCAATTCAACTCTAATAAAATTAGGAAAGTCATTTAAAAACCTAATAAAAACTAAATTAGGAAAGTAAATAGGCAACATGCCAAAATCCAATCAAAACATAAATAAAAATTAATATTTTCCTAATTATAAAATTTGGCCAAGCTTAGTTGGATGCCTTGTCACCATATGATGCCACATCATCATGTTGTAGAAGTCCATGCATTAAAACACCCATAAAAGAGTAATTAGATCACAAGTATGCTTTAATTTAAGCTTATCAATGAAACAATAGGAAAAGCAAGCAATACTGAGTGAATCGGCGAAGCCTAGTTGTCGGCTTTTCTAGGCAAAATGAGGCAAATTAAAACGGAAGATTTCAGAATCAATAAGAACTGGACCAGATGGTAAGAAATTAAGGATTTAAGAATAAAAATTTAGAAAAATAATTTTAAACACCAATTTGAACAAAATTACATAATAGTGTTGGTTGTTGTTCTTGTAATTCTAGTTTTGTATCAAATCCTTTAACCGATTTTAATTCAATTAATTTAAGCACCCAAAATCCAAATATCCAAGAACAAAAATAATTCTCTAGTAACTTCAAATATTGAATAAATAATCAACAAATCAGCGGCTTCAATAAATTTCCAGAAACAAATTTCAATACCAAATTCAACAAACCGGTTTTTTTTTTAAAAAAATATTTGGCTTTTTCTTCTTCTTTTATATTTTATATTTTTTATTTTTACTCACATAACAGAAGATGACTGCAGTAGCAAGAATCAACACCAAAATTGCAATTCCAACACCGAATAGTCACCAAACTCGTGGCCTCCAACAACAAAATGCGAGTTTGTAATTTTTTTGTAAATTTGTATATGTTGCCGCAAACCCTCTCTTTTTTTCCTTTTTTTTTTTTCTGAATATATGAATGCAAATATTTAATGATACGAACCTAGAATGACCTGTGCCTAAACCCATATTATATTAGGCCAGATTTGATTATGTTCAAGTTCTAATGGTCACCTCAACCCCTAACCAACCTGTAATTAGAAACCTTGGTATAATGAAGATGCCATAGTAGGTGATGGATATCCTATTGATAAATCAACCTAAAACACTCATTCGCTAATGGTATTTTAGGTGTTCAAAGAGAACAAAAAGAAATCAATCTCACAAATAATTTTCTATATGAATAATGTACTGAATATTATTGATAAAACAAACTTTTAAATAGGCTAAAAAGTTACAAAATAAAATCCTAATTAACTAGGTAAAACTGGCCATGCAATGAAGATTCCTATTATGTGATGCAAATCCGTCCGTGTCCGCACAACCGACAACCCATTAGGTTGCTGACCCGATACGAATGAAGAGCGAGCCGATCACTAGAGCTCAAGTTAAAAAGTTTAGGGACAACTTTGCTGCCTTTATCCAGGGGTAATTCATTCTCAATAGCACTTGTCCATACCCAAAGATCCAAGACCTGTTAGGATTCTTCATTGCATGGCCATATTAGGATTCTTCATTGCATAGCCGATTTTTCCTTTTTGTTTTAGGATTTTATTTTGTTTTTCTCTTAGCCTATAAAAGGCTTGTTTTTTAGGAAGAACACACGATTAATTATATTCATAATTTATTTTGTGAGATTGAATTTTCCTTTGTTATTTTGTGAGTATTTTAGTTTGACTTATCAATAGAACTTCCATCACCTATTGTGGTATTTTGATTATATACCAAGGTTTCTAATCACAGGTTGGTTAGGGGTCAAGGTGACCATTAGAACTTGAACATAATTAGATCTGGGCTAATATAATAGGGGTTTAGGAGTAGGTCGTCCTAGGTTCGTATGATTATGGCCGAAATTCTTCTCCTTTCCTAATCTAATTTGGATTAATTAATTCCTTTATTTGGAATTAGGAATTAATTAATTTACAATGAAAATAATAAAATAATAACTTTCCTAAGTTGATTTTTCCAGCAAATAAATAATAGAAACCAAATAAAAGACTAGTTTCCTAAAACAAAAAGTCAAAATCAAATTAGGAAACTAGTTGACTAATATGACTACTAAGGTATATTTGACCAATCTTCAGCTTGTTTGGGCTCCAAATCAGCTTCCATATGCCATGTAGGATGCCAGATATGATTAATAATGATTCCCACATGTTGCCTCTTGATTGGAATAAGTCAAACAAGAAGAAAAGTCAAAGCTAGTGGCAAAACAGCAAATTTTCGGCCAAATCGACATGTTGTCCGTACAAGTCATTTTTTGGTGCCTTTTATTCAGCCTTGGCTAGATTCCATGTCCTCTTAATGATATTAATTGAGTTTATGAAGTGTTGGAACCATTCCTTGCTATCCGGAGTTCAAATTTGCACGAGAACAGCGACTCAGGTTTGTATCGGCTTCCACCACTCGGATGCTTAAAACAGACTTTGTATCTTTGGGTATGGACAAGATTTTTTGAGAATTAAATACTCTCTATATAAATGCTCCCAAGTTGTACTTAAACATTTTTGCTTTAGCTATAATGATCGGCCCAGTCTTCATCCGTATTAGGTCGGCACCCTAGCGGGTAATTGGTTGTATGGGTATGGATAGATTCTCATCATTCCCCTCCTCTTGAAAAGGATTTGTCCTTAAATCAAGATCATCATCTGCATCAAAAGAAGATAAATCAGCAACATTAAACATGACATTAACATTATACTCACTAGTTAAATTAAGTTTGTTGGTATTCTCGTTAATCCGCTCCAAAACTTGAAAATGTCCATCTCCATGTGGCATAAGCTTTGATTTTCTTTGCTTTGGAAATCTTTCCTTTTGTAAGTGCAACCAAACCAAATCTTCTAGGTCAAATACTATCACAATAAAATCTAGAAATACATGCTCATTATGGCAAAAATTACACTTTTTTAGGTTAGCAAATAATTTCTTCCAAATTTTCAAATTTTCACAAGTTAAAGCTTTCAACAAGGCAGATAAAGTTCTACACAAAAAAAGCATTTTTAAATAAGGATCTTTATAATTCATGACTAACAACGGTTTCTTGCTCAAGATGACTCTGTTAACATCCCCAAAACTAAGATAAATTTTTTTATTTTTCCTTTCTTTTCTTTCTTTTCCTTCCTTTCTCTTGGTTTGGCCCTCACTCTTGGGTTTTGAAGCCTTAGTCACACTCTCACGTTTCTCTTCGTCTGTCACTCCACTCTCAGCCTTTTCGTGGTTTTTCCATTCAATTTGAGTCTTAGAATCCTTACCTTGAACAGCAAGCTTGGACTTACCTTCTTGGAATAATGGTGAAGCTGTAAGTGCCATACTAGCTTTCTCTTTAAGCTTTTGAGCCTCCCTCCTTTGTTTATATTTGTAATTAATCTCTATATACCTTACCTCCTTGGGGGTCAATGGCTCCATCTTGACCTTCTTTCCCTTAAACTTAAAAACAATACAATTATCTCAACCATAATGAGTAGCATCTTTATCAAAATTGCCATGGCCCCCCAACAATATATGACCAGCTTGCATAGACACAACATCACACAACACAACATCCATATATTTATCTATCTTGAATTTTACTTTGACTTGTTTATTTACTTTCATCTCTCCACTATCATTAAGCCATTGTAATCTATATGGTCCTGGATGTTTAATAGTTGTTAAGCCTAATTTATCAACCATAATGTTAGTAATTACATTTGTACAACTTCCATTATCAATAATCATACTACAAATCTTACCTTCGATTTCACATCAAGTGTGGAAGATGTTTTCCCTTTGAACTTGATCGTCATCCTTGTATATAGCCAGCACTCTCTTAAAAACCAAGTTTAATTCAGCATTGGATGCATGCAAGGTTTCGACTTCATCCTCAAAGTCTTCCTCTTCTTTTTTGGACTCAATTTCAGCTTCATCACTATTGGACACCATCTCACCATTGTCCTTCAACACCATAATTCTCCTATTTGGGCATTGGCTAACGATATGTCCTCATCCTTGGCACTTAAAACACACAATATCGTGAGTTCTAGAAGGTTTAGGACTAAATTTACCTTCATTTTTTGGTGCTTGGACAAACTCGGCTTTGGACTCTTTCTTTAGCTAATTGTAGCTTTCTTCATCTAGTTTTGATTTTGGCTTGTAGTCAAGTGTTGGATTGCTTCTCCAAGCACTTGAATTTGATCTTCTACTGTTTGAAACTCCCCTAAACTGTGAGCTTACATACCTTCTCTTGAATTAATGCTCAACTTTACTAGCCACATGCAACATCTCCTCCAATTCCACATATTGTTGCAATTCTAGTTGATTGGCTATCTCACGATTCAAACCACCTAAAAATCATGCCATGGTTGCTTCTCTATCTTCATTCATGCACCTATTCATAAGCATCTCCATCTCCTTCTAATAATCCTCCACAGACCTATTTCCTTAAGATAAAGATTGAAGTTTTTGATGCAGCAACCTATGATAGTGCGATGATACAAATTACTTCCTCGTGGCTCCTTTCATTTGTCTTCGTGAAGTAATCAAGTCATCTCCTACTCTTATTAAGGTTCCTTGCTCATTGGTCCACCATTAGAGTGCATAGTGTCCAAATTCCATTGCTGCCAATTTAACTTTCTTGGCCTCCGAATAGTTGTGATAGTAAAATATCATCTCCATTCGCTCCTCCCATTCCAAATAAGCTTCCGGGTCACTTTGTCCCATGAAAGGTGGGATGTTTACCTTGATATTCCTAAGATAATCATCTTTATTCCTTGCTGGTCTCCCACGATTTTGCCTCCCTTGGAGTGCAAAATTTTCATCAAACTCCTCCTCCAAGTCATCTTCAAAGTCACCTTCCCAAAATTCCTCTCTAGGTCGCCCTTGGCCTCCATTAAACATCAAACTTTGTATTCAGCATTCCTTGGGATGTTTCTAATCTGTCAATCCTTTGATTTATATGATCAAATTAGCCCTCATGTCCGTTTGGTCACCACTCCTCGTAGCTCGGGAAACACCATGAAATTCGATGGTTTCTTCTTCATTAATTCTTAGTGGTGGATCCCCTCTTCTCAACCTTGAATCTACCATGTTAGTATAAATAATGCAAAACAAAATAAATTCTCACCAAAAATCACTCCCTCACATGTTTCACTCATTCAAGGTCTCGACATTCGTTTTTTCACAGTATCTTGCTTTTTTCCACTCAAAGAATTATGTCAAAGTTCTAATTAAAATATCCACAAAATAGCAATTAGATCACAAGTATATTTTAATTAAACTTATCAATAAAACACTAGCAAAAAAGTAAGCAATACCGAGTGAATTTTTAAATACCTAATTCTTAGCTTTTCTAAGCAAAAATAAGGCAATTTAATAAAGGAATTTTGCGAATCAATAAGAATCGGACCAGATGGTAGAAAATTAAGAGTTCAAGAACAAAATTTAGGAAAAGAAATTCAAATATGAACAAGAATCAAATCGAACAAAAATATGAGATAGTTGTTGATTGTTGTTCTTTGTAATTCAAGTTTTTATATCAAATCCTTTAACTAATTTTAATCCAAATAATTATAGCACTCACAAATACAAATTTCCAGTAGCAAATAAAGTCCCAGCAACCCCAAATATTGAATAAAAACGCAACAATTCAACAGCTCCAACAATTTTTCTAGCAAGCAAATCAAACTCCAAATTCAACAAACTGTAGTTTTTTTTATATATGTTCGGCTCTACTTCTTCTCCTTTTCTTTTTTTTTCTTTTTTTTACTCACAGAATGTAAAACAACCCCAGTAGAAAAGATCAACACCAAAAATAGCAATTCTAACACAAAAAACTACCAAACCGGTGACCACCAACAACAAAAATACAAATTTGCAATTTTTTTTGTAAATTTATATATATTGTCGCAAACACTCTTTTTTTTTTTTTTGAATATGTGAATGCAAATATTTAAGATCAAAAAGAGCAAAGAAAAATCAACAATAACTAAATTACTAAGAACAAGGATGAAAAGCAACCAATAAACTAAATGCCCAATTTGACCATTTAAATCAAAAGATGGACAGGTTAGAAACATCTCAAGGAGTGCCCAATATAAGGTTAGATGCTCATGGAGGTCGAGGTCGAGGAGGCCGTGGGCGGCTAAGAGAGGAGTTTGAGGAGGAAAATGTCGGAGATGATTTTAAAGAAGGAATGGATGAAACACCTACTGTCCAAGAGAGGCTACGCTGTGGGAGGCATAGGAGAGAGGATGTAGATGATGATCTTGGCAACATCAAGGTAAACATCCTGCCATTCATGGGTAAAAGTGATCCGAAAGCATATTTGGAATGGGAAGAGAGAATGGAGATGATTTTTGAATGTCATCATTATTCGGAGGCCAAGAAGGTGAAGATGGCAGCAATGGAGTTTGGTCATTACGCACTCCAATGGTGGACAAATGAGCAAAATACCCAAAGAACAGTTGGTGTTGATTTGATCATTAGATGGCGACAAGTGAAAGGAGCCATGAGGAAGCGATTTGTACCATCACACTATCATAGGTTGCTGCATCAATGGCTTCAATCTTTATCTCAAGGAAGTAGGTCCGTGGAGGATTATTACAAGGAGATGGAGATGCTTATGATGAGGTTAAGCATGAATGAGGATCGAGAGGCAACCATGGCAAGGTTTTTGGGTGGTTTGAATCGTGAGATAGCCAACCAATTGGAACTTCAACAATATGTAGAATTGGAGGAGATGCTTCATGTGGCCATGAAAATTGAAAATCAATTTAAGAGAAGGGGTACAAGCTCACGGTTTGGAGGAGATTCAAGCAGCGGGAGGACCAATCAAAGTGTTTGGAGAAGCAATCCCATCTTTGACAACAAGCCAAAACCGAAACTTGAAGAAGATAACTGTTCAATTCGGCCAAAAAGAGAAGCTAAAGCCGAAGTTGTCTAAGCACACAAATATGAAGGTAAATCTGATCATAAACATTCAAGAACTCATGAAATTGTGCGTCTTAAGTGCCAAGGAAGAGGACATATTGCCAATCAATGCCCGAATAGAAAAATCATGGTGCTGAAAGGTAATGGTGAACTAGAATCTGAAAGCGAGGAAAGTGGGGGAGAGGCCGAATTGGATGATGAAGAATGTGGAAAGGATGAACATGAGGAAACCGAAACACTCCAACCTTCAAGGGCTGACTTGAGCTTAGTTACAAGACGAGTCCTTGCTGTATACAAAGATGAGGAACAAATCCAAAGAGAGAACATCTTCCACACCCGATGTGAAATTCAAGGTAAGATTTGTAGTATAATTATTGATAGTGGGAGTTGTACAAATGTAATTAGTAACATTGTCGTGGATAAATTAGGCTTAATAACTATTAAACATGTAGAATCTTATAGATTACAATGGCTTAATGATAGTGGTGAAATAAAAGTGAATAAACAAGCCAAGGTAAAATTTAGTATAGCTAAATATGTGGATGTTGTACCTATGCATGCTAATGATATTTTATTAGGGAGGCCATGGGGATTTGATAAGAATGCCATACACTATGGGAGAGAGAATTCCATTGTATTTAAATTTAATGAGAAGAAGGTCAAGCTGGAGCCATTAACTCCAAAGGAGGTATTTAGAGACCAACTTCAAATGCAACAAAGGAGGAAAGCCGAGAAGCTCAAAGAGAAGGCTAGTACGGCACCAATGGTTACAACACCTACCCATGAGGTCAAGACTGAACTTGTTGTCCAAGGTAAGTATTCTAAACTCAATGGTGAGGGGAAAGACAAACACAAAACCGAAAGAGAGAAAGTAAGAGAAAAAGCCGGAAGTGATGATAAAAAAAGTTGTCCGAAAGAGAGAAAGGAAAAGAAAAAAAAAGAAATTTTTTTTTTTTTTTGAGTTTTGGGGATGTTAATAAGGCTATCCTGGGTAAGAAACCATTGCTCGTTATGAATTATAAAGTTGGTAACTTAAAAATGCCTTTCTTGTATAGAACTTTATCTGCATTATTAAAAGCTGTACTTAGTGGAAATTTGAAAATTTGGGAGATATTATTTGCTAATATTAAAAAGTGTGATGAACTTGTTTTTCTAGTATTTGTTGTGATAGTGTTTGACCTAGGAAATTTGGTTTGGCTGCCCTCAAGAAAGAAGAGGTTCCCCGAACAAAAAAAGTCCAAGCCTATGCCACATGTGGACGGATCTTTTCAAGTTTTGGAGCCTAATAATAAGAATGCTACGAGCTTGATTTATTGGGTAAGTATAACATGAGTGCTACATTTAATATTGCTGATTTAACTCATTTTGCTGCAGGTGATGATCTTGATTTGAGGACAAATCCTTTTCAAAAGGAGGGAAATTTGTTTGTAATGATGTACAAAGAAGCATATATGAATCATTTAACTAACCCTGATGAATCTGTTTTGCCTAGTTCTATTGCTGCTCTTTGGTAGCAGTTCGTTGATGTCTTTCCCGAGGAGATTCAAAGTGGGTTACCACCGATTAGAGGGATCAAACAACAAATTGATTTTGTTCCAGGATCAACAATTCCAAACCGGCTGGCTTACAAAAGTAATCTAGAGGAGACAAAGGAACTTCAAAGGCAGGTAAGTGAATTGCTTGAAAATGGGTATGTTAGTGAGAGCATGAGTCCATGTGTTGTACCTGTGTTATTATTAATCCCTAAGAAAGATGGAACATGGAGAATGTGTGTAGATTGTAGGGCTATTAACAATATAGTCAAATATCGTCACCCTATTCCTAGGTTAGATGATATGTTTGATGAATTGTATGGTGCATGCATGTTTTCAAAAATTGATCTTAAAAGTGGTTATCATCAAATTAGCATAAAGGAGAGGTTTTTGGAGCTACAAAATTAGAAGTTTATGTCATGTGGGGACGGACCTTTTTCAAGTTCTAGCACAGATTGATGACAACAATTACAAATCAGATCTCCCAGGTGAGTATAATGTAAGTGCTACCTTTAATGTTGCTGATTTATCTCCTTTTTGTGCAGGTGATGATTTGAGAACAAATCCTTTTCAAAGGAGGGGAATGATGAGGACATGACCAGGAGCACCCCAAGATGGAGTCTAGCGCCACTTCAAATCTCTGCGAGACCAATAACCTGGGCAAGAGCAAAGAGGTTTAAAGAAGCACTAAATGGTTTAGTCCAAGAAGTGTTTACATCCCAAGAAAGCAAGTTCATTAGTGAATATGAACAAAAATTGGTCCATATGATTGGAACGGAGGATGCCAACATGAAAGAAAGCCTAATGCATGGAATCTAACAATATGGTGATGTGGCACGATTTGATGACATGCATGGTAACATGATATCATATGGTGACATGGCATTGGCGAAATTTTATAATTAGGAAAATATTAATTTTTATTTATGTTTTGATTGGATTTTGGCATGTTGCCTATTTACTTTCCTAATTTACTTTTTATTAGGTTTTTAAATTACTTTCCTAATTTGATTAGAGTTGAATTGGTCAAAGAATTAAAGGCCATTCAAATTAGGAAACTAGGAGCTCAATTAGGTTTCCTAAACCTAACCACATTAGGTTTCCCAAACCTATCAAAATTAGGTTTCCTAAACCTAATTTTCGTCCATTATTATTCCACCTTTACTTTTAGCAAATTCCGGAAAGCTTTGTAATTTATTTTCCCTATTTAAAGGCACATAAGTCATGAATAAAGAGGAGATTACAATTTTGATTCAAAGTGAGAGTGATTCTCTTGGTTCTTTAAGAACTATATCGAACTTTTTCAAGCTTTGTTTGTGGAGTTCAAATTCGACTTATCAATAGGTTATTCCGTACCGTATTGTGGCGTCTTCACTATGCCAAGGTTCTTACCTCAAATATAGGTAACGGGTCGAGGTCCTCCATTGATAACTTGCAATTAGACGGTCCTAATTTTATCTTTGTTACGGGTTTAGAGGCAAGTCGCTCTAGGTTCGTATAATCCTAAACCCGTATTATATTAGCCCGGATCTAATTATGTTCAAGTTCTAATGATCACCTTGACCCCTAACCAACTTGTGATTAGAAACCTTGGTATATAATGAAAACGCCAAATAGGTGATGGAAGGCCTATTGATAAGTCAAACTAATACACTCATTCACTAATGGTGTTTTAGGTATTCAAAAGAACAAAGCGAATTCAATCTCACAAATAATTTTCCATACAAAATTCAAGCTTCATTCTTATTGAAAAATAAGCCTTTATATAGGTTAAGATTACAAAGCAAAAACCCTAAAAAAGTTAGTTCAAAACTGAACTCAAAGTGTGGAGGAAAAGAAAGTAGAGAAAAGGAAAGTGCCTAATTTTTCCTAGTTTCTTAAACTAATTTGGATTAATTAATTACTTTATTTTGAATTAGGAATTAATTAATTTACAATTGAAATACTAAAATAATAGCTTTCCTAAACTTATTTGTCCAGCAAATAAATAAATAAAAATCAAAATAAAAGACTAATTTCCTAAAACAAAAAGTCAAAATCAACTTAGGAAACTAGTTGACTAGTTTGATTACTAAGGTATCTTTGACCAATCTCCAGCTTGTTTGGGCTCCAAATCAGCTTTCATATGCCATGTAGGATGCCAAATATGATTAATAATGATTCCCACACGTTGTCCCTTGATTGGAATAAATCAAACAAGAAGAAAAGTCAAAGTCAGCACCAAAACAGCACATTTTCGGCCAAATTGAGATGCTGTCCATACAAGTCCTTCTCAGATGCTTTTGATTCTGCTTTGGCTGGATTCCATGTCCTTTTAATGATATTATTTGAGTTCATGAAGTGTTAGAACCATTCCTAGCTGTCCAGACTCGATAAATGCACCAAAACCGCTACACGGGTCCGTATTGGCTTCCACCACTTGTATGCCCAAAATAGATCTTAGATATTCGGGTATGGACAAGTTTTTCCCTGGATAAAATCAACAAATTTGTCCCTAAACATCTTAGCTTAAGCCCTAGTGATTGGTCTGGTCTTCATTAGTATCGAGTTAGCACCCCAACGGGTTGTCGGTTGTACGAGCTCGGGTGGAATCACATCATTCCCCTCCTCTGGAAATGGATTTGTTCTCAAATCTAGTGCATCACCTGCAGCAAAAGGAAACAAATTAGCATCTTTGGATGTAGCACTCATATTATACTCACCCCAGGAAATCAAGCATGTAGGTGTTTTCATTCATCCTTTGTAAAACTTGAAAAGATTCTTCTCCTCGCGGTATAAGCTTGGTCTTTCTTTGTTTGGGAAACCTCTCCTTCCTTGGTTGAAACCAAAACTAATCTCCTAGGTCAAACACTATCACAACAAATACTAGAAATACAATTTTGTCACACTTTTTAATTTTAGCAAATAATTTTTCCCAAATTTTCAAATTTCACTAAGTAAAGCTTTCAATAATGCAGATAAAGTTCTATGCAAGAAAAACATCTTTAAATTAAGTATCTTTAATATTCACGACCAGCAATGATTTCTTATTCATAATTACTTCATTAACATCACCAAAGCTAAGATAAAAATTTCTATTTTTCCCCTCTTTTCTTTCTTTTCCTTCCTCACTCACAGATTCATTGAATTTTGCATCATTCTCGACTTTTGCTCCAATTTTCTAACTCTAGGATTTGTTTAAATTTTTCCACTCAATGTGGGTTTTAGAGGACCTACCTTGGACAGTAAGCTCACATTTCCCCTCTTGAATGGATGGTGGAACCCTTGGTACCAACTAGCCTTCTCTTTGAGCCTTTCGACTTCCCTCCTTTGTTGCATTTGTAGTCGATCTCTAAAAACCTCCTTTGGGGTCAATGGCTCCAGCTTGACCTTCTTACCTTTAAATTTAAAAATAATACAACTCTCTCGACCATAATGAGTAGCATCTTTATCAAATTTCCATGGTCTACCTAATAGAATATGTCTGACATGCATAGGCACAAAATCACACAAAACAACATCCACATATTTATCTATGCTAATTTTTACCTTGGCTTGTTTATTCACTTTTATTTCACCACTATCATTAAGCCATTGTAATCTATATGGTTCTGGATGTTTAATAGTTGTTAAGCCTAATTTATCAACCACAATGTTACTAATTATATTTGTACAACTCCCACTATCTTTAAACATGGTCTTCATCCTTGTATACAGCAAGTAATCTTTTAGAAACCAAGTTTAATTCAGCATTGGATGCATTCAAAGTTTCGGCCTCATCCTTTAAGTCCTTCTCTTACTCGGCTTCATCTTCACTTTTCTTACTTTCCAATTCTAGCTTATCATTGCCTTTCAACACCATGATCCTTCTATTCGGGCATTAGCTAGTGATGTGTCCTTGTCCCTGGCACTTAAAACAACTAATTTCTCTAGATCTCGAAGGTTTAGGATCAGATTTTACCTCATGTTTAGGTGCTTGGATAGATTCAGCTTTGGACACCCTTTTTGGCCGAATGGAGCTTTCTTCACCTAGTTTTTGTTTTTGTCTTGCTTCAAATGAGGGATTACTTCTCCAACCACTTGGATTTGATCTTCTGATGTTAGAAACTCCTCCAAACTGTGAGCCTACACCCCTCCTCTTCAATTAATGCTCCAATTTAATAGCTACATGCAACATCTTCTCCAATTTCACATATTGTTGCAATTCTAGTTGGTTGGTTATCTCACGATTCAAACCACCAAGAAATCTTGCCATGGTTGCTTCTCTATCCTCATTCATGTTTAACCTCATCATGAGCATCTCCATCTCCTTGTAATAATCCTCCATGGACCTATTTCCTTGAGATAGGGATTGAAGCCTTTGATGCAGCAACCTATGATAATGTGATGGTACGAACTGCTTCCTCATGGCTCCTTTCATTTGCTGCCATGTCGTGATCAAGTCATCACCAACTCTTCTTCGGGTATTTTGTTCATTGGTCCACAATTGGAGTGCATAATGGACAAATTCCATTCTTGCCAATTTCACCTTCTTAGCTTCTGAATAGTTCTGACAATCGAAAATCATCCCCATTCTCTCCTCCCATTCCAAATATGCTTCCGGATCACTTTTTCCCATGAAAGGTGGAATGTTTACCTTGATATTCTCAAGATCATCATCTTCATTCCTTGCTAGTCTCCCACAGATTGGCCTTTCTTGAGGTTCAAACATTTCATCAAACCCCTCCTCAGAGTCATCTCCATAGTTACTTCACCCGAATTCCTCTTCCCGTCGCCCTCAGCCTCCTCGACCTCGACCTCATCCTCCATGAGCATCTATCCTTATATTTGACACTCCTTGGGAGGTTTCTAACCTGTCCGTCCTTTAATTTAAATGGTCAAATTGAGTATTCATCTGCTGTAGTTGCTCTAAGACAACCCTCATGTTCGTTTGCTCCCCACTACCCGAAGCTCGGGAACCGCCATGGAATCCTACGGACTCTTCTTCATTAATCCTTAAAGGTGGATCTCCTCTTCTCACCCTTGAATCTGCCATGTTAGTATAAATAATGCAAAATAAAATAAATTCTCACCAAAAGTCACTCCCTCACGTGTTTCGCTCAATCAAGGTGTCGACACTCATGTTTTCACACTAGTTTCGGCTTGTACCCTCTTTTAATCTCACACTCTTGCCTTTTTCTTCTCAATGAATTATCTCAAAGTTCTAATTAAAACACCCACAAAATAGCAATTAAATCACAAGTATGTTTTAATTAAATTTATCAACAAAATAGTAGCTAAAAGTAGGCTATTATACCAAGAATTCAACAAAACCTAGTTTTCAGCTTTTCTTGGCAAAATAAAGCAAATTCAGGAGAAAATTTTGGAATTTTTAAGAACTAGATTAGATGGTAAGAGATTATGGATTCAAGAATAAATTTTAGGAAAAATAATTTCAAACTCAAACAAGAATCAATTCGAACAAAATTAAACAATGGTGTTGGTTGTTCTTGTAATTCAAGTTTTGTATCAAGTCGTTTAACGAATTTTAATCCAATAATTTAAGCACCCAAAATTCCAAATATCTAGCAGTAAAAATAATTCTCTAAAAACTCAAATACCGAACAAATAATCAACAAACCAGCAGCTCCAACAAATTTCCAGCAAACAAATCAAACTTCAACAAACCGAAATTTTTTTTTTATTTGGCTTTTTCTTCTTCCTTTTTTTTATTTTTTATTTACTCACTGATGATAAAACAACTACAGTAGCAAAGATCAACACTAAAAATTGCAATTCCACAACAAAAATCTACAAAACCCGTGGCCTCCGAAGAAAAAAACAAAAGTGCATTTTTATATATATATATATATATGTTGCCGCAAACCCTTCTCTTTTTTTTTTTTTTTTTTTGAATATATGAATGCAAATATTTAAGACTAAAACAGCAAAGAAAAATAAACAAAAACCAAAATTAATAAGAACAATGATGAAAAACAACCAACAAACTAGGAAACAAAAAATACGATAAAACTAGTAAATCCTAATTCAACTAGGGATGAATTTTTTTTTTTTTTTTTTTAGGGTGCAGAACATGTATGGGATGGATGAAACCTTAATCTAATGCTAAAATTGCAGAATAAAAGAAAAACAAACAAAGCAAATAAAGATAGATCAAACCTGAACAAAATTTGGCTCTAATACCAAATAATACGAACCTAGGATGACCTGCTCTTAAACCACGTATTATATTAGCCCAGATCTAATTATGTTCAAGTTCTAATGGTCACCTTGAACCTTAACCAACATGTGATTAAAAATCTTGATATGTAATGAAAACGCCACAACAGGTGATGGAAGGCCTATTAATAAGTCAAACTAAAATATTCATTCACTAATGGTGTTTTAGGTGTTTAAAAGAACAAGGAGAATTCAATCTCACAAATAATATTCTATATAAAATTCAAGTTTCATTCTTATTGAAAAATAAGCCTAAATAGGCTAAGATTACAAATCAAAAACCCTAAAAAAGTTAGTTCAAAATCGGACTCAAAATGTGGAGAAAAAGAAAGTAGTGAAAAGGAAAGTGCCTAATTTTTGCTGGTTTCTTAAACTAATTTGTATTAATTAATTTTTTCATTTTGAATTAGGAATTAATTAATTTACAATTGAAATACTAAATGCACCAAAACAGCTATCCGGGTCCGTATCGGCTTCCACCACTTGTATGCCCAAAACAGATCTTGGATATTCGGGTATGGAGAAATGTTCTTGGGAACGAATTACCCCTGGACAAAAGCAACAAATTTGTCCCTAAACATCTTAACTTGAGCCCTAGTGATTCGTCTGGTCTTCATTCGTATCGAGTCAGCACCCCAGCGGGTTGTCGGTTGTACGGGCTCGGGCGGACTCAAATCATTCCCCTCCTCTTGAAAAGGATTTGTCCTCAAATCTAGTTCATCACCTGCAGCAAAAGGAAACAAATCAGCATCTTTGCATGTAGCACTCATATTATACTCACTCGGGAAATCAAGTGTGTAGGTGTTTTCATTGATCCTTTCCAAAACTTGAAAAGATCCATCTCCTCACAAGATAAGCTTGGACTTTCTTTGTTCGGGAAACCTCTCCTTCCTTGGTTGAAACCAAAACCAATCTTCTGGATCAAACACTATCACAACAAATACTAGAAATACAAGTTCATCACACTTTTTTATTTTAGCAAATAATCTTTCCCAAATTTGTTGGAGTTGTTGGTTAATCCTTTAACTCCATTGGGCTTAACACTTACCTTTGAGTGAACGTACTAATTTAGATGGGAAAAAGAAAGCTGATTTTGTTAGGCAACTACATGAGAAGACCAAAGCTAATATTGAGATGAGAACCAAACAATACATGAAGCAAGTAAACAAAGGGCACCAACAAGTTGTTTTTTAGCCCAGAGATTGGGTTTGGTTGCATTTGAGAAAGGAAAGATGTTCGGCACAACGAAAGTCTAACCTCATGCCACGTGGAGATGGTCCCTTCCAAGTATTGGAGAGACTTAATGACAATGCCTACAAATTGGATCTTACAGGTGAGTATAATGTAAATGCTACCTTTAATGTGGCTGATTTATCTCCTTTTTATGCAGTTGATGATTTGAGGACAAATCCTTTTTAAGAGGAGGGGAATATGAGGACATGACTAAGAGCACTTCAAGATGGAGTTGAGATCCACTTCAAATCTTTACAAGACCAACAACCAGAGCACGAGCAAAGAGATTTAAAGAGGCACTAAATGGTTTAATCCAGGAGGTGTTTACAACCCATGGAAGCAAGTTCAGTACTGAAAATGAACTAAAATTGGTCCATATGATTAGGATGGTGGATGCCTTGGGGTATGACAACCCTATTTTTCCATATGATTGGGATGGTGGATGCCTTGCATGATTGGTTCAAATATTACCAAAACCTAATTATCTTTGGTACTTAATTCTTAATCCCTTGGGGTATGACAACCTTATTTCTCCATTTTATTACTTGAAAATGATTCATGCACTTGCAAGTTGATTTTACACATCAAGTTTTTGGCGTCATTGCATAAGATGTGCTATGGAACTTCAGGTATTATTTTGCGCTCTTAAGATTGAATCACTCCTTAGATGAAGCTAACCAGATTGTCCTTTAATTTCCTAGCTTGTGCTTTAGTGATTGGTCCCGTCTTCATTTGTATAGGTCCAACACCCTACCGGGTAGTTGGTTGTACAAACTTTGAGATAACACTTGAATGGAAAAAGGCAATAGAGTGTGAGCTAATATGGTTGACATGCCAAAACTAGTGTGAAACATGAGTGAACGACACCTTGTTTGAGTGAAACGTGTGAGGGAGTGAACTTGGTGAGATTTTCTTGCATTATTTCACTAACATGATAGATTCAAGAATAAGAAGAGGAGATGACTCAATAAGGGAACTTGGAGAAGATTTTGTGGGGTTCAATTGATACGAACCTAGGTCGACTTATTCCAAAACCTGTATTATGAAAGCCCTGATTGAAAATTAAGTTCAGATTTTTAATGGTCGCCTTAATCCCTAATCTACTTGTGATTAGAAACCCTAGTATATGATGAAGATACCACAATAGGTGATAGATGTCCTATTGATAAGTCAAACTAAAACATTTGATTTCTATTAAGTGTTTTAGGTGTTCAAAGAGTACAAAGAGAATTATTTCTCACAAATAAATTTCTAAATAATATCTAAGCTGATTTCTCATTGAAAACAAGCCCTTTAATAATAAGATTTGAAAACAAGTGTTGGCCGAATTTCACATACTTTCCTAAATCTATTTATATTAATTAATTCCCTTATTTTGAATTAGGAATTAATTAATTTACAATTGAGATAATAAAATAATAATTTTGCTATGTTAATTTATCTAGCAATTAATAAAATAAAAGTAAAAATAAAAGATAATTTCCTAAAACAAAAAGTCAAATTCAAATTAGGAAACTAGTTGACTAGTTTGACAACTAAACTAACTTTGACCAATTTCCAGTGTTTAAAGGCTCCAAATCAGCTCCCATATGGCACGTAGGATGCCAAAGAGGATTAATTATGATTCCCATACGTTGCTCTTGATTGGAATGAGCAGAAAATGCCAAATCAACAAAATACAGCAAAGCCTGTGCCAATGTGATACATTTTTCAGCCAAATACAAGTGTTGTGCGCACAAGCTGAATTTAGATGCTTTTGCTTCTGTGTTGACATGATTCCATGGCTACTTGATGATATCAATTGAATTCATAAAGTTATGATTCCATTCCTTGCGGCCTAGAATCCAAAAATGAACTAAAACAGCTATTCGGGTCCATATCGACCTCCACGACCTGGATGCTTTGATACGAACCTAGAGCGACTTGTATCTAAACTCGTAACAAAGATTGAATTAGGACCGTTTAATTACAAGTTATAAATGGAAGACCTCGACCCGTTACCTATATTTGAGGTAAGAATCTTGGTATAGTGAAAACGCCACAATAGGATGCGGAATATCCTATTGATAAATCGAATTTGAACTCCACAAACAAAGCTTGAAAAGGTTCGATATAGTTCTTAGAGAACCAAGAAATGGACTCTCACTTTGAATCAAAATTGTAAACTCTTCCCTTTATTCATGACTTATGTGCCTTTAAATAGGCAAAATAAATTACAAGCTTTTCTAAATTTTCTAAAAGTAAAGGTGGAATAATAATGGACGAAAATTAGGTTTAGGAAACCTAATTTTGATAGGTTTAGGAAACCTAATTTTTATAGGCTTAGGAAACCTAATTTTTATAGGCTTAGGAAACCTAATTTGGTTAGGTTTAGGAAACCTAATGTGGTTATGTTTAGGAAACCTAATTTAGCTCGTAGTTTCCTAATTTGAATGGCCTTTAATTCTTTGACCAATTCAACTCTAGTAAAATTAGAAAAGTAATTTAAAAACCTAATAAAAACTAAATTAGGAAAGTAAATAGGCAACATGCCAAAATCCAATCAAAACATAAATAAAAATTAATATTTTCCTAATTATAAAAATTGGCCAAGCTTAGTTGGATGCCATGTCACCATATGATACCACATCACCATGTTGTAGAAGTCCATGCGTTAAACTCTCTTTCACGTTGGCATCCACTATCCCAATCATATGGACCAATTTTAGTTCATTTTCACTAATGAACTTGCTTCCTTAGGTTGAAAACACCTCTTGGATTAAGCCATTTAATGCCTCTTTCAAAGTCTTTGCTTGTGCTCGGGTTATGGGTCCTGTAGACATGTGATGTGGATTTGGGCTCCATCTTGAAGGGCTCTTGGTCATGTCCTTATCATTCCCCTCCTCTTGAAAAGGATTTGTCGTCAAATCGTCACCTGCACAAAAAGGAGATAAATCAGCGACATTAAAAGTTGCACTTACATTATACTCACCTGGGAGATCTGATTTGTAAGTGTTGTCATTAATCTGTGCTAGAACTTGAAAAGGTCCATCTCCACGTGACATAAACTTCGAATTTTGTAGCTCCGGAAACCTGTCCTTTCTTAAGTGCAACCAAACCCAATCTCCTGGGTCAAACACTATCACAACAAGTCCTAGACATACAAGCTCATTTCGACAAAAATTCCATTTTTCAATATTTGCAAATAATCTTTCTTTCATAAGCACATCTAAAACTAATCTAAGATTCCCTACATGCTCTTCTAAACTCCTACTATATACAAGGATATCATCAAAGTACACAACCACAAATTTTCCAATGTAAGCACACAAAACATGATTCATAAGTCTCATTGAAGTACTAGGGGCATTAGTTAACCCAAATGGCATAACCAACCACTCATACAAACCATGCTTTATTTTAAATGCTGTTTTTCTTTCATCACCTTCCTTCATGCAAATTTGATGATAATCACTCTTAAGATCAATTTTTGAAAACATGCATGCACCATACAATTCATCAAGCATATCATTTAACGTAAGAATAGGGTGATGATATTTGATAGCTATACTATTAATAGCCCTACAATCTACACACATTCTCCATGTTCCATTTTTCTTAACGACTAAAAATACAGGTACAGCACATGGACTCATGCTCTCTCTAACATACCATTTTTCAAGCAATTCACTTACCTGCCTTTGAAGTTCCTTTGTCTCCTCTGGATTATTCCTAGAAGCTGGCCAGTTTGGAATTGTTGATGCCGGAACAAAATCAATTTGATGTTCGATCCCTCTAATCGGTGGTAACCCACTTGGAATGTCCTCAAGAAAGACATCATCGAACTGCTACAAAAGAGAAACAATAGAACTAGGCAAAACAGATTCATCAGGGTTAAATGATTCATATATGCTTCTTTGTATATTATTACAATCATAGGCTTTCTACAACAAAAAAGCTTCTTCATCTCACTCTGTTTTGCATAAAAATTCTCTTTTTTCCTTCCACTCTTTTTCTTTTCTTTTTCACTCACACTCTCATCCTCACCACTCTTTTTCTTCTCTTGGTGGTTGGATATAGTTTGATTGTGTTGTTGTTCAGCTTCTGAGGACGCCTTTGTAAAGCCAATTGATCATAAAAAACCTTTTTTAGAAGTCATCGGCATAAGCACCACTCGTTTACCCTTGAAATTGAGGACAACCTTATTAGTTCGACCATGACGATTAGTATCTCTATCAAATTGCCACAGATGTCCTAAAAGCAAATGACCAACTTGCGTTGGTACCACATCACAAATAACCTCATCTTCATAATCACCAATAGAGAATGTAATCTTCACTTGCCTATTCACCTTCAACTCTCCACAATCATTAAGCCATTATAGCTTATATGGTTTCTAATGCTTCATAGTGGGTAAACCTAGCTTTTCAACCATAGTAAGACTAGCAACATTAGTACAACTTCCTCCATCAATAATCATACTACATACCTTATCCTTGACTTTGGACCTAGTATGAAAGATGTTCTTTCGTTGCACTTCCTTCTGATCTTTATACATAGTTAAAGCTCTTCTAACAACCAATGAGAAGTCCCCTCCAATTGGATACTTGTAATCTTCTTCATCTTCATCACCAACCTCCTCCAATGGTGGCATGGATTCATTGTCCAACTCTTCATAGTCAGTTTCAATGTCTCCACTTTCCCGAATCACCATGACCCTCTTATTAGGACATTGACTAGCAATATGACCCCTGCCTTGACATTTAAAGCACATGATATCTCGATTTCTAGTTGAAGATGAATCGGATTTACTTACTTGCTTAGATGAGGATGGCTCGGCCTTAACTTCGAATTTAGGCCATGTGGTGGCTTTATCTTCAAACTTGGGCTGATTTGGTTTTAATGTGGATGGGCTTGCTTTCCAAGTGTGTTGAGCAATACTAGGTCTTGTGGTAACCCTCCTCTTGAGCTGTTGCTCTACTTTGAGGCCATGTGTACCATCTCCTCAATCTCCACATAATGGTGCAAGTCCACTTGATTTGCTATTTCCCTCTTCAAACCAGCCAAGAAATGTGTCATTGTAGCCTCCCTATCCTCCTCAACATTAACCCTCATCATAAGGATTTCCATCTCCTTATAATAGTCCTCCACACTTCTATTTCCTTTAGACAAGCTTTGTAATATTTGAAAAATGCTCCTATAGTAATGGCTAGGTACAAAAAGCTTCCTCATCAAGGCCTTCATCTCCTCCCATGTATCTATAGGTCTTTGTCCTGCTCGACTTCTAGAAAGTGTCTCTTTGTCCCACAATCCAATAGCATAGTCCGTGAATTCAACAGCAGCTAATTTCACCTTTTTTGCCTCGAAGTAGTTCTAAATTAGACCATCTAATTACAAGTTATCAATGGAAGACCTCGACCCGTTACTTATGTTTGAGGTAATAACCTTAGTATGGTGAAGACGCCACAATTGGGTGCAGAATAACCTATTGATTGCTTAGAATGTTAGGAAGTTTAGGGAAATGAAGCACCTTGATGACATGGAAAGCACCTTGGTGACAAAGATGGTGACATGGAAGCTACTTGGTAATGAGGCAACAACACTTGTTAATAAACCATGAAGTATGTGGCAAAGTTACTTTACATATGTGTTTTGCTTCACCATGAAGGACTTGTTTTGTATTGAGTTTAAAACCGGCCATGGTGTGCTTTCACACCTATTTTGTATGCTATAAGTATGTATTACATCTTAATGAATTAAATGTATTAAATTTTGGAAAAAATACGTTAGTTTCCATTTTGAACCCAAGAGAAACATAAATCGGCCAAAACTGAAAGTTTTTCTAGCAGCTTAACCAAAGCAGACTCAGAACATCTAAACTCCAAATCAATTTCCAAACCTTTCAAAACCTTGTTCTCTTTAGATTAATCTTGCCCTAAACCTTTCACTTCTATATAGTAGGAGTTTAGAAAAGCATGTAGGGCAGGTTAGTTTTAGATGTTCTTAGGAAAGAAAGACTTTATGCCAATCTTAAAAAGTGACTTTTGTAAACATAGGCTTGTGTTTCTAGGCTTTGTGATTAGTGCTGCAGGTATCAAAGTTGATCAAAAGAAAGTGAAAACCATTCAGGAGTGGTCCACGCCAACTAGCATCACCCTTGAAAAAGCTTCCACAGTTTGGCTAGTTTCTATCGAAGGTTTGCTAAAAATTTTAGTATTATTGCTGCATCTTTGACAGAGGTTATTAAGAACAGTTTTCAATGGGGAGAAGCTTAAAAAATATCTTTTAATTTATTAAAAGAAAAACCAATCTAAAACTTTTGAGATTGAATGTGATGCATCAGGAATAGGTATAGGTGTTGTTTTGATGCAGGAGGGAAAACCAATTGCTTATTTCAGTAAAAAGCTAAGTGGGGCCACCTTAAACTATCCAACTTATGATAAAGAGCTATATGCATTGGTTAGATCATTGGAGACATGGCAACACTACTTATGGCCTAAAGAGTTTGTGATTCACATTGATAATGAGTCCTTGACGCACATAAAGGGACAAGGAAAGCTCAATAGGCACCATGGCAAGTGGATGGAATTCCTTGAGACGTTTCCCTATGTCATTCGCTACAAGCAAGGTAAGGAAGATATTGTAGCTAATGCATTATCTCGCAAGTATGTATTACTTTTAGTTTGGATGCTAAATTACTTGGTTTTGAACAAATTAAAGAATTATATGCGTTAGATCATGACATTCGTGAAATCTACAAACTTTGTGAAAAGCATGCTGAGGGAAAGTTTTGTAGATTTGAGGGATTCTTGTTTAGGGAAAATAAACTTTATGTGCCAAGTTATTCTTTGCATGATTTACTTGTTAGAGAATCTCATGGTGGGGGCTTAACGGGACATTTTGGAATAGCTAAAACCTTGACTGTTCTATAAGAGCATTTTTATTGGCCACATATGAAAAGAGATGTAGAAAGAATTTGTGATAGATGCATTAAATATAAGCAATCTAAATCACGGCTGCAACTATATGGGTTGTACATGCCACTTCTTATGCCTAACCACCCTTGGGTAGACATTTCTATCGAATTTGTTTTAGGGTTGCCTAGAACAAGGAAAGGTAGGGATTCAATTTTGTTGGTTCTTGATAGGTTTTCTAAAATGAAATATTTTATTACATGTCATAAAACCGATGACGCATGTCATATTACTGATTTATTCTTTAAAGAAATTGTTAGGATGCATGGAATGCCTAGAACAATAGTGTCTGATAGAGATGCAAAAGTCAACTTAGTCAAAAAGATAGTATTTTAGTTTCCTAATTTGATTTGTACTCTTTTTTTTTGTTTTTAGGAAATTACATTTACTTTTGGATTTTATGTATTATTTGCAAGACAAATAAGTTTAGAAAAGTTATTATTTTATTATTTACATTGTGATGAGGACATGACTAGGAGCACCCAAAGATGGAGTCCAGAGCCACTTCAAATCTCTACGGGACCAATAACCAGGGCAAGACCAAAGAGATTTAAAGAAGCACTAAATGGTTTAATCCAAAAGATGTTCACATCCCAAGGAAGCAAGTTGATTACTGAAGATAAACCAAAATTGGTCCATATGATTGGAACGGAGGATGCCAACATGAAAGAAAAGCCTAACGCATGGAATCCAACAATATGGTGATGTGGCACAATTTGATGACATGGATGGTGACGTGGCATCATATGGTGACATGGCACTTTTGCCACGTGGAGGATGATATGCGCCTACATGGCATTGGCCAAATTTTATAATTAGGAAAATATTAATTTTTATTTATGTTTTAATTCGATTTTGGCATGTTGCCTATTTACTTTCCTAATTTATTAAAGTTGAATTGGTCAAAGAATTAAAGGCCATTCAAATTAGGAAACTAGGAACTAAATTAGGTTTCCTAAACCTAACCAAATTAGGTTTCCTAGACCTAATCACATTAGATTTCCTAAACCTATCAAAATTAGGTTTAGGAAACCTAATTTTCGTTCATTATTATTCCACCTTTACTTTTAGCAAATTTAGGAAAGCTTTTTGATTTATTTTGCCTATTTAAAGGCATATAAGTCATGAATAAAGGGGGGATTACAATTTTGATTCAAAGTGAGAGTGATTCTCTTGGTTCTCTAAGAACTATATCGAACTTTTTCAAGCTTTGTTTGTGGAGTTCAAATTCGGCTTATCAATAGGTTATTCCGCACCCTAGTGTTGCGTCTTCACTATACCAAGATTCTTACCTCAAATATAGGTAACGGGTCGAGGTCTTCCAATGATAACCTGTAATTAGACGGTCCTAACTCAATCTTTGTTACGGGTTTAAAGGTAGGTCGCTCTAGGTTCGTATCACCAGCGGGTACGAATTTGTTCTCAAATCAAGATCATCACCAATAGTAAGAGGAGATAATTCAGCAACGTTAAATGTGGCACTAACATTGTACATACCTAGTAAGTAAAGTTTTTCGGCATTAATTCAGCAACATAAACTTTGACTTTTGTTGCTTCTAAAACCTTTCCTTTCTTAAGTGCAATCAAATCCAATCTGCTAGGTCAAACACTAACACAACAAAATCTAAAAATACATGCTCATTATGGCAAAATTTACACTTTTTAAAGTTAGTAAATAATCTCTTGCAAATTTTTAAATTTTCATAAAGTAAAGCTCTCAACAAGACAGATAAAGTTCTATACAAGAAAATCATTTTTAAATAAGCATCTATATAATTCATGACCAGCAATGGTTTCTTACTCAAGATGGCTTTATTAACATCACCAAAACTCAAATAAAATTTTTTATTTTTCCTTTCCTTTCTTTCCTTTTCTTTCTTCCCCTCGGTTTGGGTCTCACTCTCAGCTTTTCTCACCTCTCTCACACTCTTGGGTTTCTTTCCCCCTCTCTCCTCACTTTCGACTTTTTCATGAGTTTTCCACTCAATTTGAGTCTTAGAGCATAAGCCTAGTTGGTCTTGCAGGGCTTGAACTCCTTGAGTGGGTTTTGTTGCCATGGGGGCATGCTAGTCCTTTCCTTGAGTTTTTCGGCCACCCTTCTTTGTTGTATTTGTATTTGATCTTTGTAAACCTCTTTCGGAGATAATGTCTCCAGCTTGACCTTGTTGCCTTTAAATCTAAAAACAATACTATTCTCTCTACCATAATGAATAGCATCTTTATCAAATTGACAAAGTCTACCAAGTAAAATATGTCCTGCATGCATAGGCACAATATCACACAAAACCACACTTACATATTTATCAATGCTGAATTTTACTTTTGCTTGTATTAACTTTCATCTCACTACCATCATTAAGCCATTGTAACCTATAAAATTCTGGACTTTAATTGTCGTCAAACCTAATTTATCTACCACAAGATTACTAATTACATTGGTACAACATCCATACCAATAATCATACAACAAATCTTACCTTGGATTTCACATCGGGTGTGGAAGATGTTTTCTCTTTGAATTTCATCCTCATCTTTGTATACAGCCAGTACTCTCCTAGAAACCAAGCTTAATTCAGCATGGGAAGCATTCAAATTTTCTGCGTCACCTTCAAGCTCTTCTTCCGCCTCTTGCTCAGTTCCATCACCACTTTTCTCACTTTCCGATTCTAGCTCACCAATACCCTTCAGCATTGGCTAGCGATGTGTCCTGTCCTTGACACTTAAAACAAATAATTTCTCTTAATCTTGAAGGTTTAGTATCAGATTTTAACTTATTCTTTGGTACTTGGACATATTCAGTTTTGGACTCCTTTTTTGGCCGATTGGAACTTTCTTCACTAAGTTTTGTATTGGCTTATACTCAAAGGTAGGATTGTTTCTCCAGCCACTTGGATTTGATCTTCCACTATTGGAAACTCCTCCAAACCGTGAGCCTACACCCCTCCTCTTGAATTGATGCTCTAATTTAATAGCCACATGAAACATATCCTCCAATTCCACATATTGTTGCAATTCTAGTTGATTGGCTATCTCTCGATTCAAACCACCAAGGAATCTTGCCATGGTTGCTTCTCTATCCTCACTCATGCTTAACCTCATCATAAGCATTGATGTGTAAAATCAACTCGCAAGTGCACGATTCGTTTTCAAGTAATAATATGGAAAAATAGGGTTGTCGTACTCAAGGAATTAAGAATCAAGTACCAAAGATAATTAGGTTTTAGTAATGTTTGAACTAACAATTAAGATGGCAATTGAAAACTAAATAAACTAAATTAAACAAAAGCAATCAATTAAAATTAGATCAATTTCAAGTAAAAGAGAGAATTGAAATAGTATGAATACTAGGGCATTTGATTTCACCACTAACTATTCCAATTTAATTACTTAAATATGTGAATTTAATTAACTAGTAATTTTGTTAACCACACTTAATCACAAAATTAATCCAAAGTAGTTTTTACTCACAATTAATAATATTCACATAACCTAATTTATTCCTTCCGGTCTATAAATTAAATCATACAAATTCATTATGCATAGATTAAGCAAATAATATGGCATGAGACATAACTATTTTCCAATTAATTATGCATTCAAGTAAATCATTGGAGGTCCATAATATTATCCTTTTTCAAGCTCAAATATTATTAAAATCATTCATTCCTTCCAGCCTATGAAAGCATTAAGCATACCAATGATTTATTAACAAAACATATTACTAATTAAATAAAACTCAACATATATTAAAGTAATTAAACCTTCATAATTAGGGCTACATCATAGCCCTAGCTATGAAAAGTACTTCATGGAAAAAATAAATTCAATATCCATAATTATTAAAAATAATAAGATTCACAATTAAAGAGAAAGGAAAATAGAATAAAAACTATTGAAGAAATTCTCCTCCAAGAGCTCTCAAAGTTATAGCCTTCTTCTTCAAGCAAGCCCACTTCCCTATGCCTCCTCCAAGCTCTGCAATTGATCTTCTAAAACTCTAAAACTTTAAAACTCTAGAACCCTTTAGAGAATCTTAGAAGCTTCCAAAATTCGGTTTGTTTCTATCCTAAAAGCTCTTAAATAACTCTCTAAACTTGTATATCTTCCTTCAATGTGGTGGGGGCTATATATATAGGACCTTAGGAACCGTTTTCGCTCTTTATTTTCAATGCGGGAGCTTGTACGATACCTTTTTTAGGCCATGAAGAGGGTTGGACGAAGTTCTTGCGTAAAAAGGAAACTTTATATTACTTGCTCTCTACTACTTTCCTTTTATCTAATTCCTCCTAAAAAAATAAATTAACCAATTATTGCCACTTGTTTTTATTTTGGCCCTCAAATTGCCTTGATTCCCTCTTTTGATCAATGGTGGAGATTTAACTAGAATATTCTTTTTTATAAATTCCAAACTTTAAATGATTATAACTCCTTGCTCGCACCTCAAAATTCAAAAATAACGAGACATTTGAAATCCTCAGATCGTGATGATTCATATGACATCCACTTCCACCATGAAATTCCCGATAGAATATTTATGGAATCTTCAAGGCATCTTTTTGGAATCTTTTTAATGCTTAGTCCGTTCAAGCTCAATCTTACTTCCCACCATAATTCGACCCAATGAATCTATCTGGTTGATTTCTTAAAATTCTTCCTTTTTCACCTAGATTAAGAAAAATACATTATTAAGTATCTTTCCATAACAAATTAATGCAAACTAACAAATATTAAGCTACAAATATGGCATAAAATCATCAATATTTTAAACCTAACAAGCATCTCCATCTCTTTGTAATAATCATCAACGGAACTACTTTCTTGGGATAAAGATTGAAGCCTTTGATGCAGCAACCTCATGGATCCTTTCAATTGTCACCATGTAGTAATTAAGTCATCACCAACTCTCCTTTGGGTTTTTTGTTCATTGGTCCACCATTGGAGTACATAATGACCAAACTCCATTTCTGCCAACTTCACTTTCTTGGCCTCCAAATAATTATGACAATAAAAAATTATCTCCATTCCCTTCTCCCATTCCAAATATGCCTCCGGATCACTTTTTCCC
Organism: Ziziphus jujuba; assembly: GCF_031755915.1. Lineage (NCBI taxonomy): Eukaryota > Viridiplantae > Streptophyta > Magnoliopsida > Rosales > Rhamnaceae > Ziziphus > Ziziphus jujuba. Next base: position 12,440,555 of record NC_083390.1, read on the forward strand.
ATGAAAGGTGGAATGTTTATCTTGATATTTTTTAGATCATCATCTTCATTCCTTGCTGGTCTCCCATGGATTGTCCTTTCTTGAGGTTCAAAAATTTACGCATACCCCTCATCCAAATCATCTCCAAAGTTACTTCCCGGAACTCTTGGTCACCCTAGGCCTCCTCGACCTCGATCCCGACCTCCATGAAAGACCTCGACTCATTACTTATATTTTGAGATAAGAACCTTGGTATAGTGAAGTCGCCACAATAGGGTGTGGAATAACCTATTGATAAGTCGAATTTGAACAACAAAGAAAAATCAACAATAAACTAAATTACCAAGAACAATAATAAAAAGCTGATACGAACCTAGGATGACCTGCTCCTAAACCTATATTATATTAGCCCGGATCTAATTATGTTCAAGTTCTAATGGTCACCTTGATCCCTAACCAACTTGTGATTAGAAACCTTGGTAGATAATTAAGACGCCACAATAGGTTATGGAGGGCCTATTGATAAGTCAAATTAAAATACTTATTCACTAATGGTGTTTTAGGTGTTCGAAAGAACAAAAAGAATTCAATCTTACAAATAATTTTCTGTATAAGATTCAAGCTTGATTTCTCATTGAAAATAAGCCTTTAAATGGGCTTTGAATGAACAAAATAAAACCCTAAAAGGACTAGGAAATTTCGGCCAACATAGAATCCAATTAGGAAATTACCTAATGTCACACCCTTTCCTAATCTAATTTGGATTAATTAATTTCCTTATTTTGAATTATGTATCAATTAATTTACAATGAAAATAATAAAATAATATCTTTCCTAAACTTATTTATCCAGCAAATAAATAAATAAAAACCAAAAGCAAAGGTAATTTCCTAAAACAAAAAGTAGAAATCAAATTAGAAAACTAAAATACTAGCTTTTTGACTAAGTTGACTTTGACCAATCTTTCACCAATTTGAGCTCCAAATCAGCTTCTATATCCTTTGTAGAATGCCAAATAGGATTATTATGGAGTGCCACATATTTCCCTTTCTTGGAGAAAAGAGAACAAGCCAACTCAGCAAAATACGGTAAAGCTAGCAAGCAATATAGCAATTTTCGGCCAAATTTTAAAGCTGGTCATACAAGTCCGTACAAGTTGGTTTTACTTCTGCCTTGACTTGTTTCCATGATGTCTTAGTGATATTTATTGAATCTAATAAAGAGTTGGAACCATTTCTTGCTGCTCGAAATCCATAAATGCACCAAAACCGCTACCCGGGTCCATATCGGCTTTCAACAATTGTATGCTCAAAACAGGCCTTGTATCTTTGGGTACAGACAAGCCCTTTGAGAATGAATTACCCCCTGGATAAAAGGTAGCATGTTTGTCCTTAAACCTCTTAGCTTGAGCCCTAGTGATCAGCCTAGGCTTCATCCATACCGAGTCAACACCCCAGCGGGTTGTCGGTTGTGCCGGTTTGGGCGGATTCGCATCAAAAGCAACCAATAAACTAGGAAGCAAAAATACGGTAAAACAAAAAAATCCTAATTTAACAAGGAATGAGATTTTTTTTTTGTTTTTTTTTAAAGATGCAAAATGTGTATGATGATAGAAGTAACCTTAACCTAATGGTAAAATTGCAGATTAATATCAAACAAATAAAGCAAATAAAGATAGATCAAACCTGAACAAAATTATGTTGATAAGTTTAATTAAAACATACTTGCAATCTAACTGCTATTTTGTGGGTGTTTTAATAAGAACTTTGAGATGATTCTTTGAGTGGAAAAAGGCAAGAATATGTGAGCTTCAAAGAGGGTAAAAGCCGAAACTAGTGTGCAAACACGAGTGTCGAAACCTTGATTGAGTGAAACATGTATGGGAGTGATTTCGATGACGTTCTATTTTATTTTTGTGTTATTCATACTAACATGGCATATTCAACGGCGAGAAAAGGAGATCCACCATTGAGAATTAATGAAGAAGAGTCCATAGGATTCAAAGGAGATTCCCGAGCTTCGGGGAGTGGAGATGAGCGCATGAACATTAGAGCCATCTTGGAGCAATTACAAAGGATGAGTGCTCAATTTGACCACATAAATCAAAGGATGGACACGTTAAAAACATCATAAGGAGGGCCGAATACAAGGTTTGATGCTCATGGAGGCCGAGGACGATTTAGAGAAGAATTCGGGAAAGGCAATTTTGGAGATGACTTTGGATGGGGGGTTTGATGAAATTTTTGAACCTCAAGGAAGGCCAATCCTTGGGATACCAGCAAGAAATGAAGATGATGATCTTGGGAATATCAAATAAACATACAACCTTCATAGGAAAATGTGATCCAGAGGCTTACTTAGAATGGGAGGAGCATATGGAGTTGATTTTTTTATTGTCACAATTATTCAGAGGCCAAGAATGTTAAATTGGCAGCAATGGAGTTTGGACATTATGCACTCCAATGGTGGACCAATAAGCAAAATATTAGAAGAACAGTAGGTGATGAATTGATTAATACTTGGCGACAAATGAAAGGAGCCATGAGGAAGGTTACAATCCTTATCACAAGGTAGTAGATCTGTAGAGGATTATTACAAGGAGATGAAGATGCTCATGATGATAGTGAGCATGAATGAAGATAGAGAAGCAATCATGGCAAGGTTTCTAGGTGGTTTGAATCGTGATATAGCCAACCAAGTGGAGCTTCAACAATATGTAGAATTGGAGGAGATGCTCCATGTGGCCACCAAAATTGAAAATCAATTCAAAAGGAAGGGAAGCTCGTGGTTTGGAGGAGTTACAAACAGCGGGAGGTCGAATCCAAGTGCTTGGAGAAGCAATCCCATCTATGAATCAAAGCCAAAACTGAAGTAAGGTGAGGAGAGCACCAATCGGCCAAGGAGAGATGATAAGGTCGAACCTACTCATGCACATAAAAATGAAGGTAAATCTAATCCTAAACCTTCTAAAACTCATGATATTATGTATTTTAAGTGCCAGGGATGAGGATACATAGCTAGCCAATGCCCAAATAGAAGAATCATGGAGTTGGAATCCGATAGTGATGAAGCTAAAATTAAGACCAAGCATTAAGAGGAAGAAATTAAAGATGAAGCTGAAACCCTAAAAGCTTCTAATTCCAAATTGAGCTTGGTGTTGAGGAGAGTGTTGAGTGTATACAAGGATGAAAATCAAGTCCAAAGAGAAAACATCTTCCACACCCAATGTGAAATCCAAGGTAAGATTTGTAGTACAATTATTGATAATGGAAGTTGTACAAATGTAATTAGTAACATTGTGGTTTATAAATTAGGCTTAACAACTATTAAACATCTAGAATCATATAGATTACAATGGCTTAATGATAGCGGTGAGATGAAATTGAATAAACAAGCCAAGGTAAAATTTAGCTTAGATAAATATGTGGATGTTGTTTTGTGTGATGTTATGCCTATGCATGCCAGACATATTCTCTTAGGTAGACCATGGCAATTTGATAAAGATGCTACTCATTATGGTCAAGAGAATTGTATTATTTTTAGATTTAAAGGTAAAAAGGTAAAGCTAGAGCCATTAGTTCCCAATGAGGTGTATAGAGATCAACTACAAATACAACAAAATAGGGAGGCCAAAAAGCTCAAGGAGAAAGCTAGTATGGCACCTACGGCTTCACCAACCATCCAACAAGGTAAGCTCGAGCTTGCTATTCAAGGTAAGCATTCTAAGACTCAAATAGAGTGGAAAAACCATGAGAAAATTGAAAGTGTGGTGAGGAAGGGAGGGAATCCCGAGAGGGAAGAAAAACCTAAAAAAGCCGAGAGTGAGGGAAAAAAAATGGAGTTTGTGAGAAAGGAAGAAAAAGAAAGAAAAGAAAAGAAAAACAAAAATTTTTATCTTAACTTTGGTGATGTTAATAAAGGCATTTTGAATAAGAAACCATTACTGGTTATGATTAATAAATGTGCTTATATAAAGATGTTTTTGTTGTATAGAACTTTATCTGCATTGTTGAGAGCTTTACTTAGAGGGAATTTACAAATTTGGAAAAGATTATTTGCTAACTTTAAAAAGTGTGATTTCTGTGAAGATAAATTGGCATTTCTAGGATTTGTTGTGATAGTGTTTGACCCAGGAGATTGTGTTTGGTTGCATTTGAGAAAGGAGAGGTTTACAAAGAAAGTTGAAGCTTATGCCACGTGGAGATGGACCTTTTTAAGTTTTGGGAGCGAATTAATGAAAATGCTTACAAACTTGATTTACCAGATGAGTATAATGTTAGTGTTACATTTAATGTTACTAATTTATCTCCTTTTGCTGTAGGTGATGATCTTGATTTGAGAATAAATCCTTTTCAAGGGGAGGAGAATGATGAGAATCCGCCCACGCCCCCACAAATGACACTCTGCTGGGGTGCTGACCCGATACGGATTAAAACTGGGCCGATCACAAGGGCTTAAGTTAAGAGGTTTAAGGACAAACTTGCTGCCTTTATATAGGGGGTAATTTATTCTCAATAGGGCTTGTCCATACCCAAAGATACGAAACCCATTTTAAGCATACAAATAGTGGAGGCCGATACGGAACCAAATAGCTATTTTCGTGCAAATATGGACTCCGGGCAGCAAGGAATGGTTTCAACACTTCATGAACTCAACGAATATCATTAAGAGGACATGGAATCCAACCAAGGTAGAATCAAAAGCATCTAAAAGAGGACTTGTAAGGATAGCATCTCAATTTGGATGAAAATGTGATGTTTTGTTTTAGGAAATTAGTCTTTTATTTTGTTTCTATTTATTTATTTGCTGGACAAATCAACTTAGGAAAGTTATTATTTTATTATTTTCATTGTAAATTAATTAATTCCTAATTCAAAATAAAAGAATTAATTAATCCAAATTAGATTAGGAAAAAGGATGTTAATTTCGGCCAAGTTAGGTTTCCTATTCTTTGGTGGCTGGTTTTACTTAGATAATTAGAGTTTTATTTTATAACTTTTAGCCTATTTAAAGGCTTGTTTTGTCAATAATATTCAATATATTATTCGTACAGAAAATTATTTGTGAGATTGAATTTTATATGTTCTCTTTGAACACCTAAAACACCATGAGTGAATGAGTGTTTTAGTTTGACTTATTAATATTATATCCATCACTTATTATACCAAAGTTTTAATCACAGGTTGGTTAGGGGTTTAGGTGACCATTAGAACTTGAACAGAATTAGATCCGGGTTAATTTGATACAAGTTTAGGTACAAGTCATACTAGGTTCATACCAGTTGTGGCAATCGAAGATCATCTCCATATGCTCCTTCCATTCCAAATAAGCTTCTGGGTCAATTTTTCCCATGAAAGGTGGAATGTTTACCCTAATATTTGCAAGATCATCATCTTCATTCCTTGCCAGTTTCCCACAGTTTTCCCTTCCTTGGAGTGCAAGATTTCATCAAACTCTTCATTCAAGTTATCTTCTATGTTACCTTCCTAAAATTCCTCTCTAGGTCTCCCCCGGCCTCCTCGACCTCGACCTCAACCTCAACCTCGATCTCGACCTCCATTAGAATCAAACCTTGTGTTCGGCATTCCTTGGGATGTCTCTAATCTATCCATCCTTTGATTTATATGGTCCAATTGAGTATTCATCCACTGTAATTGCTCCAAGACAGCCCTCATGTTCGTTTCCTCATCACTCCCCCTAGCTTGGGAATAGCCTTTAAATTCTACAGACTCCTCTTCATTAATTCTTAGTGGTGGATCTCCCTTTCTTAAGCTTGAATATACCATGTTAGTATGAATAACACAAAAATAAAATAAGACCTCACCAAATTCACTCCCGCACGTGTTTCACTCAAATAAGGACTCGACATTCATATTTGCACACTAGTTTCGGCTTTTACCCTCTTTTAAGCACACACACTCTTGCCTTTTCCACTCAAAGAATTAACTCAAAATTCTAATTAAAATACACACAAAATAGCAATTAGATCACAAGTATGTTTTAATTAAACTTATTAACAAAACAGAAGCAAAAAGCAAACAATACTAAATGAATTTTTAAACACCTAATTCTCGGCTTTTCTAAACAAAAATAGGGCAATTTAGTATAGCAAATTTTGGAATAAATAAGAACTTGACCAAATGGTAAGAGATTAGGAATCCAAAAATAAAAATTTTGAAAAAGAAATTCAAAAACGAACAACAATCAATTTGGACAAAAATAAGGAATAGTTGTTTATTGTTGTCCTTTGTAATTCAAGTTTTTATATAAAATCCTTTAACTAATTTTAATCCAATATTTTTAGCATGCAAAGTTCTAATATCTAGCAGTAAAAATAAATTCCTAACAACTCCAAAATTTACAATTTTCAACAAACAAAATTCCAAACTCCAAATTTAACAACCAGCCTTTTTGTGCAGTTTTTTCTTTTTTAATTTTTTTTTATTGACAGAATGTAAAACAACTCTAGTAGCACAATCAACACCAAAAAAGTGCACTTTTAACACCAAAAACTACCAAACCCGTGACCACCAAACAACAAGATACAAATTTACAATTTTTTATTTTTTTTAATTTATATATGTTGCCGCAAACACACTTCCTCTCTCTTTTTTTTTTTTTTTTTTTTTGGAATATATGAATGCAAATATTTAAGACCAAAATAGCAAAGAAAAATCAACAATAAACTAAATTACCAAGAACAATAATGAAGAACAACCAACAAACTAGGAAACAAAAAATACAGTAAAACTAGGAAAACCTAATTTAACTAGGAATGAGTTTTTTTTTTTTTTTTTTAATGCAGAATGTGTATGATGATAGAAGCAACCTTAACCTAATGCTAAAATTGTAGATTAGTGCAAAAGAAATAAAGCAAATAAAGATAGATCAAGCCTGAACAAAATTTGGCTCAGATATCAATTGATACAAATCTAGGAAGAACTGCACCTAAGCTCGTATTATATTAGCCCAGATATAATTATGTTCAAGTTCTAATAGTCACCTCAACCCCTAATGATATGAACCTAGGATGACCTGCGCCTAAATCCGTATTATATTAGCCTGAATCTAATGATGTTCAAGTTCTAATGGTCACCTCAACCCTTAACGAACCTATGAATAGAAATCTTGGTATAATATAATAAAGACGCCACAATAGGTGATGGATATCCTATTGATAAGTCAAACTAAAACACTCACTCACTGATGGTGTTTTAGGTGTTCAAAGAGAATACAAAGAATTTAATCTCACAAATAAATTTCTATATAAATAATGTACTGAATATTATTGATAAAACAAGCCCTTAAATAGCCAGAAAAGTTACAAAATAGGACCTTTATTATCTAGGTAAAAATGGCCATCAAAGAATAGGAAACCTAGCTTTGTCGAAATTCACCTTATTTCCTAATCTAATTTGGATTAATTAATTTCTTTATTTTGAATTAGTAATTAATTAATTTACAATGAAAGACTAATTTGATTTGTCCAGCAAGTAGATAAATAGAAATCAAATAAAAGACTAATTTCATAAAATAAAAAGTCAAATCAATTAGGAAACTAGTTGACTAGTTTGACTACTAAAGTATCTTTTGACCAATCTCTAGCTTGTTTGGGCTCTAAATCAGCTTCCATATGCCATGTAGGATGCTAAATAATGATTCTCACATAATGCCCCTTGATTGGAATAAGTCAAACAAGAAGAAAAGTCAAAGTCAGTCTCTAAACAACACATTTTCGGGCAAATTGAGATGCTGTCCGTACAAGTCATTTTTAGATGCTTTTGATTCTTCCTTGGCTGGATTCCATGTCCTCTTAATGATATTCATTGAGTTGATGAAGTGTTTAAACCATTCCTTGCTGTCCGGTGTCCAAATTTACACGAAAATAGCTACCCAAGTCCGTATTAACTTCCACCATTCTAATGCTTAGAACAGACTTTGTATATTTTGGTATGGACAATCTCTTTTGAGAATTAACTACTCCCTGTATAAATACTCCCATGTTGTGCGGGCTTAGACGGATTCTCATCACCTAACCAATCTATGATTAGAAATCTTGGTATAATGAAGACACCACAATAGGTGATGGATATCCTATTGATAAGTCAAAACTCAAACATTCACTCTCTAATGGTATTTTAGGTATTCAAAGAGAAAAAGGAGAATTTTTACTCACAAATAATTTTTTGAATATTATTAAAGGTGTGTTCTTCCTAAAAAACAAGCCCTTATATAAGCTAAAAGAAAACAAAATAAAACCCTAAAAACTAAAGCAAAAATCGGCCATGCCTTGTTATTTCCTAATGTGGTCGAATTTTCTCTCTCCTATCCTACTAATTTTGATTAATTAATTTCTTTTTTTTGAAATAAGAATTAATTAATTTATAGTGAAAATAATAAAATAATAACTTTTCTAAACTTACTTGTCCAGCAAATAAATAAATAAAGACCAAATAAAGGGCTAATTTTCTAAAACAAAAAGTCAAATCAAATGGGAAAACTTAAAATACTATCTTTTTGACTAAGCTATCTTTGACCAATTTAAACTCCAAATCAGCTTCCATATGCCTTGTTGGATACCAAATGGGATTATCATGAAGTCCCACATGTTGCCTTTGCTTGGATCAAAAAGAAACAAACCAACTCAGCAATAAACAGTAAGCTAGCAAGAAAAATGGCAAAATCGACCAAGTGTCCATTCCATGTGCACAACCCCTTTTTAATTGCCTTTGAAGCTTTGTTGACTTGATTCCATGACCTCTTAGACATATGTATTGAATCCATGAAGAAGCATTGGAACCATTTCATGCTGTGCAGACTCCATAAATGCACCAAAACTACTATCCGGGTCCGTATCAGCTTCCACCACTTGTATGCTCAAAACAGGTCTTAGATCTTTAGATATGGACAAGCCCTTTTGAGAATGAATTATTCCCTGGATAAAGGCAGCAAGATTTTCCTTAAACTTCTTAGCTTTAGCTCTAGTGATAGGCCTGATCTCAACTCTATCGGGTCAGCACCCCAGTGGGTTGTCAGTTGTACAGGCATTAGCGGATTCTCATCATAGTGAATAGGACTTTGTCTACATTGTTGAGAGTAATAATTAGTAGAAATTTGAGAACTTTGGAACAATGTTTTCCACATATTGATACGAACCTAGAGCGACCTGCCTCTAAACCCCGTAACAAAGATTGAATTAGACCATCTAATTACAAGTATCAATGAAAGACCTCGACCTGTTAGGTTTAAGGTAAGAACATTGGTATGGTGAAGACGCCACAATAGGGTGCGGAATAACCTATTGATAAGTCAAATTTGAACTCCATAAACAAAGCTTAAAAAAGTTCGACATAGTTCTTAGAGAACTAAGAGAATCACTTTTACTTTGAATCAAAATTGTAATCTCCTCTTTATTCATGACTTATGTGCCTTTAAATAGGCAAAATAAATTACAAAGTTTTCCTAAATTTGCTAAAAGTAAAGGTGGAATAATAATGGACGAAATTAGGTTTAGGAAACCTAATTTAGATAGGTTTAGGAAACTTAATGTGATTAGCTTTAAGAAACCTAATTTGGTTAGGTTTAGGAAACCTAATGTGGTTAGGTTTAGGAAACCTAATTTAGCTCCTAGTTTCCTAATTTGAATGGCCTTTAATTCTTTGATCAATTCAACTATAATAAAATTAGGAAAGTAATTTAAAAACCTAATAACACAGGTACAACACATGGACTCATGCTCTCCCTAACATACCCCTTTTCAAGCAATTCACTTACCTGCCCTTAAAGTTCCTTTGCCTCCGTGGATTACTCCTATAAGTCGACCGGATTAGAATTGTTGATCTCGGAACAAAATCAATTTGATGTTCGATCCCTCTAATTGGTGGTAACCCACTTGGAATCTCCTTGGGAAAGATATCATCGAATCACTGTAAAAGAGAAACAATAGAACTAGGCAAAACAGATTCATCAGAGTTAGTTAAATGATCCATATATGCTTCTTTGTACATCATTACTATCATAGGCTTTCTACAACAAAAAAGCTCCTTCATCTCACTCTGTTTTGCATAAGAACTCTCTTTTTTCTTTCCACTCTTTTTCTTTTCCTTTTCACTCACACTCATCCACACCACTCTTTTTCTTCTCTTGGTGGTTGGATACAGTTTGATTGTGTTGTTGTTCAGCTTCTCTCCACCTTTGTAAAGCCAATTGATCATCAAAAACTTGTTTAGGAGTTATCGGCATAAGCACCACTCGTTTACCCTTGAAATTGAAGACAACCTTATTAGTTCGACCATGATGATTAGTATCTCTATAAAATTGCCACAGACGTCCTAAAAGCAAATGACCAGCTTGCATTGATACCACATCCCAAATAACCTCATCTTCATAATCACCAATAGAGAATGCAATCATCACTTGCCTATTCACCTTCAACTCTCCACAATCATTAAGCCATTGTAGCTTATATGGTTCTGAATGCTTCATAGTGTGTAAACCTAGCTTTTCAACCATAGTAAGACTAGCAACATTAGTACAACTTTCTCCATCAATAATCATACTACATACCTTATCCTTGACTTTGGAACTAGTATGAAAGATGTTCTCTCGTTGCACTTCTCATGGATTCATTGTACATAGTTAAAGCTCTTCTAGCAACCAATAACAAGTCCCCTCCAATTGGATACTTGTAATCTTCTTCATCTTCATCACCAACGTCCTCCAATGGTGGCATGGATTCATTGTACGACTCTTCTTCTTCAGTTTCAATGTCTCCACTTTCCCGAATCACCATGACCCTCTTATTAGGATATTGACTTGCTATATGACCCCTACCTTGACATTTAAAGCACATGATATCTCGATTTCTAGTTGAAGATAAATCAGATTTACTTACTTGCTTAGATGAGGATGATTCGGCCTTAACTTCGAATTTAGGCTGTGTGGTGGCTTTATCTTCAAACTTGGGCTGATTTGGTTTCCATGTGGATGGACTTACTTTCCAAATGTGTTGAGCAATACTAGGTCTTGTGGTACCCCTCATCTTGAGTTGTTGCTCTACTTTGATGGCCATGTGCAGCATCTACTCAATCTCCACATAATGGTGCAAGTCCACTATTTGCTATTTCCCTATTCAGACCAGCCAAGAAATGTGCCATTGTAGCCTCCCTATCCTCCTCAACATTAGCCCTCATCATAAGGATTTCCATCTCCTTATAATAGTCCTCCACACTTCTACTTCCTTGAGACAAGCTTTGTAATTTCTGAAAAATGCTCCTATAGTAATGACTAGGTACAAAACGCTTCCTCATCAAAGCCTTCATCTCCTCCCATGTATCTATAGGTCTTTGTCCTGCTCGCCTCCTAGAAATTGTTCTTTGTCCCACCATCAAATAGCATAGTCCGTGAATTCAACAGCGGCTAATTTCATCTTTTTTGCCTCGGAGTAGTTCTGACAATCAAATACCATCTCAATCCTCTTCTCCCACTTGAGATATGCTTCTGGATCACTTTTACCTTGGAATGATGGTATTTTCATCTTAATTTCTCCATAGTCACTACCTCGGTCTAACCTCTCTCTCCCACGGAGTTGGTTGGTTCTCGAACCAATGTCTTCCTCTTCTTCCTCATAGTCATCTCCCACACGTTCCCATTCTTCCCTTCTTGGAGTATTTCTTCCTCTACCACGTCCATGAACAAACCTTTGTGAAGGTTGTGGCTACGGTGTTTGGATTGATGATTCCATCCTATCCAACCTATCATGGATCTGCCCCATCTCCAATTGTAGTGCTCTTTGAAGTTCTCCCACCGTGGCTTGAACTTCGGATCAGCCACACCTGGAGTTTCATCCATGCTTTCTTTGCTTTTGTCTTTTGACATGATTTTTTTTTTTTTGCAAAAGTTGTTAGTAAAAAAGAAAGGCCTCACAACACTCCCTCACGTGTCTCACTCAAATTCAAGGTCACTCGTGTTTGTACTCTAGTTATAGTTCGGCTTTTACCTTCTATAATTCTCACCTCTCTCGCCTTTTACCACTCTAGTAATTCTATTTGGTTCTTTGTAAACTAATTTCAAACTAAAACAAACTAGCAAGTAACAATCCAAATAGACCTGCCAAACAGTTATGAAAATAAGGCTACAAGACAAATAGAATGAAAAGTAACAAGAAAAAGGCAACGATGAAAGCTCAACAAGAAATTTAGCGAGAATAAAAGAAACTAGAATGTGAGGAACAAATTGGAATGAGATTTACAAAATGGAATTAGTGAATATTCAACAAACCTTATCTTCAGTATTGATTTTGGCTTGTTTTTGGTTCTACTCAAATCAGCTAAAAAATTTCACTACCTGATTTCTCTTGAAATCTCAATAATTCAATGCCACAAACCACAAGAACAATATTTTTTTTTTTTCTCTCACACAACATAAAACAACTGCAGTAGCAAAGATCAACACCAAAAATCAAAATTCCACACCAAAAATCCACCAAACACGTGGCCTCCAACAAAAACAAAAGTGCAGTTTTTTTTTTTTTTTTTTTTTAAGATGCAGAATGTGTATGTGTATGATGATAGAAGCAATCTCAACCCAATGCTAAGATTGCAGAAAAAAAAAAACCAAGAAAACGATGAAACAAAAGAAAGGAAATAGATAGATCAAACTTGTAATTAGAAACATAATTTTGATAGGTTTAGGAAACTTAATGTGATTAGGTTTAAGAAACCTAATTTGGTTAGGTTTAGGAAACCTAATGTGGTTAAGTTTAGGAAATCTAATTTAGCTCCTAGTTTCCTAATTTGAATGGCCTTTAATTCTTTGACCAATTCAACTCTAATAAAATTAGGAAAGAATTTAAAAACCTAATAAAAACTAAATTAGAAAAGTAAATAGGCAACATGCCAAAATCCAATCAAAACATAAATAAAAATTAATATTTTCCTAATTATAAAATTTGGCCAAGCTTAGTTGGATGCCATGTCATCATATGATGCCACATCACCATGTTGTAGAAGTCCATGCGTTAAACTCTCTTTCACGTTGGCATCCACCATCCCAATCATATGGACCAATTTTAGTTCATCTTCACTAATGAACTTGCTTCCTTGGGTTGTAAACACCTCCTAAATTAAACTAGTTAGTGCCTCTTTCAATCTCTTTGCTCGTGCTCGGGTTATGGGTCATGTAGACATTTGAAGTGGATCTAGGCTCCATCTTGAAGCGCTCTTGGTCATGTCCTCGTCACATATTGAATTTGCTTATAATAGGACTTTTCATTCAGCGACTAAATATACACCTTTTGAAATTATTTATTGGTTTTAATCCTTTAACTCCATTAGATTTAACAAATTTACCTTTAAATGAGTGTGTTAATATGCAAGAAGTACTAATCAAGGCTAAAAATAAGTTCTCTTTGAATCTGGAGATTGGGTTTGGTTGCACTTAAGGAGAGGTTTCCCAAATAGTGGAAGTCCAAGTTAATGCCATGAGGAGATGGACCGTTTCAAGTCTTGGAGCGAGTCAATGAAAATGCTTACAAGCTTGACCTATGAGGTGAGTAGGGTGTTAGTGCTATATTTAATGTTGCTGATTTATCTCCTTTTTTTGCAGGTGATGACTTCACTTGAGGCCAAATCCTTTTCAGTTTAGGAAAGTTATTATTCCATTATTTTCATTGTCAATTAGTTAATTCCTAATTCAAATAAGAGAAATTTTGGTCACACTTGATGTTTCCTAATGTAGGCCGAAATTCAACCTTTGTTTTTAGGGTTTATTTTGTTTTTTCTTAGCCTATTTAAGGGCTTATTTTTTAGAAAGAACACACCTTTAATAATATTCAAAAAATTAATTTGTGAGATTGAATTTCTCTTTATTCTCTTTGAACACCTAAAACACTATTAGTGAGTGAGTGTTTTAGTTTTGACTTATCAATAAGATATCCATCACTTACTGTGGCGTCTTCATTCTAGCAAGGTTTCTAATCATAGGTCGGTTAAGGGTTAAGGTTTTTCTATGAGGACCTGAACTTAATTGAGATCCGACTAATATAAAACGGGTTTAGAGGTGAGTTGACCTAGGTTTGTATCAAAATGTCAAATCAACAAAATACAATAAAGTCAGCAACAGTTACAGCAAATGTTAGGTCTAAAATATTGATGATTTTATGCCATATTTATAGCTTAATATATGTTAGTTTGTGTTAATTTGTTATGGAAAGATACTTAATTATGTATTTTTCTTAATCTAGGTAAAAGAGGAAGAATTTTAAGAAAACAATCATAAAAATGGATTCCTTGGGTCGAATTATGGTGGGAAGCAAGATTTGAGCTCGAACGGACTAAGCATTAAAAAGATTCCAAAAAGATACCTTGAAGATTTCATAAAGATTCTATCGGGAATTTCATGATGGAAGTGGATGTCATATGAATCATCACGATCTGAGGATTTCAAATGTCTCGTTATTTTTGGATTTCGAGGTGCGAGCAAAGAGTTATCATCATTTAAAGTTTAGAATTTATAAAAAATAATATTCTAGTTAAATCTCCACCATTGATCAAAAGAGATTCAAGGCAATTTGAGCGTCAAGATAAAAACAAGTGGCAATAATTGGTTAATTTATCATTAATGAGGCACATGTCATGTCACATGCTTCATTAAGAGTAAATTAGACTAACTAACTATTTTTTTAGGAGGAATTAGATAAAAGGAAAGTAGTAGAGAGCAAGTAATATTAAGTTTCCTTTTTACGTATGAAATTCGTCCAACCCTTTTCATGGCCTAAAAAAGGTATCTTCTAAGACTCCTACATTGAAAATTAAGAGAGAAAAAGATTCCCAAGATCCTATATATATAGCCCCCACCACATTGAAGGAAGATATACAAGTTTAGAGAGTTATTTAAGAGCTTTTAGGAGGCTTAAATAGAAACAAACCAAATTTTGGGAGTTTCTAAGATTCTCTTAAGGGTTCTAGAGTTTTAAAGTTTTAGAAGATCAATTGGAGAGCTTGGAGGAGGCATAGAGACGTGGGCTTGCTTGGAGAAGAAGGCTACGACTTTGAGAGCTCTTGGAGGAGAATTTCTTCAATAGTTTTTATTCTCTTTTCCTTTCTCTTTAATTGTGAATCTTATTATTTTTAATAATTATGGATGTTGAATTTATTTTTTCCATGAACTAATTTTCATAGCTAGGGCTATGATGTAGCCCTAATTATGAAGGTTTAATTACTTTAATATATGTTGAGTTTTATTTAATTAGTAATATGTTTTGTTAATAAATCATTGGTATGCTTAATGCTTTCATAAGACGGAAGGAATGAATGATTTTAATAATATTTGAGCTTGGAAAATGATAATATTATGGATCTCTAATGATTTACATGAATGCATAATTGATTGGAAAATAATTATGTCTTATGCCATATTATTTGCTTAATCTATGCTTAATGAATTTGCATGATTTAATTTATAGGCCGGAAGGAATAAATTAGGTTATGTGAATATTATCAATTGTGAATGAATTTGCATGATTTGTATATATACTTATAGTTTTTTATTTTATCTGAGGCATCAATTGACTTAAAAAACACTGATGACCCTTTGCAATAGACCATAAAATTCAATATGGACAGCTTAGTTGGTCCTGTCCATCCATTGCACATAATTGTACAACCATATGTCTTCCAACTTTCTTTAAACTTTTCAATATGCTGTTGCAGTTCTTTATATTCCATGTCTAGATATTTTTCCTTAATTTCATATGGAGATGGAATTTGAACTCCCATACTTGATTGTTGAGCACCAACGATCATGTTTTTGAAATGGTGCGATTTTACCTTTTCAAGCGGAACATTATCATAAATAAAGAACTTTTCTATTAGTCTTCCCAATGTGTTTTTCATACCACCTTTTGTCAATACATCTTTTATATTTTTTTGTTTTGCACTGGATGACTTATATAACGAAGGTGCAAGTGCAACTGAAGAAAATTGTTGAGATTGTTGTCTACGAATGGGCTCCCTTACACTTGTTGCACGAAGAAATTGAGCACATGGTTGACTACCACCCTCTTAAGAAGATCCTGATCCTTGACCTCTAGGGTTAATAAAGTTCCTTCCTTGTTCTTCTTCCCATCTGTTTTGTTTAGATGCACGGACTGCAGCTTTATATGAGTCTCTTTCATCAGGATGCATATCTACTGGATATATACATATATCATCATCATCATCACCATCATCATAATTACTCCGAGATGGAGCTAAGTTACCCCATAATTCATTACGAATATCTTCCTCTATTGTCTTTTTTTTTTCAATTTTGCATGTTCTTTCTTCTTTAAATAATGGTAAATTTCTTTCTTCACTTCTGAAGGTACATTGGGGCACTTTTTGACATTATTTTTTGGATCAAAATGTGCTAAACGATACTTTAATCTTGTTATTCTACCACTTTGCATTTTATGGTTACAATATTTACAAATTGTACCATACTTGTTACCTTATTGGAATACAATGTGACCAAGCTGGATCTACTTTTCTGTTACTAGTTTCCATTTTTCCTTTTAATATTATACATAATTATTAAGTTAATACTAATATTAAGAACAACAATAAGAATAAGAAAAATAATAATAATAATAACAAGTAAAAAAATAATAAAAGTAATAATAATTTCAATAATAATAAGAATAACAATAATAACAATATTAATAAACAACAATAATAACAATATTAATAATAATAATAACAACATTAATAATAATAACGATAACAAGTATAATAAGAATAATAATTAGAAGAAGAATAACAATCATAATAATATTAATAATAATAATAAACAACAATAATAACAACATTAATAATAATATTAATAATAGAAATAATAATGACTACATTAATAAAAATAATAACATCAACAATAATAACAATCATGATAATAATAGCAACAACAACAATATTAATAATAATATAAATAATGACAACATGATAATAATAATAATAATAATAACAATAGTAAGAAGAAGAATAATAACCATAATAACAATATTAATAATAATAATAACAACATTTATAGTAATAACGATAATAAATATAATAACAATAATAATTAGAAGAAGAATAACAATAATAATAATATTAATAATAATAATAATAAACAAAAATAATAATAACATTAATAATAGAAATAATAATATTAACATCAACAATAATAACAATATTAATAACAATCATGATAATAATAACAATAATAACAATATTAATAATAATATAAATAATGACAACATGATAATAATAATAATAACGATAGTAAGAAGAAGAATAATAACCATAATAACAATATTAATAATAATAATAACAACATTAATAATAATAACGATAATAAATATAATAACAATAATAATAATATTATTAATAATAATAAATAACAACAATAACAATATTAATAATAGAAATAACAACGACTACATTAATAAAAATAATAACATCAACAATAATACCAATATTAATAACAATCATGATAATAATAACAATAATAACAATATTAATAATAATATAAATAATGACAACATGATAATAATAATAATAACAATAGTAAGAAGAAGAATAATAACCATAATAATAATATTAATAATAATATAAATAATGACAACATGATAATAATAATAATAACAATAGTAGGAAGAAGAATAATAACCATAATAACAATATTAATAATAATAATAACAACATTAATAATAATAACGATAATAAATATAATAACAATAATAATTAGAAGAAAAATAACAATAATAATAATAAATAACAATAATAACAACATTAATAATAATATTAATAATAGAAATAATAATGACTACATTAATAATAATAATAACATCAACAATAATAACAATATTAATAACAATCATGATAATAATAATAATAATAATAATAACAATATTAATAATAATATAAATAATAACAATATTAATAAGAATAATAACAATAATAATTAGAAATTGTTAAATAATAAACACAATTTTAACAATATTTATTATTGAAATGCTTACTTTTGAGGATCTAGGAATTGTGAATTGAAACTTTTTTTTCTAACGTGGATCTTTCAAAATTTCTTTCTTTTATGAATATAAATGTTGAATAAAGAAATAAAAGAAGATTAAAAACTAATTATTTCAGTGAAAACTTCGCGTGCACTCAATTTCATTTTTCTAAAATTTTATGTTTACTCTCTCTATGATTTATGCTGAAATAGAAGGATTCAAAACATCAAAATATGGCTGAGCTGCTATACACGTATTTTTATACTACACTCATTTTCTTACCTCTTCAAAATATAGTTGTCTCGTGAATGTTTGTACTTTTAAAGTTAAAAAGAAAACAAAAAAGACAGTAACGTACTTGCCTATAATAATATTATTTTATTATTTCTCCCCATAATTGTCTCATTGTGTTATTTGTTTATGCAATTTTCTTGTAATTTTTTCTTTCCATTATTTTACTTTTTCAGTCGAACATGTGAATTCACAGCTGTAAACTTATTATTTTTTTCATTTCAAATTTTTTTCCTATACTTTCGGTATCCTACTTGATTAATATTTTGAGAAAAAAAAATCAAACAATCAATCATTTCTGCACATTCATTCATGCATTATCATTCCCATTATATTTCCTCAATTTCGGTTCTCATCCTCTCATTCAATTTTTTTTAAGCCAATAACAACCAAAAAAAAAAAAAAAAAAAACCAAAATTCCCAATTTCGGCCCTCTCCTTTCTCTTCTCTTCTCTCTGTGTATCCCCCCATCTCTTCCCCCTTCAGTTCTCCCTTCCGACCGGCCCTCTCTTTCCCCTCTTCTCTTTTCTCGACCGGCCATCTCTTCAAACTTCTCCATTCTCTTGGCCGATCTCAACCATCACAGTTTCATTTTTTTTTTCAAGCCAATAACACAAAAAAAAAAAAAAAAACAACAACAACAACAAAATTCCCCCCTTCAGTTCTTCTCCTCGCCGATTACCACAACAAACCAAACACACACCAAACACACACACAAATCAACACAAACACACCCAACCAGTCCGGTCGACATATCCCAGAAATTTCCACCTTCTCCCGTTGACAACTGGTCGATCTTTCCACCTTATCCACCCAAAACCTGAAATCTTTATTGACAATTGATGATTCCGTCGACTTCCATTGATTCCGGTGACAAGTCGACGACACGCGTGCAAGAAACTTCTTCCCCTCCCCCCGGTCGGTGTCGGACGGGGTCGACAACGGAAACTGTCGCCGACATTTCCACCGTCTCGACGATATTTGCTTCCCTGCATGGGTCCATATCGGCTTCCATCACTTAGACGCTTAAAACAGACTTTGTATTTAAGAGTATGGACAAACCCTTTTGAGAATTGATAACTTCCTGTATAAAGGAAGCTAGGTTGTCCTTAAATCTCTTATCTTGAGCCCTAGCGATCAGCCCAGACTTCATCCATATGGAATCAGCACCCCAGCGGGTAGTCGGTTGTGTGAGCACCGGCGGATTCTCATCATTCTCCTCCTCTTGAAAGGGATTTTCCCTCAAATCAAAAGCAACACCTACAGCAAAAGGAGATAAGTCAGCAACATTAAATGTAGCTCGAACATTATACGTACCTAGTAAGTCAAGTTTATAAGCATTTTCATTAATCCGCTCCAAAACTTGAAAAGGTCCATCTCCACACATCATAAGCTTTGGCTTATTTTGTTTGGGAAACCTTTCTTTTAAATGTAACCAAATGCAATCTTCTAGGTGAAATACCAATTTATCTTTATAGAAATCACACTTCTTAAAGTTAACAAATAATCTTTCCCGAATTTTCAAATTTCCACTAAATGAACAATACAGATAAAGTTCTATACAACAAAAGCATATTTAAATAAGCACCTTTATAAATCATGACCAGCATTGGTTTCTTATTCAAAATTGCTTTATTAACATCACTAAAGCTAAGATAACAATTTTTATTTTTCTTCTCTTTCCTTTCTTTTGCTTTCTCTCTCATAGATATGGCTTTCTTTCCTTCACTCTCGGGTTTCTCATTATGCCTATCAGTTTTCTCAAGTTTCTTCTCACTCTTAGGTATGCTTTGATTTTTTCACTCAATTTAGGTTCTAGAAATCTTACCTGGTTGGTCTTGCATGGCATTGCCCTCTTGAATTGGTGTTGTTGCCATGGGTGCCATACTAGTCCTTTCTTTGAATCTTTCGACCTCCCTCCTTTGTTACATATGAAGTTGATCTCTAAATACTTCATTTGAAGTTAATGGCTCCAGCTTAAACTTTTTCCCTTTATATTTAAAAGCAATGGAATTCTCTCGTCCATAATATATGGCATCCTTATCAAATTGCCATGGCCTACCTAATAACATATGACTCACATGCATAAGCACAACATCACATAATACATCATCCACAAGTATATCAATGCTGAATTTTACTTTGGCTTGTTTATTTACTTTCATCTCCCCATTATCATTAAGCCATTGTAATTTATATGGTTTTGGATGTGCAGCAATTGCTAACCCTAATTTATCAACTACCAAATTACTAATTATATTTGCACAACTTCCACTATCAACTATCATACTACAAATGTTATCTTGAATTTCATATCGGGTGTGGAAGATGTTCTCTCTTTGTATTTGATCCTCATCTTTGTACACGGTTAGAACCCTCCTTGCTACCAGACTGAATTCAGCCCTAGATGCTTTGAGTGTTTCATATTCATCATGCCGTTCATCTCCAACTTCTTCATCATCAAATTTGACTAGAACCCTTACTTTCTTCACTTTTGGATTCTAGCTCACCATTACCTTTCAACACTATGATTCTCCTATTCGGGCATTGACTAGTGATGTGTCCTCATCCTGACACTTAAAACACATAATTCCCCTATTCGGGCATTGACTAGTGATGTGTCCTCATCCTTGACACTTAAAACACATAATTTTCCTATGCGGGCATTGACTAGTGATGTGTCCTCATCCCTGACACTGACATAATATCATGAGTTTGAGAAGATTTAGGATCATATTAACTTTCATTCCTTGGTTCTTGGACAGATTCGGTTTTAGCCTCCCTTTCTAGTCGATTGGTGCTTTCATCACCTAGCTTCGATTTTGGCTTGTTGTGATACAAACCTAGATTGACTCGCACATAAACCTGTATTATATTAGCCCAGATCTCAATTAAGTTCAAGTTCTTATGGGAAAACCTTAACCCCTAACCAACCTGTAATTAGAAACATTTGTATAATGAAGACGCCACAATAGGTGATGGATATCCTATTAATAAGTCAAAACTAAAACACTCACCCTCTAATGGTGTTTTAGGTGTTCAAAGAGAAAAGAGAGAATTCTATATCATAATTAATTTTTTGAATATTATTGAAGGTGTGTTCTTCCTAAAAAATATGTCCTTAAATAGGCTAGAGTGACAAAACAATAAACTCTAAAAACCTAGGACAAAACTGGCCATGTAGATTAGGAAACAAACTTGGCCAAATTTTCTTTCTCCTTTCCTAAACTAATATTGATTAATTAATTCATTTATTTTGAATTATAAATTAATTAATTTACAATAAAAATAATAAAATAATAACTTTCCTAAGTTGATTTGTCTAACAAATAATTAAATAAAAACCAAATAAAACACTGATTTCCTAAAACAAAAAGTCAAAATCAAATTAAGAAACTAATTAACTATTTTTTTGACTAAGTTATCTTTGACCAATCTTTGACCAATTTAAGCTCCAAATCAACTTCCATATGCTTTGTAGGATGCCAAATAAGATTATCATTGAGTTCCACATGTTGCCTTTACTTGGAACAAAGAGAAAATACCAACTCAACAAAATACAGTAAAGCCAGCAAATAATATAGCAAAACCAGCCAACTTTCTCTCCCATGTGCACTAGCCCTATTGATTCCATGACCTCTTTGAAATATGTATTGAATCCATGAAGTGTTGGAACCATTTCTTGTTGCCTGGAGTCCATATTTGCACGAAAATATCTACTCGAATTCATATCGGTCGCTACCACTTGGATGCTTAAAAAGGGCTTTGTATCTTTGGGTATTTTCAAGCCCTTTTGAGAATTAATTACTCCTTATATAAAGGCAGTCAGGTTATCCTTAAATCTCTTGGCTCAGGCTCTAATGATTGGCCCATTCTTCATCCTTACTAGATCAGCACTCTAGCAGGTTGTCGATTGTGCGGGTTCAGGCGGATTCTCATCATTCCCCTCCTTTTGAAGAGGATTTGCCCTCAAATCAAAGCTATCACCTGTAGCAAAAGGAGATAAGTCAGCAACATTAAATATGGCACTAACATTATACTCACCTGGCAAATCAAGTTTGTAAGCATTGTCATTTATCTACTCCGAAACTTGAAAAGGTTCATCTCCACGGGACATAAGCTTGGACTTCCTTTGTACGGAAAAACTCTCCTTTCTTAGGTGCAACCATACCCAATCTCCAGGTTCAATGACAACTTGTTTTTGGCCTTGATTAGCACTCCTTGAACATTACTCGGTCCTCCTCTCAATATTTGCCTTTGGCTTCCATCTAGATTAGCAAGTTCACTTAAAGGTAAAAGTGTTAAATCTGATGTAGTCAAAGGATTAAAACCATAAACAATTCCAAATGGTGAATATTTATTGGCTGAATGCAAAGATCTATTATAAGCAAATTTAACATGTGGCAAACATTCTTCCCATGTTCTTAAGTTTCTACTAATTAAAGCCCGTAACAATGCAAACAAAGTTCTATTTACTACTTCGGTTTGTCTATCAATTTGTGGATAACAAGTAGTTGAAAATAGAAGTTTAGTTCCTAACTTAGCCCAAAAAGTTTTCTAAAAATAACTGAAAAACTTAGCATCCCTATCCAAAACAATTGTTCTAGGCATACCATGCAATCTTACAATTTTCATAAAGAACAAATTAGCAACCTTAGATGCATCATTAGTTTTGTTACATGCAACAAAATGTGCCATCATAGAAAGTTTATCCAACAACAACAAAATTGAATTCTTACCTGTCTTTGATCTAGGTAAACCAAGAATAAAATTCATAGGTGAATCTGACCAAGGAAAAGAAGGAATCGACAATGGGAGGTACAAACCGTGTGGCTTCAACTTGGATTTGGTTTTCCAGCACTTCAAGCATCTTTCACATATTTTCTCTACATCTCTCCTCATGTTAGGCTAATAAAAGTGTTCTTGCAGCAAGGATAAAGTTTTTAAAATACTAAAATGACCCATTAAACCACCACCATGACCTTCCTTCACTAACAATTCCCTAATGCTACAATTAGGCACACAAAGTTTGCTTTCCCTAAACAAATACACCTCAAAGATGTAAAATTTATTAAAACCATGTTTTGAACAGGTCCTAAATATTTCCCCAAAGTCACTATCATGCTCATAATGTTCTTTTAATTGTTCAAATCTAAGCAATCTAGCATCTAAGATAGAGAACAATACATACCTTTGGGATAACGTATCGGCGATCACATTTTTTTTTACCTTTTTTGTAGTGAATGACACAAGGAAATGTTTCAATGAAATCAACCCACTTAGCATGCCTTCAATTAAGCTTCCCTTGGCCTTTAATGTACTTTAAAGATTCATGATTCGAATGAATCACAAATTCTTTTGGCACTAAATAGTGCTGCCACATTTCCAAAGCTCTCACCAAAGCATACATCTCTTTGTCATAGGTCGGGTAGTTTAGTGCAGTTCCATTGAATTTCTCACTAAAGTAGGCTATCAGCCTTCTTGCATTAAAACAGTTCCAATACTTACATCTGAAGCATCACATTCAATTTCAAAAATTTTATCAAAATTAGGGAAAACTAGTAAATGCGCATTAGATAATTTTTCTTTCAACAAATTAAAAGATTTATCTTGTGCTTCTCCCTATTTAAAGCCAACATTCTTCTTCACAACTTCTATCAAAGGTGCTGCGATGATGATAAAGTGCTCGACAAATCTTCAGTAAAAATTAGCCAAACCATGAAAGCTCCTCACTTGGGTAATGGAGGTGGATTTTGGCCACTCTTGAATTGCTTTCACCTTGGATTGATCAACTTTAATTCCTGTAGCACTTACAACAAACCCTAGAAAAACCAATTCACTTTACAAAAATCACACTATTTCATGTTAGCAAACAACTTTTCCTTCCTAAGAATATTTAAAACTTGCCTCAGATGTCCTACATGCTCATCTAGATGCCTACTCTATACAAGGATATCATCAAAATAAACATCAACAAATTTACCAATAAATGGACGCATGACATGATTCATTAATCTCATGAAAGTACTAGGTGCATTAGTTAAACCAAAAGATATTACTGGTTACTCATACAATCCATACTTAGTTTTAAATGCGGTTTTCCATTCATCACCCTCTTTCATTCTAATTTGATGATATCCATATCAACTTCTAAGATCAATTTTTGGAAACATAAATGCACCATGTAATTCATCTAACATGTCATCTAACCTATGAATGGGATGTCTATATTTAATGGCATTATTATTAATAGCCCTACAATCTACACACATGTGCCATGAACCATCTTTCTTAGGAATAGCACATAGACTCATACTCTTACAAATGTAACCTTTTTCAAGCAACTCACTTACCTACCTTTGTAGCTCATTTGTCTCTTCGGGATTACTTCTATATGCAGGCCTATTTAGAATTGTAGCTCCTGACACAAAATCCATTTGATGTTTAATCCCTCAGGTAGGTGGTAAACCATTAGGAATTTCCTCTGGAAAGATATTATCAAATTCTTGCAAAAGAAAAGAAGTAGAACTTGGGAATTTAAGTTCTTTGGGATTAGCTTGATCATTTAAAAATGTATCTTTATAAATCATGACAGCAATGGTTTCTTACTCAAGATGATCAGCACATCACGCTTCCTACGATCCCTTTCAGCTACCTCTAGGCCCATTTGCATTCATGAAGGATCTTGATGTGTTTAAAGAGGAGGACATTACCAAACCCACTTTTAAGAATTCCAAGCTCATGAACAACTATTTGAGAGCCGAAGATCAAGTGTTTTTGGTTTGGAAAGTAAGCCAAAATTAAAGGGGGACGTTTTGGGCTTGAAGAATTATAAAATGGGCTTGAGGAAATTGCAAACTGGGCTGTTTGGGTGCTATTTTAAGAGACCAAGTATTTTAGAACGTCCGGGCCATGTAATTTGATGCTAACTGGGCCCAATTAGGTTAAATTAAGCATTTAATTTTGTCTTGGTAATTGTGGACGTGTAATAACTATATAAAGTAATTCTAGCTGGTTCAAAATATTATTATCAAGAGTTATACCGAAAAATTCAAGGTTTAACTCAAGGCAATATGAGTGTAGAAGAGTACTCAAAGGAAATGGAGGTTGCTATGATTAGGGCTAATGTTATGGAGGACCGAGAAGCGAAGCTACAATTTCTGGGTTTATTGAAGGGCTTAATAAGGATATGGCAAATGTGGTGGAGCTGCAACCATATGTGGAATTGGAGGATGTGATTCATTTGGCAACCAAGGTGGAGAAACAACTTAAGAAAAGGAATTCTTCTTTCAAAAAAAACTCCATTAGCACCTTTGGAAAGGGAGGAAATACTTGGAAAGGTGGGAATTCAAATTGGAAGAAGAATGACAAACCATACAGCGGTAAATTCAACAACTTAAAAGGAGAAGTTTCTAAGGAAAGGGACAAAGGGGAAAGCTAAAGAAGAAAAACCAAAAAGGAATAGGGACATCCAATGCTTCAAATGCTTAGGAAAAGGACATATTGCCTCTCAATGTCCGAACCGCAGAACCATGGTGATGAGGAGTGGAGGAATCGAGTTCAAAAGCGAAAATGAAGAATCAAAGTTGGAAGAAAGTGAATGTTAATATGCAGAAGAAGGAAAATCTTTGGGGGTGAGGTGAGCTCTAAATGCACAAGCCAAGGAAGAAGAAAAGGACCAAAGGGAGAACATTTTCCATACAAGATGTCAAGTCCAAGGAAGGGTTGCAATCTGATAATCGATGAAGGGAGTTGTACAAATGTGACAAGTGAAGAATTGGTGAAGAAGTTAAAGCTAAGGACAACCAAGCATCCTCGCCCATACAAGCTGCAATGGTTGAATGATTGTGGGGAAATCAAAGTTACTAAGCTGCTGCGGCTCACCATTGGAAGATATCAAGATGAAGTGGAGTGCAATGTGGTTCCAATGCAAGCCAGTCACATTCTTTTAGGAAGGCCTTGGCAGTACGATAGGAAGGTTATCCATGATGGATACACCAAAAAATACACCTTCAACAAGGAGGGAAGAAAAACAACTCTTGCTCCTATAACTCCACATCAAATCTGGGAAGTACAAATGAAAGATAAAAGAGAGAAAAGTGAGAAAAATGAAGAAAAAGAAAAAGGTGAGAAAAAGAGTGAAAAGAGTGAAGATGCAAAAGAAAAGAAAGTGATAGAAGAAAAAGAGAAATAAATGGAGAGAAAAGGGAATGACTACGAAGAAAAAGAGAGTGGTGAAAAGAGAGAAAACAAAAGAGTTTTTATGCAAAAAATGAGTGACCTGAAGAGTGCATTTATAACTCAAAAACCCATTTTTCTTATGTTGCACAAGGATGAGAACCTTGATATTAATAATACCTTACCTAGTGCAATGGTATCTCTTTTGCAGGAATATGAAGATATATTTCCCGAGGAGGTTCCAAGTGGATTACAACCACTAAGAGGGATTGAGCACCAAATAGATTTCATTCCGGGAGTTACAATACCAAATCGTCTAGCATATAAATGCACCTAGTACAATCATGAGGTTAATGAACCATGTCCTACTTGCATTTATAGGAAAGTTTTGTAGTTGTGTATTTTGATGACATTCTCATATAAAGTAAGAGTTTAGAAGAGCATATAGATGATGAGGACATGACCAAGAGCCCTTCAAGATGGAGCCCAGATCCATTTCAAATGTCTACAAGACCCATAACCCGAGCACGAGCAAAGAGATTGAAAGAGGCATTAAATGGTTTAATCCAGAAAGTGTTTACAACCCAAGGAAGCAAGTTCATTGGTGAAGATGAACTAAAATTGGTCCATATGATTGGGATGGTGGATGCCAATGTGAAAGAGAGTTTAACGCATGGACTTCTACAACATGGTGATGTAGCATCATATGGTGACATGGCATCCAACTAAGCTTGGCCAAATTTTATAATTAGGAAAATATTAATTTTTATTTATGTTTTGATTGGATTTTGGCATGTTGCCTACTTACTTTCCTAATTTAGTTTTTATTAGGTTTTTAAATTACTTTCCTAATTTTATTAGAGTTGAATTGGTCAAAGAATTAAAGGCCATTCAAATTAGGAAACTAGGAGCTAAATTAGGTTTCCTAAACCTAACCACATTAGGTTTCCTAAACCTAACCACATTAGGTTTCCTAAACCTAATCACATTAGGTTTCTTATACCTATCAAAATTAGGTTTCCTAAACCTAATTTTCGTCCATTATTATTCCACCTTTACTTTTAGCAAATTTAGGAAAGCTTTGTAATTTATTTTGCCTATTTAAAGGCACATAAGTCATGAATAAAAGAAAAGATTACAATTTTGTTTCAAAGTGAGAGTGATTTTCTTGGTTCTCTAAGAATTATATCAAACTTTTTCAAGCTTTGTTTGTGGAGTTCAAATTCGACTTATCAATAGGTTATTCCGAACCCTATTGTAGTGTCTTCACTATACCAAGGTTCTTACCTCAAATATAGGAAACGGGTCGAGGTCTTCCATTGATAACTTGTAATTACACGGTCCTAATTCAATCTTTATTATGGGTTTAGAGGTAGGTCGCTCTAGGTTCGTATCAATAGAGCATATTGGGAATGTGCTAGATGTTCTTAGAAGTGAAAGATTGTATGCCAATTTAAAGAAATGTTGTTTTTGCATGAATGAAGTTGTTTTCCTAGATTTTGTTGTTAGTTCTAATGGTGTGAAAGTTGATGAGTCAAAGGTCCAAACCATTAAAGAGTGGCCAACACCTAAAAGTGCAAGTGAGGTTAGGAGTTTTCATGGGTTAGCTAGCTTTTATAGGAGGTTTGTGAAGGACTTTAGCACCATTGCTACACCTTTAAATCAGCTTGTTAAGAAAAATGTAATTTTCAAATGGGGAGAAGAACAAGAGAGAGCTTTTAATACTCTTAAAAATAAGCTAACAAATGCACATGTTCTTGCTTAACCTAATTTTGCTAAAACTTTTGAAATAGAATGTTATACTTCTGGTCTTGGCATAGGAGGTGTTTTGATGCAGGACAAGAGGCCCATAACTTACTTTAGTGAAAAACTTGGCGGAGCTGCTTTGAATTACACGGTGTACGATAAGGAATTATATGCTTTATACAACACTTCGGAGACTTGGCAGCCTTATCTTTGGCCCAAGGAGTTCGTCATCCATACGGATCATGATTCTTTAAGATATATCAAATGGCAAAGCAAGTTGCAAAGAAGACATGCCAAGTGGATGGAGTTCATAAACTTGTTCTCGTACATCATCACGTACAACCATGGAAAGAAGAACATAGTGGCAGAAGCATTGTCAAGGAGGTACACTCTAATCTCAACCTTGAATGCTAAGATGTTAGGATTTGAACAAATTAAATGATACGAACCTAGGATGACTTGCTCTCAAACCCGTATTATATTAGCTCGGATCTAATTATGTTCAAGTTCTAATGGTCACCTTGACCCCTAACCAACCTATGATTAGAATCCTTGGTATATAAGGAAGACGCCACAATAGATTATGGAAGGCCTATTGATAAGTCAAACTAAAACACTCATTCACTAATGGTGTTTCAGGTGTTCAAAAGAACAAAGAGAATTCAATCTCACAAATAATTTTCTGTATAAATAATGTACTGATTATTATTGATAAAACAAGCCTTTAAATAGGCTGGAAAAGTCACACAATATACCCTAGAAGACATAAGGAAAACTGGCCATACAATAACTGTTCCTAAAGTGGCCGAATTTCCTACTTTCCTAAATCTAAATTCTAATTAATTAATTCCTTTATTTTGGATTAGAAAATAATTAATTTATAATGAAAATAATAAAATAAGAACTTTCCTAAACTTATTTGTCCAGAAAATAAATAAATAAAAACAAAAAAGTAATGGTAATGTCCTAAAACAAAGAGTAGAATCAAATTAGGAAACTAAAATACTAGCTTTTTGACTAAGTTGACTTTGACCATTTTTTGACCAATTTGAGCTCCAAATCAACTTCAATATGCTTTTTAGGATGCCAAATAAGCTAATCATGAAGTCCCACATGTTTTCGATGCTTGGAAGAGAAAGAAAAAGCCAACTTAGCAAAATGCAGTAAAACCAGCACAAAATATCGTAAAAAACAGGCCATATTTGAAGCTACCTCTTTTTGAATGCCTTTGAAGCTACCTTAAATTGATTCCATATCCTCTTAGACATATGTATTGAATCGATAAAGGGTTGGAACCATTTCATGCTGCCCGTTGTCCATATTTACACCAAAACTGCTACCCAGGTCCATATCGGCTTCCACCACTTGGGTGCTTAGAATAGACTTTGTATCTGCAAGTATGGACAAGCTCTATTTAGAATTGATTACCCCCTGTATAAATGCTCTTAGGTTGTCCTTAAATCTCTTAATTTCAGCTCTTGTGATTGGCCTGGTCTTCATCCGTGTTGGATAGCACCGCAGCGTGTTATCGATTGAGCGGGCTCGGGTGGACTCACATCATTAAAGAATTGTATGCAAAAGACCCTGACTTTGGAAATGTGTTTGCTGCATGTGACAAGATTGCTTTTGATATGTTTTATAGAAATGATGGATATTTGTTGAAGGAAAACAAACTTTGTGTGCCATAATGTTCACTTAGGGAATTCCTAGTTAGAGAGTCACATGAGGGTGGCCTTATGGGGCATTTTGGTGTTGTTAAAACATTAGACATCTTAGGTGAGCACTTCTTTTGGCCACACAAGAGAAAGGGTGTGGAGAGGGTTTGCCAACGATGGATTACTTGCAAAATGGCCAAATCCAAAGTACAACCACATGGTTTGTACACTCCATTACCTATTCCATATGCCCCTTGGATAGACATTTCAATGGATTTTGGTTTAGGTTTGCCATGATCTAGCAAAGGAAAGGATTCTATCTTTGTGGTAGTAGATAGATTTTCATAGATTTTCAAAAATGGCTCATTTCATTCCTTGTAACAAGACAAATGATACTACACATGTTGTTGACTTTTTCTTTAGGGAGATAGTTAGACTACATGGCATTCCCAAAACCATTGTTTCGGATAGGGATGTTAAGTTTTTAAATCATTTTTCAAAAACACTTTGGGGAAAGTTAGGAACAAAGCTGTTGTTTTCATCCAGTTGTCATCCATAAATGGATGGACAAACTAAAGTGGCTAATAGAACTTTAGGAACTTTGTTGAGAGCTTTGATTAAAAGGAATTTGAAAAATTGGGAGGATTGTTTGCCACACATCGAATTTGCCTACAATAGGACATTGCATTCATCCACCACCAATTGTTCACCATTTGAAATTGTTTATGGTTTTAATCCCCTTACACCATTGGATTTGCTGCCTTTATCCTACTAATGAAATTGTTTCCATGGATGGCAAAGCAAAAGTAAAGTTTGTGCAAGACTTACACACCAAGATGAAAGAGCACATTGAGAAGAAAATTAAAATCTATCAAAAGAAGGCTAATAAAGGAAGGAAGCAAGTGATTTTTGAACTAGGAGATTGGGTTTGGGTGCACATGAGAAAGGAGAGATTTTCCGAAAGGAGGAAGACGAAGTTGCATCCAAGAGCGGTCCATTTCAAGTCTTAGAGAAAATTAATGAAAATGCTTACAAAATTGACTTGCCTGGTGAGTACAATGTGAGTTCCACATTCAATGTTAGTGATTTATCTCTCTTTGATGCACGTGAAGATTCGAGGATAAATCTCTTCAAAGAAGGGGGGAATGATGCACATCACACTTCCAACGATCCCTTTCAGCTAGCTCAAGGCCCAATTACTCGGAGTAAAGCCAAAAGATTCAAGGAGACCTTATTTGCATTCATGAAGGATCTTGATGTGTTTAAAGAGGAGGACATTACCAAACCCATTTTTGAGAATTCCAAGTTCATGAACAACTATTTGATAGCCCAAGATCAAGTGTTTTTGGTTTAGAAAGTAAGCCAAAATTAAAGAGGGACGTTTTAGGCTTGAAGAATTATAAAATGGGCTTAAGGAAATTGCAAAATGGGCTGTTTGGGTGCTATTTTAAGAGACCAAGTATTTTAGAACGTCTGGGCCATGTAATTTGATGCTAGCTAGGCCCAACTAGGTTAAATTAAGCATTTAATTTTGTCTTGGTAATTTTAGACGTGTAATAACTATATAAGGTAATTCTAGCTGGTTCAAAATAAGTCAAAATAATCTTTAATGTTTTGTCTAGGGTTTCTAAAGAGAAACTCTATTTAAGGATTTTATTTTTCCATTTGTTAAGAGATTGGTTTTTTTTTTTTAATGAAATTTTTTCTCATTGAGAATTTGTTTTTCACCATTATTCATGGACCTTCAGGTTACTTGCTTGAAAGTGTCTTTATACTTATGGTTCTTATCTTCCATAGATAAAGGGTCATAAGTCAATACTATAGGGTCCTACCTCTAAATAGATAATGGGTCTTGGTCGGATATATTTTATTTTATTTTAATTTTAATTTTATGTTTTAAGTTCCTTGCAATTGTTTTTCTTTCCATATCCATATCCAATCATCCTTTGGTTATTCACTTTTCATTTCATTGGATTCAAAATCATCATCTCACTATCATACACGCATCTGTGAGTGTATCAAGATGGCTTTATTACCATCCCCAAAACTAAGATAATTTTTTTTATTTTTCCTTTCTTTTCTTTCTTTTCCTTTCTCACTCACGGATTGCCTTTTCTTTACCGTCTCGGCTTTTTTAGGTTGTTCTTCACTCTCGACTTTTTCAACTTTTCTCACTCCACTTTTGGCTTTCTCATGATTTTCCACTCATTTGAGTTTTAGAATGCTTACTTTGGACAGTAGGTTTGAACCTACCTTCTTGGGTAGATGATGAAGCTGTGGGTGCTATACTAACCTTTTCTTCAAGCTTTTCGGCCTCCCTCTTTTGTTGCATTTGTAGTTGGCCTCTAAATACTTCCTTTGTAGTTAATGGTTCCAGCTTAATCTTTTTTCCTATAAATTTAAATACAATGGAGTTCTCTCTCCCATAATGTATGGCATCCTTATCAAGTTGTCATGGCCTACCCAACAAAATATGACTCGCATGCATAGGAATAACATCACACAATACAGCATCCACATATTTATCAATGGTGAATTTTACTTTGGCTTGTTTATTTTCAAAAATATCACCACTATCATGAAGCTATTGTAATCTATATAGTTATGGATGTTTAATGCTTGCTAACCCCAATTTATCAACTACCAAATTACTAATTGTATTTGCACAACTTCAACTATCAACTATTATACTATAAATGTTACCTTGAATTTCACGAGTGTGGAAGATATAGTTGAAAAGGTGGTAATTTTGCCACCTTGTGCAAGCCAAAGTTCACCAAGGTTTGCACCCTTTTTCTTTCTTTACAAGAAATATTTTGTTAAATGTCTTAAAGCAATATTTATGTCTATGTTTTATGTTCCTTTCAATATCTTCTGAATGCCTAAGTTTTGTTGTATTTAGCTTAGGAATTATCTTTTCGTTGGGTATTGATTTTGTTTTGTAAAATGACTATGTGCTGTAAATTGTGTTTCTGGGTTATTAAAACCAAGTTATGGTTTTTGCATATCTTGTAATAGACATGTAAAAGAAAATATGGCAAAAAGAATGACTAAAAAAGGACTAGGGAAGCCCAAGATATGCATGTTGCAAGTTGGCATAATTGCTGAGATTTCCAACAGTTATGGCCCATGGGTTTGAGATGAATTGGAGGCCTTACCTAATTTTTTTGGACCGGCTCTCCTCCAGATTTCATCCTTAATATTTCAACATGCCACATGTCAAAATTTAAGCAATTTGGATGAAAATATCCTAGCCTTTCATCAAGTCAAAGTAGGATTACTTGATTCGGTGGAGATAGTCTTTTGAAGTTCAAAATGTTACCAACCTTTGCCATATTTGTGCACTCACATGTGTGCTGGCATTTGAATGTTTTGTAGGTAGAAAATTTGTATTTTTAAAATTTTAAAGACTTCTATTTGGTCTCATATACATTTCACATGTGTGAGATAAATTTTGTACTAATATAATACAACAATGAAATGAAAAACAAGATGCAATTGTACTGTCTAGTTTATGTGCCTTACTTTAGCATCTTCTCTTCTTCTTCATCTTCATCTTCTTCCTTCCAAACTAAAACCCTAAAAGACCTCAATATCGACGTACAAAAAACAAACATAGAAATAACCTAAATACCAAACTGAAAAACCATATTAAAGGTTGTGCACAAGAATAACACCTTCTATACAACACTTGATGAGAATCCACTTGAACCCGCACAACCAACAACCTGCTGGGGTGCTAACTCGGTATGGATGAAGATCGGGCCGATCACTAGGGCTCAAGCTAAAAGATTTAAGGATAACCTTGCTGCCTTTATCAAGGGAGTAATTCATTCTCAAGAAGGCTTATCCCTACCCAAAAATACAAGGCCTGTTTTGAGCATACAAGTGGTGAAAGCCGATACGGACTCGGATAGTTGTTTTCATGCAAATATGGACTCCAGGCATCATGAAATGGTTCCAATGCTTCATGGATTCAATGAATATCTCTAAGAGGTCATGGAATCAAGTCAAGGAAGTATCAAAGGCAAACAAAATGGGCTTGTGCGCATAAGGAGTCTGGGCCGGTTTTATTGTATTTTGTTGTTGACTGCTGAGTTGGATTTTTCTCTTAACATGTGGTAATCCTATTTGGCATCTTACAAAGCATATGAAAGCTGATTTGGAGCTTAAATTGGTCAAAGATTGATCAAAGTAAACTTAGTTAAAAATATAGTATTTTAGTTTCCTAATTTGATTTCTAGTTTTTGGTTTAGGAAGTTACCTTTACTTTTGGTTTTTATTTGTTTATTTGCTGGACAAATAACTTTAGGAAAGTTAGAATTTTATAATTTTGATTGTTAATTAATTAATTCCTAATTCAAAATAAAAAAAATTAATTAATCAAATTAAGATTAGGAAAGGTTGCAAATTTCGACCAACACTTTAGTTTCCTAATGCTGGCCGATTTTGTTTTATTTTCTAGGATTTTATTTTATAACTTTTCCAGCCTATTTAAGGGTTTGTTTTATCAATAATATTTAGTACCTTATTCATACTGAACATTTTATGTGAGATTGAATTCTCTTTGTTCTCCTCGAACACCTAAAACACCGTTAATGAATTGAGTGTTTTAGTTTGACTTTTCAATTGGAAATCCACCACCTATTGTGGCATCTTCATCATATCAAGATTTCTAATCACAGGTTGGTTTGGGGTAAAGGTGACCATTAGAACTTGAACATAATTAGATCGGGCTAATATAATACGGGCTTAGGCACAGGTCATCCTAGGCTCTTATGATTTGGCATTAGAGCTGATTTTTGTTCAGGCTTGATCTATCTTCATTTGATTTATTTGTTTTTGTGTTATTCTAAAACTTTAGCATTAGGTAAAGGTTGCATGCACCCGATACACATTATGCATATTGAGAAAAAAACGAAAACTCATTCCTAGTTTAAATTAGGTTTTCCTAATTTTATTGTATTTTTTTTCCTAGTTTGTTGGTTGTTCTTCATTATTGTTCTTGGTAATTTAGTTTATTTTTTATTTTTTCTCTGCTATTTTGATCTTAAATATTTACCTTCATATATTCAAAAAGAAAAAGTGCTTTTGCAGCAACATATATAGATTTACCAAAAAAAAAAAAACAAAAATTGCAAATTGTATTTTGTTGTTGGAGGTAACGGGTTTGGTGGATTTTTGGTGGAACTACTATTTTTAGTGTTGATTTTTCTATTGGAGTTGTTTTACATACTGTGAGCTAAAAAAAAGAAAAAAAAGAAAGAAGAAAAGCCGAAAAAAGTCGGTTTGTTGAATTTGGTGTTTACTAGAATTTTCTTTGAACTGCTGAATTGTTGACTATTTATTCAATATTTGGAGTTGCTGGAGATTTGTTTTTGCTGCTGGATATTTGAATTTTGGGTGCTAAAAATATTGGATTAAAATTAGTTAAAGGATTTGATACAAAAACTTAAATTACAAAGGACAAGAACCAACAACTATCCCTCATTTTTGACCAAATTGATTCTTGTTCATGTTTTAACTTCTTTTTCTAAATTTTTATTCTTGAATTCTTAATTTCTTACCATCTGGTCCAGTTCTTATTTTTTCCAAAATTACTTTGCTAACATGCCTTATTTTTGTGTAGAAAAAGCCGAGAATTATGTGTTTAAAAATTCACTTGGTATTGTTTGCTTTTTGCTAATGTTTTTGTTGGTGGTTTAATTAAAACATAATTGTGATCTAATTGCTGTTTTGTGGGTGTTTTAATTAGAACTTTGAGTTAATTCTTTGAGTAGAAAAAGGCAAGAGACTGCGAGCTCAAAAGAAGGATAAAAGCCAAAATTAGTGTGTAAACACGAGTGTAGAGACCTTGTTTGAATGAAACATGTAAGTGAATTTGGTGAGGTTTCATTTTATTTTTGTGTTATTTGTACTAACATGGCAGATTCAAGGGTGAGAAGAGGAGATCCACCATTAAGAATTAATGAAGAAGATTTCGTAGGATTCAAAGGAGATTCCCGAGCTTTAGGGAGTGGGGATGAGCACACAGACATGAAGGCCATCTTGGAGCAATTGTAGTGGATGAATGCTCAATTTGACCATATAAATCAAAGGATGGAAAGATTAGAAACATCCCAAGAATGCTGAATGCAAGGTTTGATGCTGCTCATGGAGGTTGAGGGTGACTTAGAGAAGAATTCGGGGAAGGCAATTTTGGAAATGACTTAGATGAGGGATATCATGAAATTTTTTAACCTCAAGGAAGGCAAAACCATGGGAGACCAACAAGGAATGAAGATGATGATCTTGGGAATATCAAGGTAAACATTCCACCTTTCATGAGAAAAAGTGACCCAAAAGCTTATTTGGAATGGGAGCAGCGAAGGGAGATGATTTTTTACTGTCACAAGTATTCGGAGGCTAAAAAAGTTAAGTTGGCAGCAATGGAATTCAGACGTTATGTACTCCGATGGTGAACTAATGAGCAAAACACCCGAAGAAGAATTGGTGATGACTTCATTACTACATGGCGATAAATGAAAGGAGCCATGAGGAAGCGATTTGTACCATCATACTATCATAGGTTGCTACAACAAAGACTTCCATCTTTATCTCAAGGAAATAGGTTCGTGGAGGATTATTACAAGGAGATGGAGATGCTTATGATGAGGTTAAGCATAAATGAAGATAGAGAAGTAACCATAGTAAGGTTTTTAGGTGGTTTGAATCGTGAGATAGCCAATCAACTAGAATTGCAACAATATGTGAAACTGGGGGAGATGTTGCATGTGACTATTAAAATTAAGCATCAATTCAAGAGGATGGGTGTAAGTTCATGGTTTGGAGGGGTTTCCAACAGCGGGAGGTCAAATCTAAGTGCTTGGAGAAGCAATCCCACCTTTGAAGCAAGACAAAAACCAAAGCTAGGTGAGAGATCTCCAATCGGCCAAGGAAAGGATGTAAAAGCCGAATCTGTCCAAGCACCAAAGAATGAGGTAATATCTAATCCTAAACCTTCAAGATCTAGAGAAATTGTTTGTTTTAAGTGTCAGGGACGAGGACACATTGCTAGCCAATACCCAAATAGAAGAATTATGGTGTTAAAGAGTAATGGAGAGCTAGAATCGAAAAGTGAGGAAAGTGGAGATGAAGCTGAGCAAGAGGAGGAAGACTTTGAGGATGAAGCCAAAACCTTGCATGCATCTAATGCTGAATTAAACTTGGTTTCTAGGAGAGTGCTAGCTGTATACAAAGAAGAGGATCAAGTTCAAAGAGAAAACATCTTCCATACCCAATGTAAAATCCAAGGTAAGATTTATAGTATAATAATTGATAGTGGAAGTTATACAAATGTGATTAGTAACATTGTGGCTAAAAATTACGCTTAACAACTATTAAACATCTAGAACCGCATAGATTACAATGGTTTAACGATAGTGGTGAGATGAAAGTGAATAAACAAGCCAATGTAAAATTTAGCATAGATAAATATGTGGATGTTGTTTTGTGTGATACAAACCTATGCATGTCGGACATATTCTATTAGGTAGACCATGGCAATTTGATAAAGATGCTACTCATTGTGGACGAGAAAATTGTATTGTTTTTAGATTTAAAGATAAGAAGCTCAAGCTGGAGCCATTGACTCCCAAGGAAGTATATAGAGACTAATTACAAATACAACAAAGGAGGAAGGCCAAAAAACTCCAGGAGAAAGCTAGTATGGGACCTATGGCTTCACCATCCCTCAGAGAAGGTAAGTCCGAGCTTGCTGTCTAAGGTAAGCATTCTAAGACTCAAATTGAGTGGAAAAACCATGAGAAAGCCAAAAGTGTGGTGAGGATGGGAGAAAAATCCAAGAGGGAAGAAGAACCAGCAAAACCCGAGATTGATTCAAAAATCCTTGGATTCGTGAGTGAGAAAGGAAAAAAAAAGAAAAGAGAGGAAAAATAAAAATTTTTATTCGATTTTTGGGGATGTTAATAAAGCTATCTTGAGTAAGAAACCATTTTTGCACATGATTTATAAAGATAATTATTTGAATGATCAAGCTAAAGCCGTAGAACATGAATTGCCAAGGTCTTTTTCTTCTCTTTTGCAGGAATTCGTTGATGTTTTTCCAGATGAAAATCCAAATTGATTACCACCTATTAGAGGAATTGAACATCAAATTAAATTTGTTCCATAGGCTGCCATACCAAATAGACCTGCATATAGAAGTAATCTTGAAGAGACAAAGGCAGGCAAGTGAGTTGCTTGAAAAAGGTTACATTCGTGATAGTATGAGTCCATATGCTGCACTTGTTTTGTAAGAGCCTAAAAAAGATGGTTCATGGAGAATGTATGTTGATTGTAGGGCTTTAAATAATATCACCATTAAATATAGACATCCAATTCCTAGATTAAATGATACGCTTGATGAATTGCATGGTGCTTGCACATTTTCCAAAATTGATCTTAGGAGTGGATACCATCAAATTATGATGAAATAATGTGATGATTAGAAGACTGCATTTAAGACTAAATATGGGCTGTGTGAATGGTTAGTCATGCCTTTTGGCTTAACTAATGCACCTAGTACTTTTATGAGGCTTATGAATCATGTTATGCGTCCATTTATTGGTAAATTTGTGGTTGTGTATTTTGATGATATTTTAGTGTATAGCCAAAATCTTGATGAACATGTGGGGCATCTAAGGCAAGTTTTAAATATTCTTATGAAGGAAAGATTATTTGCTAACATGAAAAAATGTGATTTTTATAGAGATGAACTTGTTTTCCTAGGATTTGTAATAAGTGCTGCAGGTGTAAAAGTTGATCAATCTAAAGTTCAAGCCACCTAAGGTTGGCCGACACCAACATCTATCATATAAGTGAGGAGCTTTCATGGTTTGGCTAGTTTCTATCGAAGAATTATCAAGGACTTTAGCACCATCGCAGCAACTTTGAATGAAGTTGTAAAGAAGGATATGGCTTTAAATGGGGGAAAGTACAAGAAAAATCTTTTAATTTGTTGAAAGAAAAATTATGTAATGCACCTTTACTAGTTTTGCAAAATTTTTCTAAGACTTTTGAAATTGAATATGATGCTTTGGACGTAGGTATTGGAGCTGTTTTAATGCAAAAAGGAAGACCCATAGCCTACTTTAGTGAGAAATTAAATGGAGCTGCACTAAACTACCCGACTTATGACAAGAAGATATATGCTTTAGTGAGGGCTTTGGAAACATGGCAGCACTATTTCATGCCAAAAGAGTTTGTGATTCATACAAATCATGAATCTTTGAAGCACATTAAAGGTCAAGGAAAGCTCAACCAAAGGCATACCAAGTGGATTGAATTTGAGACCTTTCCATATGTGATCCCCCGCAAAAAAGATAAGGAAAATATGGTCGCCGATGCATTATCCGAAGGTATGTATTGTTTTATACCTTAGACGCTAGATTGCTTGGATTTGAACAATTAAAGAAACTACATGAGCATTATAATCACTTTGGAGAAATATTTAGAACCTGTTTGAAACATTGATTTAATAAATTTCACATATTTGAAGTGTATTTGTTTAGGGAAAACAAACTTTGTGTGCCTAATTGATACGAACCTAGAGCGACTTGCCTCTAAACCCGTAACAAAGATTGATTAGGACCATCTAATTACAAAACGCCATAATAAGGAGCGAAATAACCTATTGATTAATCAAATTTGAACGTCACAACCAAAGCTTGAAAAGTTCAATATAATTCTTAGAGAACCAAGAGAATCGCTCTCACTTTGAATCAAAATTATAATCTAATTTTTATTCATGACTTTTGTGCTTTTTTAAATAGGCAAAATAAATTACAAAACTTTCCTAAATTTACTAAAAATAAAGATGGACGAAAATTAGGCTTAGGAAACTTCATTTGTTTAGGTTTAGGAAACCTAATTTGGCTCCTAGTTTCCTAATTTTAATGGCCTTTAATACTTTGACCAATTCAACTCTAATAAAATGAGAAAAGTAATTTAAAAACCTAATAAAAACTAAATTAGGAAAGTAAATATGCAACATGCCAAAATCCAATCAAGACATAAATAAAAGTTAATGTTTTGCTAATTATAAAATTCAGCTAAGTTTAGTTGGAAGCCATGTAAGCGCATATCACCCTCCATGCTGCAAAAGTG
The DNA here is from genome assembly GCF_031755915.1 of Ziziphus jujuba. NCBI lineage: Eukaryota > Viridiplantae > Streptophyta > Magnoliopsida > Rosales > Rhamnaceae > Ziziphus > Ziziphus jujuba. The sequence continues at coordinate 12,480,578 of NC_083390.1, forward strand.
CCTTGTCACCATCGGATGCCACATCACCATATTGTAGGATTCCTTATGTTAAGCTCTCTTTCATGTTGGTATCTATCGTTCCAATCATATGGACCAATTTTGGTTAATTTTCAGTAATGAACCTGCTTCCTTGAGATGTGAACAACTTTTGGATTAAACCATTTAATGCTTCTTTAAACCGCTTTGCTCTAGCTCTGGTTATTGGTCCCGTAGAGATTTGAAGTGGTTCTCAACTCCATCTTAAGGTGCTCCTAATCATGTCCTCATCATTCCCCTCCTCTTGAAACGAATTTGTCCTCAAATCATCACCTGGACAAAAAGGAGATAAATCAACAAATTTAAAGGTAGCACTTACATTATACTCACCTGGTAAATCAAGTTTGTAAACATTTTCTTTAACGTGCTCCAAAACTTAAAAAGGTCCATCCCCAAGCGGCGTAAGCTTCGACTTTTGTTGCTCTAGAAACCTCTCTTTTCTTAGGTGCAACCAAACCAAATCTCTTGGGTCAAACACTATCACAACAAATCCTAAAAATACAAGCTCATGTCGGCAAAAATCACACTTTTTAATATTAGCAAATAATCTCTCCCAAATTTTTAAATTTCCACTAAGTAAAGCCCTCAGCAATGCAGATAAAGTTCTGTACAACAAAAACTCATTGAATAAGCATCTTTATAAATCATGTTCAGCATAGGTTTATTACTCACAAATGCCTTTTTAAGCTCACCTAAGCTAACATAAAAATTTTCGTTTTTCTCTTATTTCCTCCCTCACACTTTCAGTCTCACCACTCTTTTTCTTCTCTTGATTGTTGGACACAACTTGATTTTGTTGTTGTGAAGCTTCTCTCCTCCTTTGTAATGCCAATTGATCATCAAAATCCTGTTTAGGAGTCATTGGCATAAGCACTGTTAGGCCTAAAATATTGATAATTTTATGCCATATTTATAGCTTAATATTTGTTAGTTTGTGATAATTTGTTACGGAAAGATACACAATTATATATTTTTCTTAATCTAGGTGAAGGAGGTAGAATTTCAAGAAAACAACCATAAAAATGGATTCTTTGGGTCGAATTATGATGGTAAGCAAGAATAGAGCTCAAATAGAAAAACCATTGAAAAGATTCTTTAAAGATTCCATAAAGATTCTGTTGGGAATTTCATGGTGGAAGTGGATGTCATATGAATTCTGATACGAACCTAGAGCGACCTTCCTCTAAACCCGTAACAAAGATTGAATTAGGACCGTCTAATTACAAGTTATCAATGGAAGACCCCAACCCGTTATCTATATTTGAGGTAAGAACCTTGGTATTGTGAAGAAGCCACAACAGGGAGCGGAATAACCTATTGATAAGTCGAATTTGAACTTCACAGACAAAGCTTGAAAAAGTTCAATATAGTTCTTAGAGAACCAAGAAAATCACTTTCATTTTGAAACAAAATTGTAATCTCCTCCTTATTCATGACTTATGTGTCTTTAAATAGGCAAAATAAATTACAAAGCTTTCCTAAATTTGCTAAAAGTAAAGGTGGAATAATAATAGACGAAAATTAGGTTTAGAAAACCTAAGTTTTATAGGTTTAGGAAACCTAATGTGATAGGTTTAGGAAACCTAATGTGGTTAGGTTTAGGAAACCTAATTTAGCTCCTAGTTTCCTAATTTGAATGGCCTTTAATTGTTTGACCAATTCAACTCTAATAAAATTAGAAAAGTAATTTAAAAACCTAGTAAAAACTAAATTAGGAAAATAAATAGGCAACATGCCAAAATCCAATCAAAACATAAATAAAAATTAATATTTTCCTAATTATAAAATTTGGCCTAACTTAGTTGGATGCCATGTCACGATATGATGCCACATCACCATGTTGTAGAAGTCCATGCGTTAAACTCTCTTTCACGTTGGCATCCACCATCCCAATCATATGGACCAATTTTTTAGTTCATCTTCACTAATAAACTTGCTTCCTTGGGTTGTAAACACCTCCTGGATTAAATCATTTAATGCCTCTTTCAATCTCTTTGCTCGTGCTTGGGTTATGTGTCCTGTAGACATTTGAAGTGGATCCGGGCTCCATCTTGAGGGGCTCTTGGTCATGTCCTCATCATTCCCCTCCTCTTGAAAAGGATTTGTCCTTAAATCATCACCTGCACAGAAAGGAGATAAATCAGCGACATAAAATTAGCACTTACATTATACTCACCTGGAAGATCTAATTTTAAGCATTGTCATTAAGTCTCTCTAATACTTGGAAGGGACCATCTCCACGTGGCATGAGTTTAGACTTTCGTTGTACCAAAAATCTTTCCTTTCTCAAATGTAACCAAACCCAATCTCCAGGCTCATAAACAACTTGTTGGCGCCCTTTGTTTGTTTGTTTCATGTATTGTTCGGTTCTCCACTCAATGTTAGCTTTGGCCTTCTCATGTAGTTGCCTAACAAAATCAGCTTTCTTTTTGCCATCTAAATTGGCACACTTAGCCAAAGGGTAAAAGTGTTAAATCCAATGGAGTTAAAGGATTAAAACCACATACAATTTCAAAAGGTGAAAATTTAGTGGCTGAATGTATAGATCTATTGTAAGCAAATTCAACATGAGGTAAACATTCTTCCCAAGTTTTGATATTCTTACTTATCAATGCATGCAACAAAGTAGATAAAGGTCTATTTACTATGCAACAAAGTAGATAAAGGTCTATTTACTATCTCTGTTTGTCCGTCAGTTTGTGGATGATAAGTAGTAAAAAACAACAATTTAGTACCCAATTTAGCTCACAATGTTTTCCAAAAGTAACTTAAGAATTTTGCGTCTCTATCAGACACTATTGTTTTAGGCATTCCATGCAACCTAACAATTTCTTGAAAGAACAAATCGACAATATGAGATGCATAATCGGTTTTATGACATGCAATAAAATGTGCCATTTTAGAAAACCTATCCACAACCCAAAAAATCGAATCCCTGCCTTTCCTTGTTCTAGGCAACTCTAAAACGAAGTCTATAGAAATATCTACCTTGGTTAGGTATAGGAAGTGGCATGTACAACCCATGTGGTTGCAGCCGTAATTTCGATTGCTTACATTTAATGCATCTATCACAAATTCTTTCTACATCTCTTTTCATATGTGGCCAATAAAAATGCTCTTGTAGAACAACTAAGGTTTTAGTTATCCCAAAGTGTCCCATTAATTCCCCACCATGAGATTCTCTAACAAGTAAATCACACAAAGACCAACTTGGCATATAAAATTTATTTTCCCTAAATAAGAATCCTTCAAATCTATAAAACTTTCCCTCAGCATGCCCTTCACAAAGTTTGTAAATTTCACCAAAGTCATGATCTAAAGCACATAATTCTTTAATTTGTTCAAAACCAAGTAATTTAGCATCCAAAGTAGAAATTAATACATACCTTCGATAAAAACTAGCCAAACCATGGAAGCCTCTAACTTGGGTGATACTAGTTGGCATGGCCACTTTTGAATGGCTTTCACCTTGTCTTGATCAACTTTGATACCTGCAGCACTAATCACAAAGCCTAGAAACATAAGCTCAGATTTACAAAAGTCACACTTTTTAAGATTGGCATAAAGTCTTTCTTTCCTAAGAACATCTAAAACTAACCTAAGATGCCCTACATGCTCTTCTAAACTCCTACTATATACAAGGATATCATCAAAGTACACAACCACAAATTTTCCAATGTAAGCACGCAAAACATGATTCATAAGTCTCATGAAAGTACTAGGGGCATTAGTTAACCAAAATGGCATAACCAACCATTCATACAAACCATGCTTTGTTTTAAATGCTGTTTTCCATTCATCACCTTCCTTCATGCGAACTTCATGATAACCATTCTTAAGATTAATTTTTGAAAACATGCATGCACCATACAATTCATCAAGCATATCATCTAACCTAGGAATAGGGTGACGATATTTGACAGTTATATTGTTAATAGCCCTCAATCTACACACATTCTCCGTGTTCCATCTTTCTTAGGGACTAATAACACAGGTATAGCACATGGACTCTTGCTCTCTTTAACATACCCCTTTTAAAGCAATTCACGTACCTGCCTTTCAAGTTCCTTTGTCTCCTCTGGATTACTTCTATAAGCCGGTCGGTTTGAAATTGTTGATCCTGGAACAAAATCAATTTGATGGTCGATCCTTCTAATCGGTGGTAACCCACTTGGAATCTCTTCGGGAAAGATATAATCGAACTGCTGCAAAAGAGAAACAATAGAAAAAGGTAAAATAGATTCATCAGGGTTAGTTAAATGATTCATATATGCTTCTTTGTACATCATTACAATCATAGGCTTTCTACAACAAACAAGCTTCTTCATCTCACTCTACTTTGCATAAAAACTCTCTTTTTCTTTCCACTCTTTTTCTTTTCTTTCACACACACTCTCATCCTCACCACTCTTTTTCTTCTCTTGGTGGTTGGATACAGTTTGATTGTGTTGTTGTTCACCTTCTCTCCACCTTTGTAAAGCCAATTGATCATCAAAAACTTGTTTAAGAGTCATCGGCATAAGCACCACTCGTTTACCCTTGAAATTGAAGACAACCTTATTAGTTCAACCATGATGAATAGTATCTCTATCAAATTGCGACGGACGTCCTAAAAGCAAATGACCAGCTTGCATTGGTACCACATCACAAATAACCTCATCTTCATAATCAGCAATAGAGAATGTAATCTTCACCTACCTATTCACCTTCAACTCTCCACAATCATTAAGCCATTGTAGCTTATATGGTTCTGGATGCTTCATAGTGGGTAAACCTAGCTTTTCAACCATAGTAAGACTAGCAACATTAGTACAACTTCCTCCATCAATAATCATACTGCATACCTTATCCTTGACTTTGCACCTAGTATGAAAGATGTTCTCTCGTTGCACTTTCTTCTCATCTTTATACACATTTAAAGCTCTTCTAGCAACCAATGATAAGTTCCCTCCAATTGGATACTTGTAATCTTCTTCATCTTCATCACCAGTGTCCTCCAATGGTGGCATGGATTCATTGTCCGACTCTTCTTCTTCGGTTTCAATGTCTCCACTTTCTCGAATCACCATGACCCTTTTATTAGGACATCGACTTGCAATATGACCGCTACCTTGACATTTAAAGCATATGATATCTCGATTTCTAGTTGAAGATGAATCGGATTTACTTACTTGCTTAGATGAGGATGGTTCGGCCTTAACTTCGAATTTAGGCCGTGTGGTGGCTTTATCTTCAAATTTAGGCTGATTTGCTTTCCATGTGGATGGGCTTGCTTTCTAGGTGTGTTGAGCAATACTAGGTCTTATGGTACCCCTCCTCTTGAGTTGTTCCTCTACTTTGAAGGCTATGTGCAGCATCTCCTCAATAGTCCTCCACACTTCAATTTCCTTGAGATAAGCTTTGTAATTTCTAAAAAATGCTCCTATAGTAATGGCTAGGTACAAAATGTTTCCTCATCAAAGCCTTCATCTCCTACCATGTATCTATAGGTTTTTGTCCTGCTCGTCTCCTTGAAGGTGTCTCTTTGTCCCACCATCTAGTAGCATAGTCCATGAATTCAACAGCAGCTAATTTCACCTTTTTTTTGGCTCAGAGTAGTTCTAACAATCAAATACCATCTCAATCCTCCATAGTCACTGCCTCGGTCTAACCTCTCTCTCCCACGGAATTGGTTGGTTCCCGAACCAATGTCTTCCTCTTCTTCCTCATAGTCATCTCCCACACGTTCCCATTCTTCCCTTCTTGGAGTATTTCTTCCTTTACTACGTCCATGAGCAAACCTTTATGGAGGTTGTGGCTGCGGTGTTTGGATTGATGATTCCATCCTATCCAACCTATCATGGATCTATCCCATCTCCAACCGTAGTGCTCTTTGAAGTTCTCCCACCGTGGCTTGAATGTATAACTTCCGATTAGCCACACCTGGAGTTTCATCCATGCTTTCTTTGCTTTTGTCTTGTGACATGATTTTTCTACAAAATTTGTTAGTAAAAAGGAAAGGCCTTACAACACTCCCTCACGTGTCTCGCTCAAATTCAAGGTCACTCGTGTTTGTACTCTAGTTATAGTTCGGCTTTTACCCTCTATAATTCTCACCTTTCTTGCCTTTTACCACTCTAGGAATTCTATTTGATTCTTTGCAAACTAATTTCAAACTAAAAAAAACTAGCAAGTAACAATCCAAATAGACCTACCAAACAATTATGAAAATAAGGCTAAAAAGACAAATAGAATTAAAAGTAACAAGAAAAAAGCAACAATGAAAGCTCAACAAGAAATTTAGCAAGAACAAAAGAAACTAGAATGTGAGGAACAAATTGGAATGAGACTTGCAAAATGGAATTAGTGAATATTCAACAAACCTTATCTTCAGTATTAATTTTGGCTTGTTTTTGGCGCTCCTCAAATCAGCAAAAAATTTTCACTACTTGGTTTCTCTTGAAATCTCAATAATTCAATGCCACAAACCACAAGAACAATATATATGTATATATATATATATTTTAATGACCGTTCGGTTTGGTATGATTGGATGAGTGAAGAATGAAGAAGAACAAACAAAAAAAAAGATGCAAAGAAGAACGCAATGACCAAACATATGATACAAAAAAAAAAAAAAAAAACAAAGAAAATGAAGAACAAAGAACAAAATCAGACAACAAAGATAGATGGATCAAACCTATAATAAGAAACTAGCTCTGATACCAAATTGATACTAACCTAGAGCGACATGCCTCTAAACCCATAACAAAGATTGAATTAGGACTGTCTAATTACAAGTTATTAATGGAAGACCTCGACCCGTTATCTATATTTGAAGTAAGAACCTTGGTACAGTGAAGACGCCACTATAGGGTGCGGAATAACCTATTGATAAATCGAATTTGAACTCCACAAACAAAGCTTGAAAAGTTCGATATAATTCTCAGAGAACCAAGAGAATCACTCTCACTTTGAATCAAAATTGTAATCTCCTCTTTATTCATGACTTATGTGCCTTTAGATAGGCAAAATATATTACAAAGCTTTCCTAAATTTACTACAAGTAAAGGTGGAATAATAATGGACGAAATTTAGGTTTAGGAAACCTAATTTTGATAGGTTTAGGAAACCTAATGTGATTAGGTTTAGGAAACCTAATTTGGTTAGGTTTAGGAAGCCTAATGTTGTTTTAGGAAACCTAATTTAGCTCCTAGTTTTCTAATTTGAATGGTCTTTAATTCTTTGACCAATTCAACTCTAATAAAATTAGGAAAGTAATTTAAAAACCTAATAAAAACTAAATTAGGAAAGTAAATAGGCAACATGCCAAAATCCAATCAAAACATAAATAAAAATTAATATTTTCCTAATTATAAAATTTAGCCAATGCCATGTAAACGCATATCATCCTCCATGTGTCAAAAGTGCCATGTCACGATATGATGCCACATCACCATGTTGTAGAAGTCCATTCGTTAAACTCTCTTTCACATTGGCATCCACCATCCCAATCATATGGACCAATTTTAGTTCTTCTTCACTAATGAACTTACTTCCTTGCGTTGTAAACACCTCCTAGATTAAACCATTTAGTGCGTCTTTCAATCTCTTTGCTCGTGCTCGGGTTATAGGTCCTGTAGACATTTGAAGTGGATCTGGACTCCATCTTGAAAGGCTCTTGGTCATGTCCTCATCAGACAGCATCTCGATTTGGCCGAAAATGTGCTGTTTTAGCGCTGGCTTTTGACTTTTATTCTTGTTTGACTTATTCCAATCAAGAAGCAACGTGTGGGAATCATTATTAATCATATTTGGCATCCTACATGGCATATGTCAGCTGATTTGGAGCCCAAACAAGTTGGAGATTGGCCAAAGATACCTTGGTAGTCAAATAGTCAACTAGTTTCCTAATTTGATTTTGACTTTTTGTTTTAGGAAATTGATCTTTTATTTTTATTTTTATTTATTTATTTGCTGGAAAAATAAGTTTAGGAAAGTTATTATTTTAGTATTTCAATTGTAAATTAATTAATTCTTTATAGAAAATAAAGGAATTAATTAATCTAAATTAGTTTAGGAAACTTGGAAAAATTAGGCACTTTCCTTTTCTCTACTTTCTTTTTCTCCACACTTTTAGTCTAGTTTTGAATTAATTTTTTTAGGGTTTTTGCTTTGTAATTTTAGCCTATTTAAAGGCTTATTTTCAATGAAAAATCAAGCTTGAATTTTATACAGAAAATTATTTGTGAGATTAAATTTTCTTTATTCTTTTGAACACCTAAAACACCATTAGTGAATAAGTATTTTAGTTTTGACTTATCAATAGGACATCCATCACCTATTGTGGTATCTTCGATATACCAAGATTTCTAATCATAGGTTGGTTAGGGGTTGAGGTGACCATTAGAACTTGAACATAATTAGATCTGGGCTAATATAATACGGGTTTAGGAGCAGGTTGTCCTAGGTTCATATCAAATTTATCACTACTTGGCGACAAATAAAAGGAGCCACGCGAAAGAGATTTGTACTAAGTCATTACCATAGGTTGCTGCATCAAAAACTCCAATCATTATCATAAGGAAGTAGGTCCATTGAGGATTATTACAAGGAGATGGAGATGTTGATGATGAGATTGAGCATGAATTAAGATAGAGAAGCAATCGTGGCACGGTTTCTGGGTGGGTTGAATTGAGAGATAGCCAATCAATTGGAATTAAAACAAAATGTGGAATTAGAAGAGATGTTGCATGTGGCTATGAAACTAGAGAATCAATTCAAGAGGAGGGGTAGAAGCTCATGGTTTGGAGGAGTTACAATCAGCCAAAAAGGGAGTCTAAAGTTGAACCTATCCAAGCACCAAATAATGAAGGTAAATATGATCCTAAACCTTCTAGAACTCATGATATTGTGTGTTTTAAGCACCAGGGATGAGGACACATCGCTTGCCAATGAATTATGGTGTTGAAAGGTAATGGTAAGCTAGAATCCGAAAGTGATGGAAGTGATGCTGAAACTAAAATTGATGGTGAAGAAGTTGGAGGTGAAGAACTTAAGGAATCCGAAACACTTAAGGCATCTAGGGATGAATTGAGCTTGATGAGTAGGAAAGTCTTGACTGAGTACAAAGATAAAGAGCAATTTCAAAGAGAGAACATCTTCCACACTCGTTGTGAAATCCAGGGTATGAGTTGTAGTATGATAATTAATAGTAGAAGTTGTGCACATATAATTAGTAATGTCGTGGTGGAAAAATTAGGCTTAGCAATAATTAAACATCCCGAACCATATAGATTACAATGGTTTAATGATAGTGGTGAGATGACAATAAATAAACAAACCAAATTAAAATTCAGCATAGATATATATGTGGATGTTGTTTTGTGTGATGTTATGCCTATCCATGCCGGACATATTTTATTAGGTAGACCATGACAATTTGGAAAAAATGCTATACATTATGGTCGAGAGAATGCTATTGTTTTTAGATTTAAAGGTAAAAAGTCAAGCTGGAACCATTGACTCCAAATGAGGTATTTAGAGATCAACTTCAAATACAACAAAGGAGGGAGGTTGAAAAGTTCAAGGAAAGAACTAGTGTGGTACCCAAGGCTTTAACACCTATCCAAGGGGGCAAAGCTGAACATGACCAGCCAGGTAAGTTTTCTAAACTCAACTTTGAATAAGAAATCATTGCTGGTCATGATTTATAAAGATGCTTATTTGAAGATGTTTTTATTATATAGAACTTTATCTGCATTGTTGAGAGCTTTACTTAGTGGAAATTTGAAAATTTGGGAGAGATTATTTGCTAATATTAAAAAGTGTGATTTTTATCGAAACAAACTTGTATTTTTAGTATTTTTTGTGATGGTGTTTGACCCAGGAGATTTGGTTTGGTTGCACTTAAGAAATGAGAGGTTTCCCGAACAAAGAAAGTCGAAGCTTATGTTGGGTGGAGATAGACTTTTTTAAGTTTTGAAGCAGATTAATGACAATGCTTACAAACTTGATTTATCGAGTGAATATAATGTTAGTGTTACATTTGATGTTGCTGACTTATCTCCATTTGCTGCAGGTGATGATTTCAATTTGAGGAAAAATCCTTTTCAAGAGAAGGAGAATGCTGAGAATCCGCCCACACAACCGATAACCCGCTAGAGTGCTAATCCGATATGGATAAAGACCAGATCGATCACTAGAGCTCAAGCCAAAAGGTTTAAGGATGACCTAGCTGCTTTTATATAGGGAGTAATCAATTCTTAAAAGGGCTTGTCCATACCCGAAGATATAAAATATATTTTAAGCATCCAAGCGGTGGAGGCTGTTACAGGCCCAAGTAGCTGTTTTAGTGCAAATATGGACACCGGGCACCAACAAATGGATCCAACACTTCTTGGAATCAATGGACATCACCAAGAGGCCATGGAATCATGTTAAAGTAGAATCAAAAGCACCTAAAATCAGCCTGTACAGACAACATCTCAATTTGGCTAAAAATGTGCTACTTAGCTGCTGACTTTGAATTTTCTTCTTGTTCAAGCAAGTTTGAATTATTCCAATCAAGGAAAATGTGTGGGAATCATTATTAATCATATTTGGCATCGTACATGACATATGGGAGCTGATTTGCAGCTCAAACAAGATGGACATTAGTCAAAGATACCTTAGTAGTCAAACTAGTCAACTAGTTTCCTAACTTGATTTTGACTTGTTGTTTTAGAAAATTAGTCTTATATTTGGTTTCTATTTATTTTTTACTGGAGAAATCAATTTAGAAAAGTAATTATTTTATTGTTTTTATTGTAAATTAATTAATTTCTATTTCAAAATAAAGGAATTAATTAATGCAAATCAGTTTAAGAAAGTAGGTGAATCTTGGCTAACATGTTTCCTTTTCTCTTTGGTGGTCGATTTCAACCTAAATTTTTAAGGTTTATTGTTTTGTGATTCTAGCTTATTTAAGGGCTTGATTTTAAGGAAGAACAGACCTTTAATAATATTCAGAAATTATTTTATGAGATACAATTCTCTTTGTTCTCTTTAAACACCTAAAACACCATTAGAGAGTGAATGTTTTTGTTTTGACTTATCAATAGGACATCTATCACCTATGATGTGTAAAATCAACTCGCAACTGCACGAATCGTTTTCAAGTAATAAAGTGGAAAAATATGATTGTTGTACCCAAGGGATTAAGAATTAAGTACCAAGGATAATTAGGTTTTGGTAATATTTGAACTAACAATTAAGATGGCAATTGAAAACTAAATAAACTAAATTAAACAAAAGCAATCAATTAAAATTAGATCAACTTCAAGTAAGAGAGAGAATTGAATAATTATGAATACTAGGGCAGCTGATTTCACCACTAACTATTCCAATTTAATTACTTAAATATGTGAATTTAATTAACTAGTAATTTTGTTAACCATACTTAATCACAAAATTAATAAAAAGTAGTTTCCACTCACAATTAGTAATATTCACATAACCTAATTTATTCCTTCCGGCCTATAAATTAAATCATGCAAATTCGTTGAGCATAAATTAAGCAAATAATATGGCATGAGATATAACTATTTTCCAATCAATTATGCATTCATGTAAATCATTGGAAATCCATAATATTATCCTTTTTCAAGCTAAAATATTATTAAAATCATTCATTCCTTCCGGCCTATGAAACCATTAAGCATACCAATTAGTTATTAATAAAACATATTACTAATTAAATAAAACTCAACATATATTATAATAATTAGACCGTCATTGTTAGGACTACATCATAACCCTAGCTATGAAATTATTTCATTGCAAAAATAATTTCAACATCCATAATTATAAAGAAAAAACAATAATGTTCACAATTAAAGAGAAAGAGAAGAGAATAAAAACTATTAACGAAATCCTCCTCCAAAAGCTCTCCCAGTCATAGCCTTCTTCTCCAAGCAAGCCCACGTCTCTATGCCCCTTAAGACAACCTTAGGAACTCCCAAAATTTGGTTTGTTTCTATTTAAGCCTCCTAAAAGCTCTTAAATAACTCTCTAAACTTGTATCTCTCCCTTCAATGTGGTGGGGGCTATATATATAGCACCTTGGGAACCTTTTTCTCTCTTTATTTTCAATGTGGGAGTCTTGGAAGATACCTTTTTGAGGCCACGAAGAGAGTTGGACGAATTTCATGTGTAAAAAGAAAACTTGATATTATTTGCTCTCTATTACTTTCCTTTTATCTAATTCCTACTAAAAAAAAATAGTTAATTAGTCTAATTTATCCTTAATGAAGCATGTGACATGACATGTGCCTCATTAATGATAAATTAACCAATTATTGCCACTTGTCTTTATCTTGACCCTCAAATTGCCTTGATTCTTTTTTTTTTTTATCAATGATAGAGATTTAACTAAAATATTCTTTTTTATAAATTCCAAACTTTAAATAACAATAACTCTTTGCTCGCACCTCGAAATTTAAAAATAATGAGACATTTGAAATCCTCAGATCGTGATGATTCATATGACATCCACTTCCATCATGAAATTCTCGATAGAATCTCTATGGAATCTTTAAGGTATCTTTTTGGAATCTTTTTAATACTTAGTCCGTTCAAGCTCAAATCTTGCTTCCTACCATAATTTGACCCAAGGAATCAATTTTTATGGTTGTTTTCTTAAATATCTTTCCTTAACAAATTAGCACAAACTAACAAATATTAAACTATAAATATGGCATAAAAACATCAATCTTTTAGACCTAACAAATACCCCCAAACTTAAGATTTGCTAGTCCCTAGCAAAGAAGACGGATAAGAAAAATCAATCTTTTAAAGAACATAAGATCCTTTAATGAGGTGCCTCAAAGATTGTATTGTATAACATATGAATTTTCAAATGGTTTCAAAGTAATTATGTAACTCAATACCTTATCTTCCATCCAACAGATATGATACTTCCAATGTGTGTGTGTGGAAATCAATTTATACACTTAATATCATGCATTTGAATAAATTTACAAGAATAAAGATTAATAATAAAGTATGAAGTATCATATGCTTAACTTAATTATTACTCTCCACTAATGTAGGCTATTGCACCACCTTAAATCATTAGGACTTCATGGTTTCTATTATTAAGGCTAATGGATATGGCTAAAGAAAGAAAAGGATAGAATATAATAAATCAAAAAAAAAAAGCTAAAATTAAATGTCAATGAATAAATTACTTGTAAAATTTGTTTATTTCTGAGAACTTCTTTTCTTCTTTTAACTTCAATTTCAATATCCTTTTTCTCCTTTTTATTGTATTATTTTCTTCAAATCATACATATTCTTTATTTATTTATTTATTTATTTTTTTCCACGAAACCCCCAAACTTATTTTTCTTCTTATTGCACATTCAAACCTCCAACTTACACAAAAATACATACTAAAGCCAAATTCACCAAATACTTAACCTCCAAACTTTATTTTTTTTCCTTTTTCTTCAACACTCCCACTAACTCATAAGCATATATTCAAATCAAATTAATTAAAGCTCTCTTTGTAGCATGTTCAAAGTAGGAAAAAGAAATTTAAGGCTGAAAAAGGGTAAGTAAATGTGGTTTAATGAACAAAAGGCTCTAATACATCTTTATGTAGGCTCAAATAAGGTGCTAGTGTAAGATAATGTTTTAGGTAGGCTTGAAAGGCTCAAACTTAAACAAAGATGGCCTAAATCATGTTCTTAGTAATGCATTTACGTAGGATTTCACCTCAAACAATAATCAAGCAAGTTCTAGAGTTCAATTAATAATAAATTACTCTAATTCATGCAAACCTTCTTCAAAACACAATCTAAATCATGCATTATTAATTATGTGCTCAAAATCAGTTAAAAGTAACAATATGTGAATATAGCTTCAAGTATTTAAGCATACACAAAAACAAATCCACCATCCAAAGCTAAGAGATTTAAGGACAACCTGGCTGCTTTTATATAGGGAGTAATTAATTCTCAAATAGCCTTGTCAATACCCGATGATACAAAGCCTGTTTTAAGCATCAAAGTAGTGGAAGCTGTTATTGACCCGAGTAGCTATTCTAGTGCAAATATGGACTATGGGCAGCAACAAATGGATCCAACACTTCTTGGATTCAATGGATGTCACCAAGAGGCCATGGAATCATGTCAAGGTAGAATTAAAAGCATCTAAAACCAGCTTGTATAGATAACAACTGAATTTGACCGAAAATGTGCTATTGAACCGCTTACTTTGACTTTTCTTCTTGGTCAAGCAAGTTTGACTTATTCCAATCAAGGGGCAGCATGTGGGAATCATTATTAATCATATTTGGCATCCTACATGGCATATGGAAGCTGATTTGAAGCTCAAACAAACTGGACATTGGTTAAAGATACCTTAGCAATCAAACTAGTCAACTAGTTTCCTAATTTGATTTTGACTTTTTGTTTTAGAAAATTAGTCTTATGTTTGGTTTCTATTTATTTATTTTCTAGACAAATCAACTTAGGAAATTTATTATTTTATTATTTTCACTATAAATTAATTAATTCCTAATTCAAAATAAAGGAATTAATTAATTCAAATTAGTTTAGGAAAGTAGTTGAATTTCGGCCAACATATTTCCTTTTCTCTTTGGTGGCCGATTTTAACCTAAATTTTTAGAGTTTACTCTAGCCTATTTAAGGGCTTGATTTTAAGGAAGAACACTCCTTCAATATTAGTCAGAAAATTAATTGCGAAATAGAATTCTCTTTGTTCTCTTTGAACACCTAAGGCACTGTTAGAGAGTGAGTGTTTTAGTTTTACCTTATCAATAGGACTTCCATAACCTATTGTGGTGTCTTCATTATACCAAGGTTTCTAATCACAGGTTGGTTAGGGGTTAAGGTTTTTCCATAGGAACTTGAACTTAATTGAGATCTGGGCTAATATAATATGGGTTTAAACGTAAGTCAACCTAGGTTCGTATCATTTGGTATCAGGGCCAAGATTTTGTTCGAGTTATATATATCTTATTTGTTTTATTTATTTTTTGTTAATCTACAATATTAGCATTAGGTTAAGGTTGCTTCTATCATCATACACATTCTCCATATTATTTAAAAAAAAAAAACTCATTCCTAGTTAAGCTAGGTTTTCCTAGTTTTTACCATATTTTTTGCTTCCTAGTTTGTTGGTTGCTTGTCATCATTGTTCTTGTTAATTTTATTTTTTGTTGATAACACTTTTCTGTTTTAGTCTTAAATATTTGCATTCATATATTCAAAAAAAAAAAAAAAAAGAAGGTTTGCGGCAACATATACAAATATACAAAAAAAATTACATATTTGCATTTTGTTGTTGGAGACCATGGGTTTGGTGAGTATTTGGTGTTGGAATTGCAATTTTGGTATTGATTCTTGCTACTGTAGTTGTCTTCTATTCTGTGAGTAAAAAAAAAAAAAAGAAAAAAAGAAAAAGAAAAGAAGAAGAAAAAAGTCGAATATAAAAAATAAAAATAAAAAATCGGTTTGTTGAATTTGGTGTTGAAATTTGTTGCTGGAAATTTTTTGGAGCTGCTGATTTGTTGATTATTTATTCAATATTTGGAGTTGTTGGAGAATTTTTTTTGTTGCTGGACATTTGAATTTTGGGTGCTTAAATTATTTGGATTAAAATAAGTTAAAGAACTTGATACAAAACTAGAATCACAAGAACAACAACCAACACTAGTCTTTAATTTTGTTTGAATTGATTCTTATATGTGTTTGAAATTCTTTTTCTAAATTTTTATTCTTGAATCCTTAATTTCTTACCATCTTTGGTCCAGTTCTTATTAATTTCGAAATTTTCCTTGTTAATTTGCCTCATTTTGATTAGAAAAGCTGACAACTAGGTTGAAAAAGTTGAAGATAGTGTGAGCTTGAATATAATTCTTGAACATGTGGGTGTTTTAAGTAGAACTTGAAGATAATTCTTTGAGTTGAAAAAGGAAAGAGTGTGTGAGCTTAAAAGAGGGTAAAAAGCTGAAACTAGGGTGCAAACACGAGTATTAAGACTTTGTTTGAATGAAACACGTAACAAAGTGAATTTGGAGAGGTTCTATTTTATTTTTGTATTATTCATACTAACATGGAAGATTCAAGGGTGAGAAAAGGAGAACGACCATTAAGAATTTATGAAGAGGAATCCATAGGATTCAAGGGTGATTTTTGAGCTTCGATAAGTGGATGAATGCTCACTTTGATCATCTAGATCAAAGGATGGACAGGTAGGAAACATCAAAAGGTGGGCCGAATTTAAGGCAAGAATTCCATGGTGGTCGAGGAGGTCACAGACGCGATAGGGAGGATTTTGAAGGAGGAAACTATCAGATAATTTGCAGGAGGATTTTAAACACATCTATGCTCTACATGGAAGGCAAATTCGTGGGAGACCAGCAAGGGAGGAGGATGATAATCTTGGAAATATTAAAGTCAACATACCACCTTTCATAGGAAAAAGTGATTCGAAGGCTTACTTGAAATAGGAAGAGCGTATAGAGATGATCTTCAATTGTCACAATGGAATTTGGATACTATGCACTCCAATGGTGGATAAATGAATAAAATACCCGAAGGAGAGTAGGTGATGTATTGATTACTACTTGGAAACAAATTAAAGGAGCCATAAGGAAGCGATTTGTACCGACTCACTACCATAAGTCACTGCATCAAAGACTCTAATCATTATCACAAGGTAGTAGGTCCATGGAGGATTATTACAAGGAGATGGAGATACTCATGATGAGATTGAGCATGAATGAAGAAAGAGAAGCAACCATGGCACGGTTTCTAGGTGGATTGAATCGTGAGAAAGCTAACCAATTGGAATTGCAACAATATGTGGAATTGGAAAAGATGTTGCATGTGGCTATCAAACTTGAGAATCAATTCAAGAGGAGGGGCACAAGTACATGGCTTGGAGGAGTTTCAAATAGCGGGAGATCAAATCCCAGTGCTTGGAGAAGCATCCCACCTTTGAAGCAAGACAAAAGCTGATGTCATTCCGCCCAAGCCTGCTCAACCAATAACCCGCTAGGGTCCTAACCCGACACAGATAAAGACCGAGCCAATCACAAGAGCTCAAATTAAGAAATTTAAGGACAAACTGGAGCATTTATATAGGGGATAATCAATTCTCAATAGAGCCTATCCATACTAGAAAATACAAAGCCTATTCCAAGCATCCAAGTGGTGGAAGCTGATACAGACCCGAGTAACGATTTTGGTGCAAATATGGACACCGAGCAGCATGAAATGGTTCCAAATATTTATGGATTCAATACATATGTCTAAGAGGATATGGAATCAATTCAAGCTAGATTCAAAGGCATTCAAAAAGGGGTTGTACGGACAGCTTCAAATTTGGCATGTTTTTACTGTATTTTGTGCTAGCTTTATTGTATTTTGCTGAGTTAGCTTTTTCTCTTTCTTCCAAGCAAGGGCAACGTGTGGGACTTCATGTTCAGCTTATTTGACATCCTACAAAGCATATTGAAGTTGATTTGGAGCTCAAATTGGTCAAAGAATAGTCAAATTCAACTTAGTCAAAAAGCTAGTATTTTGGTTTCCTAATTTGATTCTACTTTTTGTTTTAGGACTTTTTTGGTTTTTATTTATTTATTTTCTGGAAAAATAAGTTTAGGAAAGTTCTTATTTTATTATTTTCATTGTAAATTAATTATTTCCTAATCCAAAATAAAGGAATTAATTAATTAGAATTTAGATTTAGGAAGGTAGGAAATTCGGCCACTTTAGAAAAGGTTATTGTATGGCCGGTTTTCCTTATGTCTTCTAGGGTTTATTGTGTGACTTTTCCAGCCTATTTAAAGGCTTGTTTTATCAATAATAATCAGTACATTATTCATACAGAAAATTATTTGTGAGATTGAATTCTCTTTGTTCTTTTGAACATCTAAAACACCATTAGTGAATGAGTGTTTTATTTTGACTTATCAATAGGCCTTCCATCACCTATTGTGGCGTCTTAATTATATACCAAGGTTTATAATCATAGGTTGGTTAGGGGTGAAGGTGATTAGAACTTGAACATAATTAGATCCGAGCTAATATAATACGAGTTTAGGAGTAGGTCATCCTAGGTTCGTATCATTTGGTATTAGAGCCAAACTTTGTTCAAGTTTGATCTATCTTTATTTGCTTCATATGTTTTTGTGTTATTTTGAAATTTTAGCATTAGGTTAAGGTTGCACCCATCCCATACACATTCTGCATCTTAAAAAAATAAAGAAAAAAAAAATTCATTTCTAGTTGAATTAGGATTTCCTAGTTTTATCGTATTTTTGTTTCCTAGTTTGTTGGTTGTTTTTTCATCATTGTTCTTGTTAATTTTGGTTTTTGTTGATTTTTCTTTGCTGTTTTTGTATTAAATATTTGCATTCATATATTCAAATAAAAAAATTTGAAGAGTGGGGTTTTGCGGAATAAAAAAAAAAAAATCACACAATTTGAATTTTTGATTGGGAAATCACGGGTTTGGTGTTTGTTTTGGAGTTGGAATTGCAATTTTGGTAATTATTCTTTCTACTGCAGTTGTTTATGTTCTATGAGTGGGGAAAAAAAAAAAAAAGAAGAGGTAAAGCCGAATTAAAAAATTGGAAAGTTTTCTCAATAATTTGCTTTATTTCATCTAGAAAAGCCAAAAACTAGGTTTTGTTGAATTTTTCGGTATTCCTACTTTTTGCTATTCTTTTGTTGATAAGTTTAATTAAAACATACTTGTGATCTAATTGCTGTTTTGTGGGTGTTTTAATGAGAAGTTTGAGATAATTCATTGAGAGGAAAAAGGCAAGAGAGTGTGAGCACAAAAAAGGGTTAAAAGCCGAAACTAATGTGCAAACACGAGTGTCGAGTTCTTATATTGAGTGAAACACGTGAAGGATTGAACCTGGTGAGAATTTATTTTATTTTTTGTATTATTCATACTAACATGGCGGATTCAAGGGTTAGAAGAGCAGATCCACCTTTAAGAATTAATGAAAAGGAGTCCGTAGGATTTAAAGGTGATTTCTGAGCTACGGGGAGTGGTGAGCAAACAAACATGAGGGCTATATTGGAGCAATTACAGCGGATGAATGTCCAATTTGACCATTTAAATCAAAAGATTGATAGGTTAGAAACATCCCAAGGAGTGCCCAATATAAGGTTAGATGCTCATGGAGGTCGAGGTCGAGGAGGCCGTGGGCGACCAAGAAAGGAGCTTGAGGAGGAAAATTTCAGAGATGATTTTGAAGAAGGAATGGATGAAACATTTGCTGTCCAAGGGAGGCTAGGCTGTGGGAGGCATAGGAGAGAGGATGTAGATGATGATCTTGGCAACATCAAGATAAACATTCCACCATTAATGGGTAAAAGTGATCTGGAAGCTTACTTGGAGTGGGAGGAACGAATGGAGATGATCTTTGATTGCCACAACTATTCGGAAGCCAAGAAGGTGAAATTGGCAGCAATGGAATTTGGTCATTATGCACTTCAATGGTGGACTAATGAGCAAAACACCCAAAGAAGACTTGGTGATGACTTGATCACTACATGGTGCCAAATGAAGGGAGCCATGAGGAAGCGGTTCGTGCCATCACATTATCATAGGTTGCTGCATCAAAGGCTTCAATCCCTATCTTAAGGAAGTAGGTCAGTGGAGGATTATTACAAGGAGATGGAGATGCTTATGATGAGATTGAACTTGGATGAAGATAGGGCAGCAACCATGGCAAGGTTTCTTGGGGGTTTGAATCGTGAAATAGCCAATCAACTAGAATTGCAACAATATATGGAATTAGAAGAGACATTGCATGTGGCTATTAAATTAAAGCATCAATTCAAGAGGAGGGGTGTAAGCTCATGGTTTGGAGATGTTTCCAACAGTAGAAAGTCCAATTTAAATGGCTGGAGGAACAATCCCATCTATGAAAGCAAGCCAAAGCTGAAAGTCAGAGAAGAAATTTCAAGCCGGCCAAGGAAGGAGACTAGAACTGAATCTGTCCAAGCACCAAAGAATGAGGTAAAATTAGATCCTAAACCTTCTAAAACTAGTGATGTTGTGTGTTTTAAGTGCCAGGGATGAGGACACATCGCTAGCCAATGCCCGAATAGAAGAATCATGGTGTTAAAGGGTAATAGCGAGCTAGAATTAGAAAGTGAAGAAAATGAGGATGAAGCCAAGCAAGAGGAGGAGGACTCAGAGGATGAACCCGAAACCTTGCAAGCATCCAATGCTGAATTAAACTTGGTTTCTAGGAGAGTACTTGCTGCATACAAAGATGAGGATGAAATTCAAAGAGAGAACATCTTCCACACCCGATGTGAAATTCAAGGTCAGATTTGTAGTATGATTATTGATAGTGGAAGTTGTACAAATGTAAATAGTAATCTTGTAGTTGATAAATTAGGCTTAACCACTATTAAACATCTAGAACCTTATAGATTACAATGGCTTAATGATAGTGGCGAAATAAAAGTGAATAAACAAGCCAAGGTAGAATTTAACATAGATAAATATGTGAATGTTGTTTTATATGATGTTGTGCCTATGCATGCCGGACATATTTTATTAGGTAGACCATGGCAATTTGATAATGATGCTACTCATTGTATTGCTTTTAGATTCAAAGGCAAGAAGGTCAAGTTGGAGCCATTAACTCCAAAGAAAGTATATAGAGACCAATTACAAATCCAACAAAGGAGGCAGGCCGAAACACTCAAGGAGAAGGCTAGTATGGCACTAACGGCTTCACCATCCATCCAAGAAGGTAAGTCTGAGCTTGCGATCCAAGGTAAGCATTTGAAAACACAAATTGAGTGGAAAAACCATGAGAAGGCCGAAAGTGGGGTGAGAAGAATGGAGAAACCCAAGAGAAATGGTGAGAAAACCGAGAGGGAGGAAAAATGTGTGGTGGCCGAGAGAGAGAAAGGAAAAGAAAGGAAAGAAAGAAAAAGAAAAAATTTTTAGTTGAGTTTTGGGGATGTTAATAAGGCTATCTTGGGTAAGAAACCATTGCTGGTTATGAATTATAAAGATGCTAATTTAAAAATGTTTTTGTTGTATAGAACTTTATCTACATTATTAAAAGTTTTACTTAGTGGAAATTTTTGAGAATTTGGGAGATATTATTTGTTAATATTAAAAAGTGTGATGAATTTGTATTTCTAGTATTTGTTTGATAGTGTTTGACCCAGGAGATTTGGTTTTGTTGCACTCAAGAAAGGAGAGGTTCCCAGAATGAAAAAAAGGTCTAAGCCTATGTCGCATGCAGACGGATCCTTTCAAGTTTTGGAGCCGAATAACAAGAATGCCTACAAGCTTGATTTACCGGGTGAGTATAACATGAGTGCTATATTTAATGTTGCTGATTTGTTCCCTTTTGCTATAGGTGATGATCTAGATTTGAGGACAAATCCTTTTCAAGAGGAGGGGAATGATGTCATTCCGTCTGAGCCCGCTCAACCGATAACCCGCTAGGGTGCTGACCCGACACAGATAAAGACCGGGCCAATCACAAGAGCTCAAATTAAGAGATTTAAGAACAACCTGGGAGCATTTATACAGGGGTTGTACAGACAGCTTTAAATTTGGCCTGTTTTTACTGTATTTTGTGCTGGCTTTGCTGTATTTTACTGAGTTGGCTTTTCCTCTTTCTTTAAAGCAAGGGCAACGTGTGGGACTTCATGGTTAGCTTATTTGGCATCCTACAAAGCATATTGAAGTTGATTTGGAGCTCAAATTGGTCAAACAATGGTCAAATTCAACTTAGTTTCCTAATATTTTAGTTTTCTAATATCAAAATTAGGCACATAAGTCAAAAAGCTAGTATTTTGGTTTCCTAATTTGATTCTACTTTTTGTTTTAGGAAATTACCATTAATTTTTTGGTTTTTATTTATTTATTTGCTAGAAAAATAAGTTTAGGAAAGTTCTTATTATTTTCATTGTAAATTAATTATTTCCTAATCCAAAATAAAAAAATTAATTAATTAATTAGAATTTAGATTTAGGAAAGTAGGAAATTCAGCCACTTTAGAAAAGGTTATTGTATGGCCAGTTTTCCTTATGTCTTCTAGGGTTTATTGTGTGACTTTTCCAGCCTATTTAAAGGCTTGTTTTATCAATAATAATCAGTACATTATTCATACAGAAAATTATTTGTGAGATTGAATTCTCTTTGTTCTTTTGAACACCTAAAACACCATTAGTGAATGAGTGTTTTAGTTTGACTGATCAATGGGCCTTCCATCACCTATAGTGGCGTCTTCATTATATACCAAGGTTTCTAATCACAGGTTGGTTAGGGGTCAAGGTGACCATTAGAACTTGAACATAATTAGATCCGGGCTAATATAATACGGGTTTAGGAGCAGGTCATCCTAGGTTTGTATCAAAAGCCAAAACTTGGAGAAGAAAGCACCAATCGCCCAAAAAGGGAGTTCAAATACGAATCTGTCCAAGCACACAAAAGTAAAGGTAAATATGATCCCTAAACCTTCTAGAACTCATGAAATTGTGTGTTTTAAGTGCTAGGGATGAGGACACATCACTAGCCAATGCTCGAATAGAAGAAATATGGAGTGAAGGAGAAGCCGAATGTGATAATGAAGAAGTTGGAGATGAAGGGCATGATGAATCCAAAACTCTCAAGCCATCTAGGGTTGATTTAAGTCTAGTAGCAAGGAGGGTTCTAACCATATACAAAGATGAGGACCAAATTCAAAGAGAGAATATCTACCACACCCAATGTGAAATTCAAGGTCACATTTTGTTGGGTAGACCATGGCAATTTGATAAGGATGCCATACCTTATGGGAGAGAGACTTCCATTGTATTTAAATATAAAGGTTAAGGTGGAGCCATTAACTCCAAAAGAAGTATTTAGAGATCAACTTCAACTACGACAAAGGCGGGAGGCCGAAAAGCTTACATGAAAGGCTAGTATGGCACCCACAGCTTCAACAACTATTCAACGAAACAAGGCCATGCAAGAGCAACCACATAAGTGTCCTAAACTCTATGGTGAGGGGAAAAACAATGGAACCCGTGAGTGTGAAAGAAAAAGGGAGGAAAGAAAAGAAAAAGAATTTTTTTTTTTTTTTATCTTAACTTAAGTGAGCTTAAAAAGGCATTTGTGAGTAATAAACCTACGCTGGTTATGATTTATAAAGATGCTTATTTAAAGATGTTTTTGTTGTATAGAACTTTATGTGCATTGTTGAGAGCTTTACTTGGTAGAAATTTGAAAATTTGGAAGAGATTATTTGCTAACTTTAAAAACTGTAATTTTTGCCATAATGAGATTGTATTTCTAGATTTTGTTGTAATAGTGTTTGACCCAGGAGGTTTGGTTTGGTTGCACCTAAGAAATAGGTTTCCAAAAACCAAGAAAGTCAAAACGTATGGCTTGCGTGGATGAACCTTTTCAAGTTTTGGAGCGGATTAACAAGAATGCCTGCAAACTTGATTTAATAGGTGAGTACAATGTTAGTGCCACATTTAATATCGCTGATTTCAACTCTAATAAAATTAGGAAAGTAAATAGGCAACATGCCAAAATCCAATCAAAACATAAATAAAAATTAATATTTTTCTAATTATAAAATTTGGCCAATGCCATGTAGGCGCATGTCATCCTCCATGTGGCAAAAGTGCCATATCACCATATGATGCCATGTCACCATCCATGTCATCAAATCGTGCACATGACCCCTGCCTTGACATTTAAAGCACATGATATCTTAATTTCTAGTTAAAGATGAATCCGATTTACTTACTTGCTTAGATGAGGATGGTTCAGCCTTAACTTCGAATTTAGGCCGTGGGGTGGCTTTATTTACAAACTTGGGCTGATTTGGTTTCCATGTGGATGGGCTGATTTGGTTTGGCCTTAACTCCTCTTGAGTTGTTGCTCTACTTTGATGGCCATGTGCAGCATCTCCTCAATCTCCACATAATGGTGCAAGTCCACTTGATTTGCTATTCCTCTATTCAAACCAGCCAAGAAACGTGCCATTGTAGCCTCCTTATCCTCCTCAACATTAGCCCTTATCATAAGGATTTCCATCTCCTTATAATAGTCCTCCACACTTCTATTTCCTTAAGACAAGCTTTGTAATTTTTTAAAAATGCTCCTATATTAATGGCTAGGTACAAAATGCTTCCTCATCAAAGCCTTCAACTCCTCCCATGTATCTATAGGTCTTTATCCTGCTCGTCTCCTGGAAAGTGTCTCTTTGTCCCACCATCCAACAGCGTAGTCCGTGAATTCAACAGTGGCTAATTTGACCTTTTTTTGCCTTGGCGTAGTCCTGACAATCAAATACCATCTCATCCTCTTCTCCCACTCGAGATATGCTTCTGGATCACTTTTACCTTGAAATGATGGTATTTTCATCTTAATTCCTCCGTAGTCACTGCCTCAGTCTAACCTCTCTCTCCCACAGAATTGGTTGGCTCCCGAACCAATGTCTTCCTCTTCTTCCTCATAGTCATCTCCCGCACGTTCCCATTCTTCCCTTCTTGGAGTATTTCTTCCTCTACCACATCCATGAGCAAACCTTTATGGAGGTTGTGGCTGCGATGTTTGGATTGATGATTCCATCCTATCCAACCTATCATGGATCTACCCCATCTCCAACCATAGTGCTCTTTGAAGTTCTCCCACCATGACTTGAATGTATAACTTCGGATCAGCCACACCTAGAGTTTCATCCATGCTTTCTTTGCTTTTGTCTTGTGACATGATTTTTCTGCAAAAGTTGTTAGTAAAAAAGAAAGGCCTCACAACACTCCCTCACGTGTCTCGCTCAAATTCAAGGTCATCATTTTTGTACTCTAGTTATAGTTCGGCTTTTACCCTCTATGATTCTCACCTTTCATGCCTTTTACCACTCTAGTAATTCTATTTGGTTCTTTGCAAACTAATTTCAAACTAAAACAAACTAGCAAGTAACAACCCAAATAGACCTACCCAACAATTATGAAAATAAGGCTAAAAAGACAAATATAATGAAAAGTAATAAGAAAAAAGCAACGATGAAAGATTAACAAGAAATTTAGCAAGAACAAAAGAAACTAGAATGTGAGGAACAAATTGGAATGAGATTTGCAAAATGGAATTAGTGAATATTCAACAAACTTTATCTTTGGCATTGATTTTGGCTTGTTTTTGGTGCTCCTCAAATCAGTTAAAAAATTTCACTATCTGGTTTCTCTTGAAATCTCAATAATTTAATGCCACAAACCACAAAAACAATTTTTTTTTTTTTTGGCGTTCAACAAAAAGAGCAAGCTTTATAAAATGAAAGAAACCTCAATCGCACAAAACATCAATGAGAATAGACCAATTCCTTATCCTTAAGGGTTTGAAAATAAATTCGGCTTTTTTTTTTTTTTTTGTAAATGACCATTCGGTTTGGTATGATTGAATGAGTGAAGAATGAAGAAGAACAAACAAAAGAAAAGATGCAAAGAAGAACGCAATGACTAAACAGATGAGACAAAAAAAAAAATCAAAGAAAACAAAGAACAAAGAACAAAATCAGACAACAAAGATAGATGGATCAAACCTTTAATTAAAAACTAGCTTTGATACCAAATTGATACAAACCTATAGCGACCTGCCTCTAAACCCATAACAAAGATTGAATTAGGACCGTCTAATTACAAGTTATCAATGAAAGACCTCGACCCGTTACCTATATTTGAGGTAAGAACCTTGGTATAGTGAAGACGCTACAATAGGGTGCGGAATAACCTATTAATAACTCGAATTTGAACTCCACAAACAAAGCTTTAAAAAGTTCGATATAGTTCTTAGAGAACCAAGAAAATCACTCTCACTTTGAATCAAAATTGTAATCTCCTCTTTATTCATGTCTTATGTGCCTTTAAATAGGTAAAATAAATTACAAAGCTTTCCTAAATTTGCTAAGAGTAAAGGTGGAATAATAATGGACAAAAATTAGGTTTAGGAAACCTAATTTTGATAGGTTTAGGAAACCTAATTTGGTTAGGTTTAGGAAACCTAATGTGGTTAGGTTTAGGAAACCTAATTTAGCTCCTAGTCTTCTAATTTGAATGGCCTTTAATTCTTCAACCAATTCAACTCTAATAAAATTAGGAAAGTAATTTAAAAACCTAATAAAAACTAAATTAGGAAAGTAAATAGGCAACATGCCAAAATCCAATCAAACCATAAATAAAAATTAATATTTTCCTAATTATAAAATTTGGCCAAGCTTAGTTGGATGCCATGTCACCATATGATGCCACATCACCATGTTGTAGAAGTTCATGCGTTAAACTCTCTTTCACGTTGGCATCCACCATCCCAATCATATGGACCAATTTTAGCTCATCTTTACTAATGAACTTGCTTCCTTGGGTTATAAACACCTCCTGGATTAAACCATTTAGTGCTTCTTTCAATCTCTTTGCTCGTGCTCGGGTTATGGGTCCTGTAGACATTTAAAGTGGATCTGGGCTCCATCTTGAAGAGCTCTTGGTCATGTCCTCATCAGTGTTGAAAGAGAACAAATAGAAAGTTTATCTCACAAATAATTTGTTGAATTGAATGTGCATTCTCATTGAAAAGTAATCCTTAAAGAGGTTAAATTCACAAAATCGGCCATTCAATGTCAATTTCCTAATGTGGCCAAATTTCCATTCATTTCCTAATTCTAATTTTGATTAATTAATTCCTTTATTTTGAATTAGGAATTAATTAATCTACAATGAAAATAATAAAATAATAACTTTCCTAAGTTAATTTTTTCAGCAAATAAATAAATGGAAACCAAATAAAAGACTAATTTCCTAAAACAAAAAGTCAAAATCAAATTAGGAAACTAGTTGACTACTTTGACCATTAAGTTAACTTTGACCAAATTCCAGCTTGCAAAGACTCCAAATTAGCTCCCATATGCCATGAGGGATTTCAAATAGAATTATTTATGAGTCCCACAAGTTTTCCTTGCTTGGAATATAGAGAAAATGTCAACAAAATACAGTAAAGTGAGAAACAAATATAGCAAAACCGACCAACTATTCTCTCTATGCGCAAATGCCCACTATGGTTGCTTTTGATTCTACCTTGGCTTGATTCAATGACCTCTTAATGATATTAACTGAATCCATGAAGTGTTGGATCTATTCCATGCTACCCAGAGTCCATATTTGTACAAAAACAGCTACCTAGGTTCGTATTGACCTCTAGCACTTGAATGCAACAGACTTTGTATTTTTGGGTATGATAAACCCTTTGAGAATTGATAACTTCCTTTAGGCCACCAGGTTGTCCTTAAATCTCTTGGCTTGAGCCCTAGTGATTGACCCAGATTTTATACATATTGGATTAACACCCCACCAGGTAGTCGGTTGTGCATGCATGGGCGTATTCTCATCAAACATAATTCAAAAATTACAATAATCTAAAACCACAAAAGTATGCAAAAAAATCAACAAAAAATATTAGAGGCAACAAAGTAGTCAAAGTTAATAATACAAACCAATTCTAGAGAAGCAAATCCTTCACCCAAATACTTGCTCACTTTCTTGGAATGATGGGAATGGATGAAGCAAACTCACTGAGTAGGATGGCATCGGGGTTTTTGGAGCTTGCTCACTAGCTATACTCACAATTAATTTTCTGTAAAATATTCAAGCTGCATTTTCATTGAAAAATACTTAAATAGGTTGAAGACATGAAACAAAAAATCCTAAAAAGATAGGACAAAACTGGCCAAAATGATTAAGAAACCTAATGTGGCCGAATTTCCTCTCTCCTTTCCTAATCTAATTTTGATTAATTAATTCTTTTATTTTAAATTAGGAATTAATTAATTTACAATAAAAATAATAAAATAATAACTTTCCTAAGTTGATTTTTTGAGAAAATAATAAAATAGAAACAAAATAAAAAACTAATTTCCTAAAACAAAAAGTCAAAATTAAATTAGGAAACTAAAATACTATCTTTTTTACTAAGCTATCTTTGAACAATTTAAGCTCCAAATCAGCTTCCATATACCTAGTAGGATGCCAAATAGGATTATCATTGAGTCCCACATGTTGCCCTTTATTGGAACAAAAAGTAAAAGCCAACTCAGTAAAATACAGTAAAGCCAGCAAATAATACAGCAAAACCAACCAACTTTCTCTCCCATGTTCACAAGCCCCTTTTGATTGCTTTTGAAGCAACCTTGACTTGATTCCATGACCTCTTAAAGATATTCCATGAATCCATGAAGTGTTGCAACCATTTTTTGCTGCTCGGAGTCCATATTTGCATGAAAAACAGCTACCTAGGTCCGTATCGGCCTCCACCACTTGAATGCTTAAAATGGGTCTTGTATCTTTGGGTATTAACAAGATCTTTTGAGAATTAAATTACTCCCTGTATAAAGGCAGTCAGGTTGTCCTTAAATCTTTCAGCTTGAGCTCTAGTGATTATGACATGAACCTAGGACGATCTGTGCCTAAACCCGTATTATATTGGGCCAGATCTAATTATGTTTAAGCTCTAATGGTCACCTTAACCCCTAACCAACCTATGATTGGAAACCTTAGTATAATAAAGATGACACAATAGGTGATGGATATCCTATTGATAAATCAAACTAAAACACTCATCCACTAATGGTGTTTTAGGTGTTCAAACTAAACAAAGATAATTCAATCTCAAAAATTATTTTCTGTATGAATAATATGCTGTTTATTATTAATAAAAGAAAGCCCTTAAATAGGCTAAAAAGTTGCAAAATAAAATCCTAGTTCACTAGGTAAAATCGGCCACCAAAGAATAGGAAACCTAGCTTGGCCGAAATTCACCTTCTTTCCTAATCTAACTTGGATTAATTAATTCCTTTATTTTGAAGTAGGAATTAATTAATTTACAATGAAAATAATAAAATAATAACTTTTCTAATTGATTTTTCCAGCATAAGCCAAATAAAAGACTAATTTCCTAAAATAAAAAGTCAAAATCAAATTAGAAAACTGTTTGACTAGTTTGACTACTAAGGTATCTTTGACCAATCTTCAACATGTTTAGGCTCCAAATCAGCTTTCATATGCCATTTAGGATGCCAAATATGATTAATAATGGTTCCCATACATTTGCCCTTGATTAGATTAGGTCAAACTTGCTTGAACAAGAAGAACAATCAAAGTCAGCGGCTAAACAACACATTTTTGGCCAAATTGAGATGCTATCCGTACAAGTCGTTTTTAGATGCTTTTGATTCTGCCTTGGCTGGATTCCATGTCCTATTAATGTTATTCATTGAGTTCATGAAGTTTTGGAACCATTCTTTGCTATCCGGAGTCCAAATTTGCACGAAAACAGCTACCCGAGTTTGTATCGGCTTCCACGGCTCGGATGCTAAGAACATGCTCTGTGTCTTTGGTTATGGACAAGCACTTTTGAGAATTAACTAGTCCTTATATCCCAGGTTGTCCTTAAGCTTCTTGGCTTGAGCTCTGGTGATCGGCCTAGTCTTAATTCGTTTTGGGTCAGCACCCTAGCAGGTTGTCGATTGTTTGAGTTCGAGCTAAGAACATGCTCTCTGTCTTTGGTTATGGACAAGCACTTTTGAGAATTAACTAGTCCTTATATCCCAGGTTGTCCTTAAGCTTCTTTGCTTGAGCTCTGGTGATCGGCCTAGTCTTCATTCGTTTTGGGTCAGCACCCTAGCAGGTTGTCGATTGTTTGAGTTCGAGCAGATTTGCATCAGAATGGCCTAGTCTTCATCTGTATCAGATCGGTACCCTAGTAGGTAGGTGTGATACGAACCTAGAGTGACTTACCTCTAAACCCGTAACAAATATTGAATTAGACCGTCTAATTACAAGTTATCAATGGAAGACCTCGACCCATTACCTATATGTGAGGTAAGAACATTGGTATGGTGAAGACACCACAATAAGGTGCAGAATAACCTATTGATAAGTCAAATTTGAACTCCACAAGCAAAGTTTGAAAAGTTCAATATAGTTCTTAGAGAACCAACATAATCATTCTCACTTTGAATCAAAATTGTAATCTAATTTTTATTCATCACTTGTGTGCTTTTAAATAGGCAAAATAAATTATAAAGCTTTCCTAAATTTGCTAAAACTAATTATGGAATAATTATGGATGAAAATTTGGTTTAGGAAACCTAATGTTGTAAGGTTTAGGAAACCTAATTCGGTTAGGTTTAGGAAACCTAATTTATCTACTAGTTTTCTAATAAAAATAGAAAACTAATTTAAAAACCTAATAACACTAAATTGGGAAAATAAAATAGGCAATATGCCAAAATCCAATCAAGACATAAAATAAAAACTAATATTTCCTAATTATAAAATTCTACCAATGCCATGTAGGCGCATATCACCCTTAAGGTGGCGGAAGTGCCCACCATATGATGCCACATCACCATCCATGTCATCAAATTGTGCCACATCGCCATATTGTTGGATTCCATGTGTTAGGCTTTCTTTCATATTGGCATCTTCCGTTCCAATCATATGGACCAATTTTGTTTCATGTTCAGTAATGAACTTGTTTCCTTGGGATGTGAACACCTCTTGGACTAAACCATTTAGTGCTTCTTTAAACCTCTTTGCTCTTGCCCTGGTTATTGGTCATGTAGAGATTTGAAGTGGCTCTGGACTCCATCTTGGGGTGCTCCTGGTCATGTCCTCATCAGTTCCCTCCTCTTGAAAAAGATTTGTCTTCAAATCACCACCTGCACAAAAAGGAGATAAATCAGCGACATTAAAAGTAGCACTCACATTATACTCACCTGGAAGATCCAACTTGTAGGCATTGTCATTAAGTCTCTCCAATACTTGGAATGGACCATCTCCACGCGGCATGAGTTTAGACTTTCTTGGTGCGGGAAATCTCTCCTTCCTTAAATGTAATCAAACCCAATTTCTAGGCTCAAAAACAACTTGTTGGCGCCCTTTGTTTGCTTGCTTCATGTATTGTTCGGTTCTCCTCTCAATATTAGCTCTAGCCTTCTCATGTAGTTGCCTAATAAAATCAGCTTTCTTTTTCCCATCTAAATTAGCACGCTCACTCGAAGGTAAAAGTGTTAAATCCAATGGAGTTAAAGGATGAAAAACATATAAAATTTCAAAAGGTGAAAATGTAGTAGCTAAATGTACAGATCTATTGTAAGCATATTCAACATGAGGTAAAGATTCTTTCCAAGTTTTAATATTCTTACTTATCAATGAATGCAACAAAGTAGACAAAGTTCTATTTACTACCTCTGTTTGTCCATCAATTTGTGGATGACAAGTAGTAGAAAACAATAATTTAGTACTCAACTTAGCCCATAATGTTTTCCAAAAGTAACTTAAGAATTTTGCATCTCTATTAGACATTATTGTTCTAGGCATTCCATGCAACCTAATAATTTCTTTAAAGAACAAATCAGTAATATGAGATGTATCATCGGTTTTATGACATTCAATAAATGTGCCATTTTAGAAAACCTATCTACAACCACAAAAATTGAATCCATGCCTCTTCTTGTTCTAGGCAGTCCTAAAACAAAGTCTATAGAAATGTCTACCCAAGGGTGGTTAGGTGTAGGAAGTGGCATGTACAACCCATGTGGTTGCAGTCGTGATTTAGATTGCCTACATTTAATGCATCTATCATAATTTCTTTCTACATCTCTTTCCATATGTGGTCAATAAAAATGTTCTTGTAGAATAGCTAAGGTTTTAATTATTCCAAAGTGTTCCATTAAGCCCCTACAATGAGATTCTCTAACAAGTAAATCACACAAAGAATAGCTTGGCACACAAAGTTTATTTTCCCTAAACAAGGATCCTTTAAATCTATAAAACTTTCCCTCAGCATACCTTTCACAAAGTTTATACATTTCACCAAAATCATGATCTAAAGTATATAATTCTTTAATTTGTTCAAAACCAAGTAATTTACCATTCAAAGTAGAAAGTAATATATACCTGCGGGATAATACATCAGCTACAATATTTTCCTTACCTTACTTGGAGCGAATGACATAGGGAAATGTCTCAAGAAATTCCATCCATTTGCCATGGTGCTTATTGAGCATTCCTTGTCCGTTTATGTGTTTCAAGGACTCATGATCTGTGTGAGTCATAAACTCTTTAGGCCATAAGTAGTGCTGCCATGTCTCCAATGCTCTAACCAATGCATATAGCTCTTTGTCATAAGTTGGATAGTTTAAGGCGGCCACACTTAGTTTTTCACTGAAATAAGTAATTGGTTTTCCCTCCTGCATCAAAACAGCACCTATACCTATTCCTGATACATCACATTCAATATCAAAAGTTTTGGAAAAGTTAGGCAACACCAATAAAGGAGCATTTGTTAGTTTTTCTTTTAATAAATTAAAAAACCTTTCTTAAGCTTCTCCCCATTGAAAACCTACACTCTTCTTAATCACCTCTGTCAAAGGTGCAGCAATAGTACTAAAATCTTTAACAAACCTTCGATAGAAATTAACCAAACCATGGAAGCTTCTAACTTGGGTGATGCTAGTTGGCGTGGACCACTCTTGAATAGCTTTCACTTTCTCTTGAGCAACTTTAATACCTGCAACACTAATCACAAAACCTAGAAACACAAGCTCAGATTTTTTAAGATTGGCATAAAATCTTTCTTTCTTAAGAACATCTAACACTAACCTAAGATGCCCTACATGCTCTTCTAAACTCCTAATATATACAAGGATATCATCAAAGTACACAACCACAAACTTTCTAATGTAAGCATGCAAAACATGATTCATAAGTCTCATACAAGTACTAGGGGCATTAGTTAACCGAAATGGCATAACCAACCACTCATACAAACCACCATGCTTTATTTTAAATGCTATTTTCCATTCATCACCTTCCTTTGATGTGTAAAATCAACTCGCAAGTACACGAATCATTTTCAAGTTATAAAGTGGAAAAATAGGATTGTCGTATCCAAGGAATTAATAATTAAGTACCAAAGATAAATAGGTTTTTATAATATTTGAACTAAAAGTTAAGATGGCAATTGAAAATAAATAAACTAAATTAAACAAAAGCTATTAATTAAAATTTTATCAATTTCAAGTAAAGAGAGAGTTAAATTAATAATTATGAATATTAGGACATTTGATTTCACCACTAACTATTCCAATTTAATTACTTAAATATTTGAATTTAATTAACTAGTAATTTTGTTAACCCCACTTAATCACAAAATTAATAAAAAGCAGTTTCCACTCACAATTGATAATATTTACATAACCTAATTTATTCCTTCCGGCCTATAAATTAAATTATGCAAATTCATCAAGCATAGATTAAGCAAATAATATGGAATGAGACATAACTATTTTCCAATCAATTATGCATTCATGTAAATCATTGGAGATCCATAATATTATCCTTTTTCAAGCTCAAATATTATTAAAATCATTCATTCCTTCCGGCCTATGAAAGCATTAAGCATACCAATGATTTATTAACAAAACATATTACTAATTAAATAAAACTCAACATATATTAAAGTAATTAAACCTTCATAATTAGGGCTACATCATAGCCCTAGCTATGAAAATTAGTTCATGGCAAAAATAATTTCAACATCCATAATTATGAAGAAAAAAAACAATAACGTTCACAATTAAAGAGAAAGAGAAGAGAATAAAAAAACTATTAAAGAAATCCTCCTCCAAAAGCTCTCCAAGTCGTAGCCTTCTTCTCCAAGCAAGGCTACGTCTCTATGCCCCCTCCAAACTCTCCAATTGATCTTATAAAACTTTAAAACTTTAAAACCCTAGAACTCTTAAGAGAACCGTAGAAACTTCCAAAATTTGGTTTGTTTCTATGAAAGTCTCTTAAAAGCTCTTAAATAACTTTCTAAACTTGTATATCTCCCTTCAATGTGATGGGGGCTATATATATAGGACCTCAGGAACCTTTTTCTCTCTTTATTTTCAATGTGGGAGTTTTGTAAGATACCTTTTTTAGGCCATGAAGAGGGTTGGACGAATATCATGTCTAAAAAGGAAACTTGATATTACTTGCTCACCAATACTTTCTTTTTATCTAATTCCTCCTAAAAAAATAGTTAATTAGTTTAATTTACTCTTAATGAAGCATGTGACATGACATGTGCCTCATTAATGATAAATTAACCAATTATTGCCGCTTGTTTTTATCTTGGCCCTCAAATTGCCTTGATTCCCTTCTTTGATCAATGGTGGAGATTTAACTAGAATATTCCTTTTTATAAATTCCAAACTTTAAATGATGATAACTTTTTGCTCGCACCTCGAAATCCAAAAATAACGAGATATTTGAAATCCTTAGATCGTGATGATTCATATGACATCCACTTCCATCATGAAATTGTTCGAGTCAAATCTGGCTTCCCATCATAATTTGACTCAAGGAATCCACTTTTATGGTTGTTTTCTTAAAATTGTTCCTCTTTGACCTAGATGAAGAAAAATACACAATTAAGTATATTTCCATAACAAATTAGCACAAACTAACAAATATTAAGCTATAAATATGGCATAAAATCATCAATATTTTAGACCTAACAAATACCCCCAAACTTAAGATTTGCTAGTCCCTAGCAAAGAAGAAGAATAATAAAAATCAATCTTTTAAAGAACATAAGATACTTTAATGAGGTGCCTCAAAGATTGTATAACATATGAATTTTCAAACGGTTTTAAAGTAATTATGTAACTCAATACCTTATCTTCTATTCAACATATACGATACTTCCAATGTGTGTGTGTGGAAATCAATTTATACACTTAATATCATGCATTTAAATAAATTTACAAGAATTAGAGATTAATAATAAAGTATAAACTACCATGTGCTTGACTTAATTATCACTCTCCACTAATGTAGGCTATGCACCACGTTGAATCATTAGGACTTCATGTCTTTTATTGTTAAGGCTAATGGATATGGCTAAAGAAAGAAAAGGATAGGATATAATAAATCAAAGAAATAAAGCCAGAATTAAATATCAATGAATAAATTACTTATAAAATTTGTTTCTTTCTTAGATTTTTTTTTCTTCTTTTCTTCTTTTAACTTTCAATATCAACACACAAATCTCCTATTTCTCCTTTTCATTGTATATATATTTTTTGTTCTTTTTCACATCACATATATATAGATATATATATATTTTTCAATTGTTTTGCTTTTTTTTTTTTTTTTCCTTTTCTTTTCTTTTTCACTAAAGCCCCTCATTCTTTCTTCTTATTACACATTCAAACCTCCAACTTACACAAAAATACACACTAAAGCCAAATTCACCAAATACTGAACCTCCAAACTTTATTTTTTTTCCTTTTTCTTCAACACTCCCACTAACTCATAAGCATATATTCATATCAATTCAATTAAAGCTCTCTTTATAGTATAGTCAATGTAGGAAAAAAGAAATTTAAGGCTCAAAAAGGGTAAGTAAATGTGATTTAATGAACAAAAGGCTCTAACACATCTTTATGCATCCTAAAGACTCAAATAAGGTACTAATGGAAAATAATATTTTAGGTAAGCTTGAAAGGCTCAAACTTAAACAAAGATGGCCTAAATCATGTTTTTAGTAATGCATTCACCTAGGATTTCACCTCAAGCAATAATCAAGCATGTTATAGAGTTCAATTAATAATAAAGTACTCTAATTCATGTAAACCTTCTTCAAAACACAATCTAAATTATGCATTATTGATTATGTACTCAAAATTTATTGAAAGTAACAATATGTGAATATAAATTCAAGCATTTAGGCATACAGAAAAACAAATCCACCATCTAAAAACCAATTTATTTTCAATCATAATCTTATCATTGACTCATTAAAGTACTTAAGAAAACACCACAAAAACAATTTCTTTTTTTTTCTTTTTTTTTTATATTGAAGGAAAATAAAAACTAAAACTAACATGTTTGAAAACTAATAAAAACACTTAAAAGGACAAGATTTAAAAGATGCAAAGCATGCTTTTCACCCCCAAACTTAAAATGAACAATGTCCTCATTGTGAAAAACATAAAATAAAGCAAAAGTAAATAAAAGGTAAAGAATACTCCCCTTTGAAGACATGGAATGTTCCTCGCAATGTGAAAACTTGGGAAAAACCTACATGTTGCATTTTCCCTACACACCATGCAGCCGAAAGAAAGGGCGTGTGCCTATACAATTTGACGTACTCCAATGCATATTCAAGGTTATACTTCAAAAACCTAGCTTTAGACTTGAAATTCTCAACATTCGTCTTTTGCTCTTTTACACCTAAACATCTTAAAACCTTGGAAGAATTCAATTAAAACACATCAAAACATCCTAAAACAAGAAAACAACTAAAAAAAAAAACTAAAATAAATTGATAAATATAAGGTAAAGAAAGAAACTTGGGTTGCCTCCCAAGAGCGCTTGTTTAAAGTCATTAGCTTGACTTCATCCTTTTGATGTTCAACCTGGATTAAATATGTAAATGATGTTATCCTCATAATATTGTCCAAGCTTATGATATGGAAATTGTGCATGATGATAATCTTGTGGCCTTAGCAAACTTTTAACAGCTTGTCCTATATAAGTCTCAATTTGGACCAAGAGCATGAATTGAACTTTCTTT
The DNA here is from genome assembly GCF_031755915.1 of Ziziphus jujuba. NCBI lineage: Eukaryota > Viridiplantae > Streptophyta > Magnoliopsida > Rosales > Rhamnaceae > Ziziphus > Ziziphus jujuba. Next base: position 12,517,271 of record NC_083390.1, read on the forward strand.
TTGGTAGATTGGATTCTTTTAGGTCCAAAAATGCTTTGTTTGTCTCCTTTTGGGATGCATTCAACCTCAATTGCATTTTTGGAGCATGGATATACATCTTGGGCTCTTGAAAATTCAATATTTGGCTTGAAAAGTTGAGATTTAGCCTCTGTTGGTAAGCAATCTTCTTCAAGTGCGGCCATAGCTTTATCCTCATCGGATTTGGCCAAATTTTGGCTTGATTGATTCCTTGACTCATCCTCTTCATGATCCTTAAGCCCGTTTTGCAATGAATTTGAAGGAAAATTAGAAAATTCCCATGAACTAGTGATAGTGCGTTGGGAAACTTCTTCTGGTGGGCAATCTTGGTCACGTGTGTGTACCTCATTAAAATGATCCAAAATTGAAGATTCTTGTTGCATTTCACTCCTTATAGACACCTCTTCATGTTCCTCAAATTTTTCATCATTATGTGGCTCTTGAAAGGATTCAAATTCATCAACTTGCTTATTACAAGTAATCTCCATGTTAGTTTCCAAGTCTTTTTGAGATCCTTGTGAAAAAGTTGTCGTTGGTCCAATTGAACTTGAAAGTTTGTACTTGGAGAATGTTGATTTTGCAACTTGCCAATCGCATCATAACATTTAGAAAATGTTTCCCTATGCCTTTCCATACACTCAATCAAAGATGTGCTCACTTGATAACTTGAAAAATCTGAATTGTCATACCTTGAATAACTTTGTCGATCACTCCATCCAGAATTATGTGTTGGGAAAGTCTTCGAATGGCTCTTCCGGAGCAAAAGAATTTCCCACTTGACAATGTCCACTTAAATGATTGCCTCCACACCATTGACATGTTATAGCTTGAATCCCAAAATTTGCAACTTGATTATATTGTCTTGATAAGTCTTCAATTGAGTCTTCTGAAGCAAAAGAATTCCCCACTTGACAATTTTCACTTGAGTGATTTACTCCACACCATTCACAAGGTACAGCTTAAACTCTAAAATTTACAACGAGTTTAGACATCATAGCAAGATTCTTTTGTAACTCGATAAAATTTTCACTTGGAGAACTAGTTGGCACCCCATAATCCCAATAAGGTTGATGACCAAAAGCTTGATATTCCACGATTTTCCTACAAAGAAAACACTATCAAAACAAAGGTTCAAATTAATTGCAAGTTTATCAAGCAAACAATTAAAATTAAACCCTAATATACAAACTAAAATTGAAAATAATAAAGATAAATGATGTGTAAAATCAACTCGCAAGTGCACGAATCGTTTTCAAGTAATAAAGTGGAAAAATAGGGTTGTCGTACCCAAGGGATTAAGAATTAATTACCAAAGATAATTAGGTTTTGATAATATTTGAACTAAAATTTAAGATGGCAATTGAAAACTAAATAAACTAAATTAAACAAAAGCAATCAATTAAAATTAGATCAATTTCAAGTAAGAGAGAGAATTGAATAATTATGAATACTAGGGCATTTGATTTCACCACTAACTATTCCAATTTAATTACTTAAATATGTGAATTTAATTAACTAGTAATTTTGTTAACCACACTTAATCACAAAATTAATCAAAAGTAGTTTCCACTCACAATTGATAATATTCACATAACCTAATTTATTCCTTCCAGCCTATAAATTAAATCATGCAAATTCATCAAGTATAGATTAAGCAAATAATATGGCATGAGACATAACTATTTTCCAATCAATTATGCATTCATGTAAATCATTGGAGATCCATAATATTATCCTTTTCCAAGCTCAAATATTATTAAAATCATTCATTCCTTCCGGCCTATGAAAGCATTAAGTATACCAATGATTTATTAACAGAACATATTACTAATTAAATAAAACTCAACATATATTAAAATAATTAAACCTTCATAGTTAGGGCTACATCATAGCCCTATGAAAATTAGTTTATGGTAAAAATAATTTCAACATCCATAATTATTAAAAATAATAAAATTCACAATTAAAGAGAAAGGAAAAGAGAATAAAAACTGTTGAAGAAATTCTCCTCCAAGAGCTCTCAAAGTCGTAGCCTTCTTCTTCAAGCAAGCCCACGTCTCTCTGCCTCCTCCAAGCTCTCCAATTGATTTTCTAAAACTCTAAAACTTTAAAACCCTAGAACCCTTAAGAGAATCTTAGAAACTCCCAAAATTTGGTTTGTTTCTATTTAAGCCTCCTAAAAGCTCTTAAATAACTCTCTAAACTTGTATATCTTCCTTCAATGTGGTGGGGGCTATATATATAGGACCTTGGGAATCTTTTTTTCTCTTTATTTTCAATGTGGGAGTCTTGGAAGATATATTTTTTAGACCATAAAAAGGGTTGGACGAATTTCATGTGTAAAAAGGAAACTGTATATTACTTGCTCTCTACTACTTTCCTTTTATCTAATTCCTCCTAAAAAAATAGTTAATTAGTCTAATTTATCCTTAATGAAGCATGTGACATGACATGTGCCTCATTAATGATAAATTAACCAATTATTGCCACTTGTTTTTATCTTGGCCCTTAAATTGCCTTGATTCCCTCTTTTGATCAATGGTGGAGATTTAATTAGAATATTCCTTTTTATAAATTCCAAACTTTAAATGATGATAACTCTTTACTCGCACCTCGAAATCCAAAAATAACAAGACATTTGAAATCCTCAGATTGTGATGATTCATATGACATCCACTTCCACCATGAAATTCTCGATAGAATCTTTATGGAATCTTCAAGGTATCTTTCTGGAATCTTTTTAATGCTTAGTCTGTTCGAGCTCAAATCTTGCTTCCCACCATAATTCGACCCAAGGAATCCATTTTTATGGTTGTTTTCTTAAAATTCTTCCTCTTTTACCTAGATTAAGAAAAATACACAATTAAGTATCTTTCCATAACAAATTAACACAAACTAACAAATATTAAGCTATAAATATGGCATAAAATCATCAATATTTTAGACCTAACAATAAACAAAAGTTGAAAATAAGAAAAACCCTTAAGTATGCCTAACTTTTAACCTAGACACCAATAAATTAAAAATACAATTTTGGTTTCAAGTACCACAAAATAAGTATTAGAAATTCAAAGCAAGTTGGCCAAAACAAGCAAAGAAGTAAAACCCTAGCATGCAAAACTAAAACAAAAATTAAGAAACAAATATAAAAATTTAAAATAAGAAAACAATGATCAAAATACTACTAAACCCAATCCGAATTAATATTAATGCCTTAATCCCCGGCAACGGCGCCAAAAACTTGATGTGTAAAATTAACTCACAAGGGCACGAATCGTTTTCAAGTAATAAAGTGGAAAAATAGGATTGTCGTACCCAAGGGATTAAGAATTAAGTACCAAAGATAATTAGGTTTTGATCATATTTGAACTAAAATTTAAGATGGCAATTGAAAATAAATAAACTAAAATAAACAAAAGCAATCAATTAAAATTTTATCAATTTCAAGTAAAGAGAGTTAAATTAACAATTATGAATACTAGGGCATTTGATTTCATCACTAACTATTCCAATTTAATTATTTAAATATGTGAATTTAATTAACCATTAATTTTGTTAACCACACTTAATCACAAAATTAATAAAAAGTAGTTTCCACTCACAATTGATAATATTCACATAACCTAATTTATTCCTTCCGGCCTATAAATTAAATCATGCAAATTCATCAATCATAGATTAAGCAAATAATATGGAATGAGACATAACTATTTTCCAATCAATTATGCATTCATGTAAATCATTGGAGATCCATAATATTATCCTTTTCCAAGCTCAAATATTATTAAAATCATTCATTCCTTCCGGCCTATGAAAGCATTAAGCATACCAATGATTTATTAACAAAACATATTACTAATTAAATAAAACTCAACATATATTAAAGTAATTAAACCTTCATAATTAGGGCTACATCATAGCCTTAGCTATGAAAATTAGTTCATGGCAAAAATAATTTCAGCATCCATAATTATAAAGAAAAAAAACAATAATGTTCACAATTAAAGAGAAAGAGAAGAAAATAAAAAAACTATTAAAGAAATTCTCCTCCAAAAGCTTTCCAAGTCGTAGCCTTCTTCTCCAAGAAAGCCCACGTCTCTATGCCCCCTCCAAACTCTCTGATTGATCTTATAAAACTGTAAAACTTTAAAACCCTAAAACTCTTAAGAGAACCTTAGAAACTCCCAAAATTTGATTCGGCTCCAAAACTTGAAAAGATCTGTCCACATGTGGCATAGGCTTGGACTTTTTTTGTTCGGGGAACCTCTTCTTTCTTGAGTGCAGCCAAACCAAATCTCTTGAGTCAAACACTATCACAGCAAATACTAGAAATACAAGTTAATATTAGCAAATAATATCCCCTAAATTTTCAAATTTCTACTAAGTAAAGCTTTTAATAATGCAGATAAAGTTCTATACAAGAAAAGAATTTTTAAATTAACATCTTTTTAATTCATAACCAGCAATGGTTTCTTACCCAGGATAGCCTTATTAACATCCCCAAAACTTTAAAAAAAAAAAAAATTTACTTTTTCTTTCTTTTCTTTCTTTTCTTTTCTCTCTTTCGGACACATTCTTTTGATCATCACTTCCGGCTTTTTCTCTTAATTTCTCTCTTTTGGTTTTGTCTTTGTCTTTCCCCTCACCATTGAGTTTAGAATACTTACCTTGGACGGCAAGTTTAGCCTTGACCTCCTGGGTAGGTGGTGTAACCATTGGTGTCGTACTAGCCTTCTCTTTGAGCTTCTTGGCTTCCCTCCTTTGTTGCATTTGAAGTTCGTCTCTAAATGCCTCCTTTGGAGTTAATGGCTCCAGCTTGACCTTCTTCCCATTAAATTTCAATATAATGGAATTCTCTCTCCCATAGTGTATTGCATTCTTATCAAATCCCTATGGCCTCCCCAATAAAATATGACTAGCATGCATAGGTACAACATCACACAATACAACATCCACATATTTATCTATACTAAATTTTACCTTGGCTTGTTTGTTCACTTTTATTTTACCACTATCATTAAGCCATTGTAATCTATAAGGTTCTGGATGTTTAAAAGTTGTTAAGCCTAATTTATCAACTACAATGTTACTAATTACATTTGTACCAACTCCCACTGTCAATAATCATGCTACAAATCTTACCTTGAATTTCACATCGAGTATGGAAGATGTTCTCTCTTTGGATTTATTCCTCATCTTTGTATACAACAAGGACTCATCTTGCAACTAAGCTCAAGTCAGCAGTTGAAGGTTGGAGTGTTTCGGTTTCCTCATGTTCATCCTTTCCTCATTCTTCATCATCTAATTCGGCCCCTCCCCCACTTTCCTCGCTTTCGAATTCTAGTTCACCATTACCTTTTAGCACCATGATTCTTCTATTCGGTCATTGATTGGCAATGTGTCCTCTTCCTTTGCACTTAAAACATACAATTTCATGAGTTCTTGAAGGTTTATGATCATATTTACCTTCATATTTGTGTGCTTGGACAGCTTCAGCTTTAGCTTCTCTTTTTGGCCGATTGGCACTATCTTTTTCAAATTTCGGTTTTGGCTTGTTGTCAAAGATGGGATTGCTTCTCCAAACACTTTGATTTGATCTTCCACTGTTAGAAACTCCTCCAAACTATGAGCCTACACCCTTCCTCTTGAATTGATGCTCCAATTTAATAGCCACATGCAACATCTCCTATAATTCCACATATTGTTGCAATTCTCGTTGGTTGGCTATCTCACGATTCAAATCACCAAGAAATCTTGCCATGGTTGCTTCTCTATCCTCATTCATGTTTAACCTCATCATAAGCATCTCCACAGACCTACTTCCTTGAGATAGGGATTGAAGCCTTTGATGCAGCAACCTATGATAATGTGATGGTACGAGCCGCTTCCTCATGGCTCCCTTCATTTGGCGCCATGTAGTGATTAAGTCATCGCCAACTCTCCTTCGGGTGTTTTGCTCATTGGTCCACCATTGGAGTGCGTACTGACCAAATTCCAGTGCTACCATCTTCACCTTCTTGGCCTCCGAATAATGATGACAATCGAAAATCATCTCCATTCTCTCTTCCCATTCCAAATATGTTTCCGGATCACTTTTACCCATGAATGGTGGGATGTTTACCTTGATGTTGCCGAGTTCATCATCTTCATACGTTGCTGGTCTCCCATGGATTAGCCTTTCTTGAGGTTCAAAAAGTCATCTCCATAGTTACTTCCCTCGAATTCCTCTCTTGGTCGCCCTCGGCATCCTCGACCTCGACTTCCATGAGCATCTTACCTTATATTGGGCACTCTTTGGGATGTTTCTAACCTGTCCATCTTTTGATTTAAATGGTCAAATCGGGCATTCATCCGCTGTAATTGCTCCAATATAGCCCTCATGTCTGTTTGCTCACCACTCCCCAAAGCTCGGGAACCACTAGGGAATCCTACGGACTCTTCTTCATTAATTCTCAAAGGTGGATCTCCTCTTTTCACCCTTGAATCTGCCATGTTAGTATAAATAATTCAAAATAAAATAAATTCTCACCAAATATCACTCCCTCATGTGTCTCACTCAATTAAGAACTCGACACTTGTGTTTGTACACTAGTTTCGGCTTTTAACCCTCTTTTGTGCTCACGCTCTCTTACCTTTTTCCTCTCAATAAATTATCTAAAAGTTCTAATTAAAACACCCAAAAAACAGCAATTAGATCACAAGTATGTTTTAATTAAACTTATCAACAAAACAGTAGCAAAAAAAAATAGGCAATACCGAAGGAATTCAACAAAACCTAGTTTTCGGCTTTTCTAGGCAAAATAAAGCAAATTAATGAGAAAACTTTGGAATTTTGAAGATCTGGACTAGATGGTAATAGATTGTGAGTTCAAGAATAAAATTCTAGAAAAAGAAATTCAAATACGAACAAAAATCAAAGAGAACAAAAATATAGAAAAGTGTTGGTTGTTGTTCTTGTAATTCAAGTTTTGTATCAAATCCTTTAACTAATTTTAATCCAAAAAATTAAAGCACCTAAAATTCAAATATCCAACAAAATAATTCTCCAGAAACTCAAAATATCACAAATCAAATCTCCAAACCAAACAAGTTCCCAAACTTAAATTTCAACATAAAATTCAACAAACCCGAAATTTTTTTTTTTTATTCAGCTTTACCTCTTCTTCTTTTTTTTGCCTTTTTTGTTTTCACTCACAGAACATAAACAACTGCAGTAGCAAGAATAATTACCAAAATGGCAATTCCAACTCCAAAACAAACACCAAACCCGTGACCTCCCAATCAAAAATTCAAATTGTGCAATTTTTTTTTTTTAATTCCGCAAACCCCACTCTTCAATTTTTTTTTTTTTTGAATATATGAATGCAAATATTTAAGACTAAAACAGGAAAGAAAAATCAACAAAAACCATAATTAACAAGAACAATGATGAAAAACAACCAACAAACTAGGAAACAAAAATAAGATAAAACTAGGAAACCTAATTCAACTAGGAATGAATTTTTTTTGTTTGTTTTTTTTAATGATGCAGAAAGTGTATGGAATGGATGCAATCTTAACCTAATGCTAAAATTGCAGAATAACATAAAAATAAATAAAGCAAATAAAGATGGATCAAACCTGAACAAAATTTAGCTCTGATACCAAATGATACGAACCTAGGAAGACCTACTTCTAAACCCGTATTATATTAGCCATGATCTAATTATGTTCAAGTTCTAATGGTCACCTTGACCCCTAACCAATCTGTGATTAGAAACCTTGGTATATAATGAAGACGCCACAATAGGTGATGGAAGGCCTATTGATAAGTCAAACTAAAACACTCAATCACTAATGGTGTTTTAGGTGTTCAAAAGAACAAAGAGAATTCAATCTCGCAAATAATTTTCTGCATAAAATTCAAGCTTGATTTCTCATTGAAAATAAGCCTTTAAATAGGCTAAGATTACAAAGCAAAAACCATAAAAAAATTAATTCAAAACCGGACTCAAAGTGTGGAGAAAGAGAAAGTAGAGAAGAGGAAAGTGCCTAATTTTCCCTAGTTTCCTGAACTAATTTGGATTAATTAATTCCTTTATTTTGAATTAGGAATTAATTAATTTACAATTGAAATACTAAAATAAGAACTTTCCTAAACTTATTTTTCCAGCAAATAAAAATCAAAATAAAAGACTAATTCCTAAAATAAAAAGTCAAAATCAAATTAGGAAACTAAAATACTAGCTTTTTGACTAAGTTGACTTTGACCAATGTTTGACCAATTTGAGCTCAAAATCAGCTGCAATATGCTTTGTAGGATGCCAAATAAGCTGAATATGAAGTCCCACACGTTTCCCTTGCTTGTAAGGAAAAGAAAAAGCCAACTCAGCAAAATACAGTAAAGCCAGCACAAAATACAGTAAAAAATAGGCCAAATTTGAAGCTGTCCATACAACCCCTTTTTGAATGCCTTTGAAGCTGCCTTGACTTGATTCCATATCTTCTTAGACATATCTATTGAATCCATAAAGAGTTGGAACCATTTCATGCTGCCCGTTGTCCATATTTGCACCAAAACTTCTACTCGAGTCCGTATTGGCTTCCACAACTTGGATGCTTAGAATAGTCTTTGTATCTTCAAGTATGGATAAGCTCTGTTGAGAATTGATTACCCCCTGTATAAATTCTCCCAGGTTGTCCTTAAATCTCTTAATTTGAGCTATTGTGATAAACCTGGTCTTCATCCGTGAAAGGTTAACACCCGAGCGGGTTATCGGTTGAGCGGGCTTGGGTGAAATCACATCAGATATGACCCTTGTCTTGACATTTAAAGCACATGATATCTCGATTTCTAGTTGAAGATGAATTGGATTTACTTACTTGCTTGGATGAGGATGATTCGGCCTTAACTTCGGATTTAGGCCGTGTGGTGGCTTTATCTTTAAACTTGGGCTGATTGGGTTTCCATGTGGATGGGCTTGCTTTCCAAGTGTTTTGAGCAATACTAGGTCTTGTGGTACCCCTCCTCTTGAGTTGTTGCTCTACTTTGATGGCCATGTGCAACATGTCCTCAATCTCCACATAATGATGCAAGTCCACTTGATTTGCTATTTTCCTATTCAAACCGCCCAAGAAATGTGCCATTGTAGCCTCCCTGTCCTCCTCAACATTGGCCCTCATCATAAGGATTTCCATCTCCTTATAATAGTCCTCCACAGTCCTATTTCCTTAAAACAAGCTTTGTAGTTTCTAAAAAATGCCTTATAGTAATGGTTAGGTATGAAACGCTTCCTCATCAAAGCCTTCATCTCCTCCCATTTATCTATAGGTATTTGACCCGTTCACCTCCTAGAAAGTGTCTATTTGTCCCACCATCAAATAGCATAGTCCGTGAATTCAACAGCAACTAATGTAACCATTTTAGCCTTGGAGTAGTTCTGACAATCAAATACGATCTCAATCCTCTTCTCCTACTCGAGATATGCTTCTGGATCACTTTTACCCTGGAATGATGGTATTTTCATCTTAATTCCTCCATACTTATTGCCTCGGTCTAACCTTTCTCTCCCACAGAATTGATTGGTCCCCAAACTAATGCCTTCCTCGTCTTCCTCATAGTCATTTCCCACTCATTCCTAATCACGTCCATGAGCAAACCTTTGTGGATGTCATTGCTGTGGCATTTGGATAGATGATTCCATCCTATCCAACCGATCATCGATTTGCCCCATCTCTACTCGTAGTGCTCTTTGAAGTTCTCCCACCATGGCTTGAATGTATAACTTCGGATCAGCCACACCTGGAGATCATTCCACACTTTCTTTGCTTTGGTCTTTTGACATGATTTTTTTGTAGAACTTGTTAGTAAAAAGGACCTCACAACACTCCCTCATGTGTTTTGCTCAAATTCAAGGTCTCAATTCACTCGTGTTCTCACTCTAGTTATAGTTCGGCTTTTACCCTATATAATTCTCATCTCTCTTGCCTTTTACCACTCTAGTAATTCTATTTGGTTCTTTGCAAACTAATTTCAAACGAAAACAAACTAGCAAGTAATAATCCAAATAGACCTACCAAACAGTTATGAAAATAAGGCTAAAAAGACAAATAGAATGAAAAGTAACAAGAAAAAGGCAACGATGAAAGCTCAATAAGATATTTGGCATAAACAAAAGAAACTAGAATGTGAAGAACAAATTGGAATGAGATTTGCAAAGTGGAATTAGTGAATATTCAACAAACCTTATTTTTGGTATTGATTTTGGTGCTCCTCAAATCAACCAAAAAATTTCACTACTTGGTTTCTCTTGAAATCTCAATAATTCAATGCCACAAACCACTAGAACAAGAAAAAAATTTAAGAACGAATTTTTTTTTTAATTGCGATTTTTAAATACGATCTTATCGGAATGAATGAAGAAGAACATAAAAAAAAAATGCAAAAAAAAATGCAGCAACCCAAATGCAAAGAACAACCAAAGAAATCCAAGATGCAATTTCTAACCTAATGTTAAAAATCGCTAAAAAAAAACCAAGAAAAACAATAAAACAAAAGAAAAGAAATAGATAGAACAAACCTGTAATTAGGAATTAGCTCTGATACCAAATTGATACGAACCTAGAGCGACCTGCTTCTAAACCCATAACAAAGATTGAATTAGACCGTCTAATTACAAGTTATCAATGGAAGACCTCGGCCCATTATCTATATGTGAGGTAAGAACCTTGGTATGGTGAAGACGCCACAATAGGGTGCAGAATAACCTATTGATAAGTCAAATTTGAACTCCATAGCAAAGCTTAAAAAGTTCGATATAGTTCGTAGAGAACCAAAAGAATCACCCTCACTTTGAATCAAAATTGTAATCTAATTTTTATTCATCACTTTTGTGCCTTTAGATAGGCAAAATAAATTACAAAACTTTCCTAAATTTACTAAAAATAATTATGGACGAAAATTAAGTTTAGGAAACGTAATGTGGTTAGGTTTAGGAAACCTAATTTAGTTAGGTTTAGGAAACCTAATTTATCTCCTAGTTTCCTAATAAAAATAGGAAAGTAATTTAAAAACCTAATAAAACTAAATTGGGAAAATAAAATAGGCAACATGCCAAAATCCAATCAAGATATAAATAAAAACTAATATTTCCTAATTATAAAATTCAGCCAATGCAATGTAGGTGCATATGACCCTCCATGTGGTAATGTCACCATATGATGCCACGTCACCATCCATGTCATCAAATCGTGCCACATCACCATATTGTTGGATTCCATGCGTTAGGCTTTCTTTCATGTTGGCATCCTCCATTCCAATCATATGGACCAATTTTGGTTCATCTTCAGTAATGAACTTGCTTTGTTGGGATGTGAACACCTCTTGGATTAAGCCATTTATGCTTCTTTAAACCTCTTTGCTCTTGCCCTGGTTACTGGTCTCGTAGAGATTTGAAGTGGCTCTATACTCTATCTTGGGGTGCTCCTGGTCATGTCCTCATCAAGTCGATTGTGCCGGCACAAATGGATTGTCATCACAAACAACATTTAGAAACTTTTCTTGATATGAATTTTGCTCTAAAAACCTTTGTTACAGATCTTCGATAACATTTTGGATCCCCATGATCATACAATATTGCTGCATCAACAATCTTTGCATATCCGTCATTGAAAAAGAACTTCCTTGATCTTGTGAAAAGTTGGAGTCTTGTGATAGGATTGGAAACAATTCTTGCATGTATATAGCTTCTTTTGCATTTTGAATTTCAAATTTAGGCCCTTTATTATATGTAAATCCTTTCCTATAATCTATTGGAAATTTTGTTTGTCCATAAGACCTTATGTAATGGCACACTTATATCCAGATTAAGAAACCCATGCCTAATGGTTTTTGTACACTTCCTTTCCATATATTATAATTTATAATGGTTTGAACATTCATCGATGCTCTCTTAACAATGGGTTCTTTCAAACATGGATGAGTGACACTAAAAACCTTCCTTTTAGCAATGTAAGAAAGAGTAGAATCCCTCATAACATGTCCAACATTAATGCTATGCTGAAAAAAATGGCTTGAAAGAGTTCAGCTTGCGATGTAATTACTTCATTCTCATTAGAGGTAGGTAAAAGATTTGAACAAATGAACTTGTTCCATACTTTAGCATATTTGTTTAACCTAGTCTCTAGAAAATCCTCGTTCATTAGATTTTTATTTTCGACTCTTGAAAACTTGGTCTCTAGAGCACACATCTTAATAGGAATCTCATCATGGTCAAGATCATTGTATAAAATTTTCTTACAAACATGGCATGTGCAATATTTGGCTTTCGAGTTAAACATTGCCACCATCTATCTAAAATCATATATTCAATGCTACCAATATTTTCACTTTCATTTAAAGGCCTATTTTTTGTCAAATCATTAAATGGCTTCAAAGCTGTTTCCATAATAATAGGCTTCACATTTGATAGCATAATTTCATTATATCTTTCCTCTGTTATTACAGTCACAAACTTTTCATTATGCCCTTTAATAGGATTTGGAAGACTTAGGCTATCCTTTCTCTTCTTAGTTTTAAGCTCACTTGGTTGCTTACTTGAATAGCTTCTTCAAATTTGAAATGATGAACTCTCTAATTTTTAGCAAAACTTTAAAAAAACTTGACTAATTCTTGAAAAACTTGAAAATCTTGTAATGGGTTTTAGTTATCTTCATTCAATGAAGTAGAAATTGGTTGTAGAAAATGAAATCAACGATTTAAAATAGTGGGTTTTGTATATTTTTAAATAGATGATATTGTTTGTAGAAAATGAAATCAACTATGTAAATTCACCACACACACTGAATTCAGGTTTGACAGGGCTTTCTTTAGTGTGTGCACTTGGAAGTTGAAAGTGGGCATGCCATATGATCAATCTCACAAGTTTAAAATGAGCTAAAGTTGGTGTGTGCACTTTGGTGCACAAGGTGAGCATGCCAAAATTGATTTATGCATGCCTGATGGGTATGAAAAATGGCATGTGCACTTACTCTTTTAAGATGTACATGCCATATTGATGCGAATCCGCCCGAACATGCTCAACTGACAATCCACTAGGGTGCCGATTCGATACAGATGAAGACCAGGCCGATCACTAGGGCTCAAGCTAAGAAGTTTAAGGACAATCTTGCTGTCTTTATCCAAGCAGTAATTCATAATTCAAAAGGGCTTGTCCATATCTGAAGATCTAAGACTTACTTTGAGCATACAAGTGATGGAAGCCTGTACGAACCCGGGTAGTGGTTTTTGTGCAATTATGAAGGCCGGGTGTTAGGTCTAAAATATTGATGATTTTACGCTATATTTATAGCTTAATATTTGATAGTTTGCGTTAATTTGTTATGGAAAGATACTTAATTATGTATTTTTTTTAATCAAGGTGAAAGAGGAAGAATTTTAAGAAAACAACCATAAAAATGGTTTCCTTGGGTTGAATTATGGTGGGAAGCAAGATTGAGCTCGAACGGATCAAGCATTGAAAAGATTCCTTAAAGATTCCATAAAGATTCTATCGGGAATTTCATGATGGAAGTGGATGTCATATGAATCCTCACAATCTGACAATTTCAAATATCACATTAGTTTTGGATTTCGAGGTGTGAGTAAAAAGATACCATCATTTAAAGTTTGGAATTTATAAAAAGGAATATTTCTAGTTAAATATCTACCATGAATTAAGAGAGGGAATCAAGGCAATCCAATGGCCAAAATTAAAACAAGTGGCAATAATTAGTTAATTTATCATTAATGAGGCACATGTCATGTCATATGCTTCATTAAGGGTAAATAAGACTAATTAACTATTTTTTTTCGAAAGAATTAGAGAAAAAGAAAGTATTGGAGAGCAAGTAATATCAAGTTTCCTTTTTACACATGAAATTCGTCCAACCCTCTTGATGGCCTAAAAAAGGTATCTTCCAATACTCGCACATTGAAAATAAAGAGATAAAAAGGTTCCCAAGGCCCTATATATATATAGCCCCCACCACATTTAAAGAAGATATACAAGTTTAGAGAGTTATTTAAGAGCTTTTAGGCGGATTAAATAGAAACAAGCCAAATTTTGGAAGTTTCTAAGGTTCTCTTAAGGGTTCTAGGGTTTGAAAGTTTTAGAAGATCGATTGGAGAGTTTGGAGGGAGCATAGAGACGTGGGCTTACTTGGAGAAGAAGGCTACGACTTGGAGAGCTTCTAGAGGAGGATTTCTTCAATAGTTTTTATTCTCTTCTCTTTCTCTTTCTCTTTAATTGTGAACATTATTGTTTTTTTCTTTATAATTATGGATGTTGAAATTTTTTCTGCCATAAACTAATTTCACAGCTAGGGCTATGATGTAGCCCTAACTATGAAGGTCTAATTATTTTAATATATGTTGAGTTTTATTTAATTAGTAATGTGCTTTCTTAATAAATCATTGGTATGCTTAATGCTTTCATAGGCTGGAAAGAATGAATGATTTTAATAATATTTGAGCTTGGAAAAGGATAATATTATGGATCTCCAATGATTTACATGAATGCATAATTGATTGGAAAATAGTTATGTCTCATGCCATCTTATTTGCTTAGTCTATGCTTAATAAATTTGCATGATTTAATTTATAGGCCGGAAGGAATAAATAAGATTATGTGAATATTATCAATTGTGAGTGGAAACTACTTTTGATTAATATTTTGATTAAGTATGGTTAACAAAATTACTAGTAAATTAAATTCACATATTTAAGTAATTAAATTGGAATAGTTAGTGGTGAAATCAAATGCCCTAGTCTTCATAATTATTAAACTCACTCTCTTACTTGAAATTGATTTAATTTTAATTTTTTATTTTTATTTAATTTAGTTTATTTAATTTTCAATTGCCATCTTAATTGTTAGTTCAAATATTACCAAAACGTAACTATTTTTGGTACTTAATTCTTAATCCCTTAGGTACGACAACCCTATCTTTCCACTTTATTACTTGAAAACGATTCGTGCACTTGCGAGTTGATTTTACACATCACCGGGAAGCATGAAATGGTTCCCAATGTTTCATGGATTCAATACATATGTCTAAGAGGACATGGAATCAAAGCAGCTTCAAAGTCGTCCAAAAAGGGGTTGTATGGACAGTTAGTAAATTTGGCCTGTTTTCGCTGTATTTTGTGCTGCCTTTACTATATTGTATTGAGTTGGCTTTTTCTCTTTCCTCTGAGCAAGGGCAACATGTGGGACTCCATAGTAAGCTTATTTGGCATCCTAAAATGCATATATAGAAGCTGATTTGGAGCTCAAAGAGGTTAAAGATTGGTCAAAGTCAACTTAGTCAAAAAGGTAGTATTTTGGTTTCTTAATTTGATTCTACTTTTTGTTTTAGGAAATTACCATTACTTTTTGGTTTTTGTTTATTTATTTTCTGGAGAAATAAGTTTAGGAAAGTTATTATTTTATTATTTTCATTGTAAATTAATTAATTCCTAATTCAAAATCGAGAAATTAATTAATCCAAATTAGATTAGAAAAGAGTGAGAATTTCGGCCACCATAGGAAACCACTTTGTATGGTTGGTTTTCCCTTTGTTTTTTAGGGTTTATTTCGTGATTTTGTAGCCTATTTAAAGGCTTTTTTTTTCAATAAGAATTAAGCTTGAATTTTATACAGAAAATTATTTGTGAGATTGAATTCTCTTTATTCTTTTGAACACCTAAAACACTATTAGTGAATGAGTGTTTTAGTTTGACTTATTAATAGGCCTTCCATCACCTATTGTGGCATCTTCAATATATACCAAGGTTTCTAATCACATGTTAGTTAAGGGTCAAGGTGACCATTAAAACTTGAACATAATTAGATCTGGGTTAATATAATATGGGTTTAGGAGTAGGTCATCCTAGGTTCATATCACATATAAGATTTGATTTACGTTATTATGGAATTCCATATGTTTAGCTCCTTTTCTTGACAAAAACTTCACTAAAACTCACTTTATCAATATTGAATTTGCTCAACTTACTAAACATGCTTTTGAACTTAAAAAACAATTTTCCTTTGCATATTTTCACTCCTCAAAGACTTAAAATGCTCCAAAATTTATATTAAGAGCTTCCACTGATTTTTACCTATAAAAAAAAGAAAAGCATCAATACCTGATAAACTTAAAACAAGAAAAATCTACAAAATTCAAGCACTACTTAATCTTAAAGAAACTTTTAAAACAAAACTAAAATCAAAGAAATTACTTTAAAAATAAAGAGAATAAGGATTAAGAAACTTAGGTTTCCTCTCAAGACATGCTTGATTAAATGTCTCTAACTAGACTTAGTTGAGTAATGGTTTCAAATAAACCAGAGAAAACTCCATGCTTATAAACCCAACTTGAACTCAATCAACCATTATCCTTAATCTTCTTATCAAACACCCAAAACAAACCATTATTATGGCCTTCAAGCTTTAAATATCTGAAAGAAAACACATTCGTAACAACAACACTTTCTAAAGTCACTCCCGAATCACTAACTACTTGAACTTTCAGATGAGGAACAAACTTTGGCTTCAAAGCAAGCTTTAGATTCAAACTCTCCCTATTCCTCATCCTCTCTTACGAATTCTCCTTTCAAGTAAGACTCAATGAAAAATCTTGAACTTATAATTAGGCTTCTTCTAATTACATAAGTCCATGATTCATTCATCTAAAGCCTTCTAAACAACCTCACTAAGGCTTATCTTTTGAATATTCAGTTTCTTCAAAGAATCTACAAACTTAATCTTATAACAAGATTGCACTTTTTTTGAAATTTCATGTTATGCTTAAGATCAACTTAACCTATCATTATCAATGCTCAAAGTAAGATTTCCACAATGAACATTAATAAAGGCTTATGGTTAAAAAAGGCCTATCAAAGATAATAGGCACATCTTGGTCAACCTTTATATCCAAAACGACAAAATCAATTGGAACGATAAAATTTCTTACTTATTTTAAGACATTGCCAACACCATTTTATGGCATAGAAAAAGATTGATCTACCATTTGAAGAGTAATATTGGCCAGCTTTACATTTCCAACACTAAGTTTTATTAAAGATAGAAAGTGGCATAATATTGATAGGATCATACAAAGCTCTCTTGAGCTTCAAATCTCCAATAGTACAAGGAGCCATATAACTCCCTAGTTCTTTAAGCTTTTTAGGTTGTTCTTTCTCAAAATAGAACCATAGTCCTCCATTAAAGAAATGGTTTCATACTCTTTCAACTTTCTATTTTTAGACATATGCTCCTTCAAATACTTCACACAATTAGGCATCTTTTACAACACCTCAACAAATGGTATAGTGACTTGAATCTTCTTAAAAAATATCCAAAAACTTAACAAGTTGGTCATCCTCTTTCTTCTTCAACATTCTTTTGGAATAGTGCCGCGGGGGGGGGGGGGGGGGGGGGGGTGGTCCATAGGACAACTTCAAAATTAGGCTTCAAAGACTTCTCGTCCTTAGGCTCATCTTTCTCAATTATAATATCTTTAGAATCAACATTACCACCTTGCTCAACACCATCAAAGACTTTTCCTTAATAAAATCACCAACATTGTCATTAAGGACTTTTCTTACAAGAATTCTAACCATTAACAATAGATTTTAACAAACAGCACAAGGGTTTTAAACATAAACACCTCCCTTAAGAACATCAAATTTTTTAGCAATACAAACAATGGAGCTTTTCACAACAATGATCCTCTTTTCAACTAAAGATTCACCATTAGAAGAAATCTCTCTAACAAGAGATTTAAAAACAAACTTAATGCGAACCTAGGATGACCTGCTCCTAAACCTGTATTATATTAGCCCAGATTTAATTATGTTCAAGTTCTAATGATCACCTTGACCTCTAACCAACCTGTGATTAGAAACCATGATATATAATGAAGATGCCACAATAAATGATGAAAGGCCTATTGATAAGTCAGACTAAAACACTCATTCACTAATGGTGTTTTAGGTGTTCAAAAGAACAAAAAGAATTCAATCTCACAAATAATTTTCTGTATAAAATTCAAGCTTGATTTCTCATTGAAAATAAGTATTTAAATAGGCTAAGATTACAAAGCAAAAGCCCAAAACAATTAATTCAAAACCAGGCACAAAGTGTTGAGAAAAAGAAAGTGCCTAAGTTTTCTTAGTTTCCTAAACTAATTTGGATTAATTAATTTCTTGATTTTGAATTAGGAATAAATTAATTTACAATTGAAATACTAAAATAATAACTTTCCTAAACTTATTTTTCCAGCAAATAAATAAATAAAAATCAAAGTAAAAAACTAATTTCCTAAAACAAAAAGTCAAAATCAAATTAGAAAACTAGTTGACTAGTTTGATTACCAAGGTATCTTTAACCAATCTCCAGCTTGTTTGGGCTCCAAATCAGCTTCCATATACCATGTAGGATGCCAAATATGATTAACAATGATTCCCATACGTTGCCCCTTGATTGGACTAAGTCAAACAAGAAGAAAAGTCAACGCCAGCGGCAAAACAGCACATTTTCGGCCAAATTTTGAAGCTGTCCGTACAAGTCCTTACAAGTTGGTTTTACTTCTGCCTTGACTTGTTTCTATGACCTCTTAGTAATATTTATTGAATCAATAAATAGTTGGAACCATTTCTTACTGCCCGGACTCCATAAATGCACCAAAACCGCTGCCCGAGTCTGTATCGGCTTCCACCACTTGTATACCCAAAACCGGTCTTGGATCTTTGGGTATGGACAAGTGCTCTTAAGAATGAATTATCCCTTGCATAAAGGCAGAAATTTTTTCCCTAAACCTCTTAGCTTGACCCCTAGTGATCGACCTGGTCTTCATCCACATAGGGTTAGAAACTCAACAGGTTGTCGGTTATGCAGGTATGGACGGATTCACATCAATATCGATCTCTACCACTTGGAGGCTTTAAACGGATCTTGTATCTTTAGGTATTGTCATGCCCTCTTGAGATTGAATCACTCCATGAATAAAGCCAGCCCAGTTGTCTTGAAATCTCTTAACATGTGCCCTAGTGATTGGCCCAATCTTCATTTGTATAGGACCCGTACCCCAACGGGTAGTCGGTTGGATGAGCACGGGTTGAATCACATCAAAACTCACCTTCCTTTATTTAAAACTTGCTTAGCATAGGCTCAGTATCACCAGGAAAAGAATTAACTATTTTTTCCTTAAATTCCCTAACTTCCCTATTTACTACTTTAGATTCTTCATTGATGCACCTATATTAGAATAATGGATAACAATAGCATCAATTCTTGCCTCATTCTTGTTAAATATTCCTTTTGTCTCAACAGAGTAATTTAGTCCTCAAGCGATGATTTCTCCTCTTGAGGCTTAGAAAAACCTGGCGGCAAATTAGCAGTAAACTTTTAGTTGGACCAAGAAAAATTGTCATGTCTCCTCAAATAAGGATAATAGTAGTTTGAAAAATTATTGATAGGTCAAAAAACATAAGACCTGTTTTATTTTGTTAGAAATTGACATTGCTCAATTGGTTCTTCACTTTGTGGACTAGCAACTTGAGAAATATTCTTTAATGGCTTATCATCCAATTATAAGAACTAGAGGCTAATTTTTCCAATCATGTAAAAGCCTTCTCAACCATCTTTTTTATAGAAGATCCTCCATTTGAGCTATCAATAATAGAAAATATTAATAAGCACCCAATTTTCATGACCATGTTGTAGACATTGTTAGGTCTAAAATATTGATAATTTTATGTCATAGTTATAGCTTAATATTTGTTAGTTTGTGTTAATTTGTTATGGAAAGATACTTAATTATGTATTTTTCTTAATCTAGATTAAGGAGGAAAACTTTCAAGAAAACAACCATAAAAATGGATTCCTTGGGTCAAATTATGGTGGGAAGCAAGATTTGAGCTTAAATGGACTAAGCATAAAAAGGATTCCAAAAAGATACCCTGAAAATTCCATAAAGATTCTATTGGGAATTTCATAATGGAAGTGGATGTCATACGAATCCTCACAATTTGACGATCTCAAATGTCTCATTATTTATGAATTTCGATGTGCGAGCAAAGAGTTATTGTCATTTATGAAAAGGAATACTCTAGTTAAATCTCCACCATTGATCAAAAGAGAGAATCAAGGCAATTTGAGGGTCAAGATAAAAACAAGTGGCAATAATTGGTTAATTTATCATTAATGAGGCACATGTCATGTCACATGCTTCATTAAGGGTAAATTAGACTAATTAACTATTTTTTTAGGAGGAATTAGATAAAAGGAAAGTAATAGAGAGCAAGTAATATCAAGTTTCCTTTTTTACACATGAAATTCATCCAACCCTCTTCATGACCTAAAAAACGTATCTTCCAAGACTCCCACATTGAAAATAAAGAGAGAAAAAGGTTCCCACGGTCCTATATATATAGTCCCCACCACATTGAAGGAAGATATACAAGTTAGAGAGTTATTTAAGAGCTTTTAGGAGGCTTAAATAGAAACAAACCAAATTTTAGGAGTTTCTAAGGTTCTCTTAAGGGTTTTAGGTTTTAAAGTTTTAAAATTTTAGAAGATCAATTGGAGAGTTTGGAGGGGGCATAGGGACGAAGGCTTGCTTGGAGAAAATAGCTACGATTTGTAGAGCTTTTGGAGGAGGATTTCTTCAATAGTTTTTATTTTCTTCTCTTTCTCTTTAATCGTGAACATTATTGTTTTTTTCTTTATAATTATGGATGTTGAAATTATTTTTGTCATGAACTAATTTCATAGCTAGGGCTATGATGTAGCCCTAACTATGAAGGTCTAATTATTTAAATATATGTTGAGTTTTATTTAATTAGTAATATGTTTTGTTAATAAATCATTGGTATGCTTAATGCTTTCATAGGCTGGAAGGAATGAATCATTTTAATAATATTTGAGCTTGGAAAAGGATAATATTATGGATCTCCAATGATTTACATGAATGCATAATTGATTGGAAAATAGTTATGTCTCATGCCATATTATTTGCTTAATCTATGCGTAATGAATTTGCATGATTTAATTTATAGGCCGGAAGGAATAAATTAGGTTATGTGAATATTATCAATTGTGAGTGGAAACTACTTTTGATTAATTTTGTGATTAAGTGTGGTTAACAAAATTACTTGTTAATTAAATTCACATATTTAAGTAATTAAATTGGAATAGTTAGTGGTGAAATTAAATGCCATAGTATTCATAATTATTAAACTCACTCTCTTTACTTGAAATTGATCTAATTTTAATTGATTGCTTTTGTTTAATTTAGTTTTTTTATTTTCAATTGCCATCTTAAATTTTAGTTCAAATATGATCAAAACCTAATTATCTTTGGTACTTAATTCTTAATCCCTTGGGTACGACAATCCTATTTTTCCACTTTATTACTTGAAAACGATTCGTGCACTTGCGAGTTGATTTTACACATCAAACATCTCTTTAATGAATCTTTGAATCTTTCCTAAATCTCATGCAATAGCTCACAATCCTATTGCATAATTTGGCTATTTTAACCCCTCAATTGTGAATACTTGAAAGATGGAAAGAATTTGTTAAGAAATTTCTCCACCATCTTCTCTTTTGTAGAGACAGATCCTGGTTGTAGAGTGTGTAACCAATTAAGAGCTTATTGGAAAAGAAAAAAAGAAATAATTTTAATCGAATTGCATGATCTCCAACACTATTTACATTGATCGTAACAGTAACTTTTGAAAACATAGCAAGATGAGTATTGGATCCTTATTAGCAAATCCACCAAATTGGCTTTATTGCACTATTGTTATCAATGTGGGTTTCAATGTAAAATTGTTTGCATTGATAGGTTGCTATGAAATCCTAAAATATGCTCAAATGTAAATGGCTTAAAATAATCTCAAATACAACAAGGTTATGCTGGAGTTTCAGTATTATTGTTCTCCGCCATAGCTTACTCTTCTCTTTTCTCACTTGTCTGAAGGTTAAAGCTTTCCCTAACTCCGGGTTGTAAGGTATAATCTCTGTATTTTGAATTCTTTGCATTCAATTACAAGAGTAAAAAACAAAAAAAAGTTAAATAAATAATGAAAAACACTAATGCCAAAATTTAAATGGTCCTGTCCTAATTTTGAAAACATAGCAAGATGAGTATTGGATCCTCATTAGCAAATCCACCAAATTGGCTTTATTGCACTATTGTTATCAATGTGGGTTTCAATGTAAAATTGTTTGCATTGATAGGTTGTCTATGAAATCCTAAAATATGCTCAAATGTAAATGGCTTAAAATAATCTCGAATACAACAAGGTTATGCTGGAGTTTCAGTATTATTGTTCTCCGCCATAGCTTACTCTTCTCTTTTCTCACTTGTCTGAAGGTTAAAGCTTTCCCTAACTCCGGGTTGTAAGGTATAATGTCTGTATTTTGACTTCTTTGCATTCAATTACAAGAGTACAAAACAAAAAAAGTTAAATAAATAATGAAAAACACTAATGCCAAAATTTAAATGGTCCTATCCTAAATTAAATTTAACTAGCTTGACTATAACATTGCCTAAAATAGAATTTTGAAAACCAAAAATCTTAATCCTCGTCCTACAGCATGATTCTTCAAATTCTATTTTCAAATTTTCCTCCTAATATTACTTAAATATGCAAGACCACACTTCAAGACATCCAATAACTTTAAGAAAACTCCATTAGCTTCCAGTAATTCCGAGCAACAACTTCTAATAACAATTTTCTACTCAACTTCACTAGATAAAGTGAACATTTAAATTCAAATAGAAGCATTAAATAGTTTCACAAGAACTCATAATGTCAAAATCAAGCAAGTATTTCAATATTAATCCTTCAAAACACTTCCATAAAGAAACCTTATAACAAAACCTTACCAAATTAACTATTGCAAATCTAGTAAAACCTCACCGTAATTTGGATATAACCCAATAGTTTATATAAAATATCATAAAACAATATAAGAACTATATATATTAAAAATATAGAAAGTGCTTCATATATTTTATACATTAGAATTAGCAAAAGAAAGATTATATACTATCAACAAAGTCAATGGAAAAGAATAGTACATTAGCAATAGAATAATACAATATCAACATGAAGATGTTAAGACGTGATTTACATAACCTGTCTATTAGGGCCTAAGGAAACAATTTAAAAACAAAACTATGAGGCAAGTTCACTATGTGGACTAAAATAATAATATAAAAATAATAATTTATTTTCAAAACCTCACTTTTACTCCTTTGAAAGTTTTCTTATTTTGGGAAGCACCTTTCACAAAACCCACGAATTTTCTCCAAAAATATAAGCAATCTCATATTTCATATGAAAATATTTGTAAATATGATACTGGTCATATAACCTTTAGTACTTAACTAAATAAACTACAATCTCCAAGAGTAATTTATAAGCAAAAATACTAATTTCATAAACATAATCCATATAATACCAAAACTTGTGTGCCAGTCAAACATCAAATCTTGTCATATAACCTTTAGTGTCCTAAAGCATCATAGAGCCAATGAGAAAGGGGAAAGCTATCATATAACCCTCGGTGTCCCAAAGGCATTGTAAAGCTAGGACCTCTCAATCAGTCTCTACATCATGTGATAATAGCAGGGTTGAGTTATATAAATATATATATATATATATATGTATGTAATCATAATTGTATTCATAATCATATACATATTTGTATCTATAACCATGGCAGTGCTTGACACATAATATCACAAATCCATATCTCACATATATCTCTTGACACAATATCATTTATTTCATTATATCGATACTTCAAAACTCAATGAAACTATTTGAAAAATCATATGCAAATATAAATAAATAAAGTGATATGAACCTAGGTCGACTTGCTCCTAAACCCGTATTATACTAGCCCGGATCGAAATTAAGTTCAGATTTTAATGGTCATCTTCACCTCTAATCAACTTGTGATTAGAAACCTTGGTATATAATGAAGATGCCACAATAGGTGATAGATGTTCTATTCATAAGTCAAACTAAAACTATCGATCTTTATTCGATATTTTAGGTATTCAAAGAGAACAAAAAGAATTCTTCTCACAAATAATTTTTTTAAATAATTATCTAAGTTGCGGTTCCATTGAAAAATATGCCTTTAAATAGGTTAAAGTTACAAGAAATTAAATCCTAAAGACATTAGGAAAGTTCAGCTATCATAGAAAAAAAATTAGGAAAGTGTCGAATTTCCCCTAGTTTCCAAAACTAATTTTGTATTAATTAATTCCTTAATTTTGAAATAGGAATTCATTAACTTACAATTACAATAATAAAAATCAACCTTAATAAATTAATTTATCCAGTAAATAATAAAATAAAAACCAAAATAAAAGATTATTTCCTAAAACAAAAGTCAAAATTTCAAATTAGGAAACTAGTTGACCATATTGCCAAACAAGCTGTCTTTATCTATTCACCAACTATTTTAGGCTCCAAGTCAACTCTACTATACCATGTAGGATGCCAAATAGGATTATAATTGGTTCCCATACGTTGTTATTGATTTGACTAAGCAAAACTTGCTTGGAATGTAAGAAAGAACCCTCCGAGCATGGAAAAGGTGATTTTCGGCCAAATTAAAGGCTTGTGCACAAATGATGAACTTGGATGCTTTTACTTCTGCTTTGACATGATTCCATGGCCTCTTGGTGATCTCAATAACGTTCATAGGCTAACGAACTAATCCATTACTGCCCAAAGTCCATAAATGTACCAAAACAGCTTCCTGGATCTATTTATGCAATCATGATTTGGATGCACAATACGGGCTTAGAATCTTCAAGTATAATCATTCCATCTTGAGACTTAATCAAACCTTGAATAAATTTAATCAGATTATCCTTAAATCTCTTAGCTTGTACTCTAGTAATTGGTCTCGTCTTCAATTGCATAAGATCAGCACCCTAGTGGGTTGTAGGTTGTACGGATACAGGCAAATTCTCATCATAAGGTAAATTAAATAATCAAATCATAAGTATTTGTTCGATGTTAAAAATATTATCGTATAAAGTTATATAGCTATAATCAATCCAATTATCAAAACTTTTAAAATACCAACATTTCTAATTTCACCATGAGCACATTAGAATTTTGAAACATTTAAAAACTTACCAAAAATCATATCAAATGATAAGTTTTATATATATTCTTGTACATAAACATATATAATTATGTAACCATAGTTTATTGAAATTTCCATACAATTTCAAAATCAAGAAATTATAAATTTAACATGACCAAAATATTTATGAAAAGAAAAATTCACTCATAAAGATACTACACATGCCTTATCCATTATCCAATCACCTATAATTTTAGTATTGATGCCTAGAATATAACAAGATAGTTCTTGGACTTCTAATAATTAAATCAAAGATATTGTTGCATATTCAATGTCCTAAAACAACTTTTACAACTTTAAGATTTTCAAAATTAGATGTGAAAGGGTTAAATTATACTGCAAACCCATAGAATCCTATACCAAAAATTAGAGTTTTTCACCCAAATGTCAATTTATGAAATTGAATCTTCCATTGGGTTCTAATTATGCATATCCAATTTCAATTTGGTTCTAGTTTGTCTAAACTAAGATTTATTGTACATGAAAGCTAATTAACCCAAAAATATGGAAATATACTCAATAGTAACCAGACTTTACAAATTTTATATCAAATCAAAGCTTATGGAATGGGTAACATGATAGTAAGATCACTTGGGTCCAAAAAGTCACAAATGGCCAAAAGATATATGCAAAGTTATGGCCAAACTTAAGGTTGTTAAATCTCTTAAATAGTGGGCAAATGAGTTAAATGGAGGCCATATTTGAAATCAAGAGGCATAAATAGGACTGAGGGATGAATAGCCTAGCTTTAAATTACCAAAACCTTACAAATTTTTCGGAGAAGGGAAAATGGCATTATAGTCGAAAAAAGGTTTATCCCAATGCGTATGAAGGTGGTTTAACCAAAAAATTTAGTAAAAATTTGGTATTAGGATGGGATAGTGGTGTGGGCTATAAGATTCACCAACATTGGAGATTAGGGGAATTCAAGGTGGAAACTTTGGCAGCACAATGAGTGAGTAGATTCCGATGGATTTCCTTCTAATTCTAGCCTTGTTATTTGATGTTTGGCCTAAAACTATTAGATTGAGGTTACAGTGGGGTGAGTTTTAAGATAGTCCGGCATTTGTAGGTTAAATATCAGGGATTAGTGGTTGATTTAAAGCTTTTCCAATATATAATGGTGGTGATGTGAAAATCCTATGTGGGAGAAAGAGCTACTTAGGTTTATGGTTATTTAACGGGTATTTTGGGCATTTATAATTTGTTTAATATAATAGAATGCCTTATGAGGTATATATAGGCCTTTGATTCGCTAACAAATAAAAATTTAAGACTAGTTTGGATAGTAATATATTACTGATGATCGAAACTTCTCAAAACCATAAGTTTTCAACTGTAATTCAAAATTAGGCATGCTGCCAGCCTACAAACTTGTATTGACAAGCTCTACACAATGGTATAAGAGTAAAAGCCAAATCTTGTTTCTCAAGAAAAGTCAAATTTGGTCCTTCATAAAACTGTAGTTTAGTCAAATTTAATCAAATTTAGAAGGTTACAACCTACCTCTCCATTATGAAAAATTCATCCTTGAAATTTCATATCTTATTAGTGGAACGTGAAAAGATGCTGGCTCTATATGGTCCTTGTTAGAACCCATCCAAGATTCTTTATTGGAATCCCAGTCAAGCATTGACTTGGGAAATACTACTGTACCTTCCTATAGAAAATCCTACAGTATCTACCCTAGAGTTTGGACATACGCTAAAATTCTCTGCATATAAACGCACTCCA
Organism: Ziziphus jujuba; assembly: GCF_031755915.1. Lineage (NCBI taxonomy): Eukaryota > Viridiplantae > Streptophyta > Magnoliopsida > Rosales > Rhamnaceae > Ziziphus > Ziziphus jujuba. Next base: position 12,544,207 of record NC_083390.1, read on the forward strand.
ATAAAGCACCACCTTACTCTTTATACCTTGCTACAAAGGTTTCCATAAGGTGCAACACTTTAATAACAAAAGCATAAGAATATAGGTTTTGGAAATAAATTAATAAACAACAAATACCTTTATGACTCATGTCCAAACACACCATCCATTTATTACAATTAAACATTATTATAGCACCTCATGAATGTATCAAACTCATAAGTACAGGTAGAGAATAATAAAAACAATGATAATGATAATAATAATAATAATAATAATAATAACAATAATAAGGACACAACCTCTCAGGAATTTGGATAACCTGTCCAAAGGCTACAGTAGCTACTAAAAGGCTACAATACTTAGCAGTTGATTTGAAGTTTTTCCAATATATAGTGGTGGTGATGTGAAAATCCTATGTGGGAGAAAGAGCTACATGGGTTTAGGGTTATTTAAGGGGTATTTTGGGCATTTATAATTTGTTTAATATAATAGAATGCCTTATGAGGTATACATAGGCCTTTGATTCACTAACAAATAAAAATTTAAGACTAGTTGGATAATAATATATTACTGATGATCGAAACTTCTCAAAACCATAAGTTTTCAATTGTAATTCAAAATTAGGCATGTTGCCAGTCTACAAATTTGTATTGACAAGCTCTACATAATGGTATAAAAGTAAAAGCCAAATTTTGTTCCTCAAGAAAAGTCAAACTTGGTCCTTCATAAAAGTGTAGTTTAGTCAAATTTAATCAAATCACTTGAAAATTCAAATTTAGAAGGTTACAACCTATCCCCATTATGAAAAATTCATCCTTGAAATTTTATATCTTATTAGTGGAACATGAAAAGATGCTGGCTCTACATGGTCCTTGTTAGAACCCATCCAAGATTCTTTGTTAGAATCCAAGTCAAGCATTGACTTGGGAAATACTACTGTACCTTCTTATAGAGAATCCTACAGTATCTATCCTAGAGATTGGACATACGCTAAAATTCCCTACATATAAATGCAGTTCAATAAAGCACCACCTTATTCTTTATACCTTGCTACAAAGGTTTCCACAAGGTGCAACACTTCAATAACAAAAGCATAAGAATACAGGTTTTGGAAATAAATTAATAAACAACAAATACCTTTATGACTCATGTCCAAGCACACCATCCATTTATTAGAATTAAACATTATTATAGCACCTCATGAATGTATCAAACTCATAAGTACAAGTAGAAAATAATAAAAACAATGATAATGAAAATAATATAGATACAACCTCTCAAGAATTTGGACAACCTATCCAAAGGCTACAGTACCTGCCAAAAGGCTAGAATACTTACCTGAAGGCTACGATACTTGTTCAAAGGTTACAACACTTGTCCATACAGACAAATACAATAAATATGGAGTTGAAAATGAAAATTAACATGAATAATAATAATATTTAACAATAACAACAATCGCAAGTAATAATAATAACAATAATGATAACAATATCAAGTAATAATGATAACAATAATGATAATAATTATAACAACAACAACAATAATAATAACAATAACAATAAATAATAATAACAATAGTAAGAATGATAACAACTAGTAGTGATAATAATAATAATAAGAAGAACCACAACAAAAGTAAATAATAATAATAACCATAATAAATAACAACAAAAACAACAACAACAACCGTTTTCATAACAATAATAATAATCATAATAAATAATAATAAATACTATAACGATTATCAATAGTAACTATGATGAATAATAATAATAATAATAATAATAAATAATAATAACAATAATAATAATTACAATAAATAATAACAATAATAGAAATTCATAATCATAAATAGATAGAATAAAGTAAAATAGAATTTAAAATTTATAACTATACTACATAACCCGCACACTCATATAACATGGTGAAGCATTATTCCATGATAACAATTGTTGTAAGTACACTGCTACCACTACGATCTGGGGTAATTTGTCTATAGTGGCCGTCCAACCCTCTTGTCTCCTCAAAGGTAGAGATACGAAACTAAGCTATTCATGAGCCAAATTGGGTCATCGCCTCCATACGATGTGAGATACACGGACATAACATAATATATATATATATATATATATATTATATGTATACATGGAAAGGACACTTAATGCACCATACGATATATCGGTGGTTTCAGATAGTACTCAAGATCCCAAACACTACTTTGACATGGGGTTTAAAGAGAAAAACCTGACCTTAGTGTTTCATGGCACCAATAGCTAATAATCTGTCATGGTTAAACCAGTCATCCTTCGCGGGAAGGGTGGCTAATTATCGCAAAATACTTGCCTATCCTTTCTCACCACCACTCATAAAGGACGACAATATTTATAACCTATGCGCTACAATATAATATAATAACTAGCAATCTGCGGCCAAGGGGGAATAGCTGATGCTCACTGTGCAAAATATTTGTCAACTGTTAGATCTAAAATATTGATGATTTTATGCCATATTTATAGCTTAATATTTGTTAGTTTGTGTTAATTTGTTATGGAAAGATACTTACTTATGTATTTTTCTTAATCTAGGTGAAAGAGGAAGAATTTTAAGAAAACAACCATAAAGATGGATTCCTTGGGTCGAATTATGGTGGGAAGCAAGATTTGAGCTAGAACAGACTAAGCATTAAAAAGATTCCAAAAAGATACCTTGAAGATTCCATAAAGATTCTATCGAGAATTTCATGGTGGCAGTGGATGTCATATGAATCATCACAATCTGAGGATTTCAATTGTCTCGTTATTTTTGGATTTCGAGGTGCGAGCAAAGAGTTATCATCATTTGAAGTTTGGAATTTATAAAAAGGAATATTCTAGTTAAATCTCCACCATTGATCAAAAGAGGGAATCAAGGCAATTTGAGGGCCAAGATAAAAACAAGTGGCAATAATTGGTTAATTTATCATTAATGAGGCACATGTCATGTCACATGTTTCATTAAGGGTAAATTAGACTAATTAACTATTTTTTTTAGGAGGAATTAGATAAAAGGAAAGTAGTAGAGAGCAAGTAATATACAGTTTCCTTTTTACACATGAAATTCGTCCAACCCTCTTCATGGCTTAAAAAAGGTATCTTCCAAGACTCCCACATTGAAAATAAAGAGAGAAAAAGATTCCCAAGGCCCTATATATATAGCCCCCACCACATTGAAGGAAGATATACAAGTTTAGAGAGTTATTTAAGAGCTTTTAGGAGGCTTAAATAGAAACAAACCAAATTTTGGGAGTTTCTAAGATTCTCTTAAGGGTTCTAGGGTTTTAAAGTTTTAAAGTTTTAGAAGATCAATTGGAGAGCTTGGAGGAGGCAGAGAGACATGGGCTTGCTTGGAGAAGAAGGCTACGACTTTGAGAGCTCTTGGAGGAGAATTTCTTCAACAGTTTTTATTCTCTTTTCCTTTCTCTTTAATTATGAAACTTATTATTTTTAATAATTATGGATGTTGAAATTATTTTTACCATGAACTAATTTTCATAGCTAGGGCTATGATGTAGCCCTAACTATGAAGGTTTAATTATTTTAATATATGTTGAGTTTTATTTAATTAGTAATATGTTTTGTTAATAAATCATTGGTATACTTGATGCTTTCATAGGCCGAAAGGAATGAATGATTTTAATAATATTTGAGCTTGGAAAAGGACAATATTATGGATCTCCAATGATTTACATGAATGCATAATTGATTGGAAAATAGTTATGTCTCATGCCATATTATTTGCTTAATCTATGCTTGATGAATTTGCATGATTTAATTTATAGGCCGGAAGGAATAAATTAGGTTATGTGAATATTATCAATTGTGAGTGGAAACTACTTTTGATTAATTTTGTGATTAAGTGTGGTTAACAAAATTACTAGTTAATTAAATTCACATATTTAAGTAATTAAATTGGAATAGTTAGTGGTGAAATCAAATGCCCTAGTATTCATAATTATTCTCTCTCTTGCTTGAAATTGATCTAATTTTAATTGATTGCTTTTGTTTAATTTAGTTTATTTAGTTTTCAATTGCCATCTTAAATTTTAGTTCAAATATTATCAAAACCTAATTATCTTTGGTACTTAATACTTAATCCCTTGGGTACGACAACCCTATTTTTCCACTTTATTACTTGAAAACGATTCGTGCACTTGCGAGTTGATTTTACACATCATCAACCCTAAAGCTCATAGCTCCCACAGGATGGCCATATATATATGTGTGTACAAAATACTTGTCAACCTGAAAGCTCATAGCTTCCACATGATGGTCATTCATATATGACCGCTAATCAAGAATATCGTATAGAATACCATTATTGTATTGTGTATCTAAAAACTATAAAAATTTACAATATTATAAACACTAAAATTTGATAAAATACCACCAGGTTTGATACACTTTTATTAAACCAATAAAATTTTATATTTCCTTTTAAATAACCACATAAATTCAACAATTTTTCAAAATTAATTATTACTAAAATAATTTTAGTTTCACAAATATATTTTACAGACTAAAAATTATTATATTTCTTAATTCCTTAAAATTAATTTATGCAAGAATTATATTAAACACATGTAAGTATACTTTATTTTGCATAATAAATTCGATGGTAAAATATGACAAAAAATTTAACAATAATTTAACACAATAATTTATTTAAAACAATAAATATAAATTTTACATAACAAATATATTTAAATCACATAAAATCTACACAATAAAATCAACTAACAATTTTCTTAAATTTTAAAACATATATAATATTTTTCAAAATTTTAAGTAAAACAAAATGTGTATATATATATTTTCAATAGCTGAAAAAAAATTTTGGAAAAGGACCACTCGCTCTAATGATATTGTCCATCCTTGCTCTACCGTAGGATTCGCTGCAAGTCCCACTGATGCCTAACATACACAAAAAATATTACCCATTAACACACGTATTTTCCAACAACACTAGAATACTCTAAATATTTTAAAACTCACTCCCTATAACTCGGGTTTCCAATATTGGGCTTTAAACGAGTCTAGCTACACATTAATCTGCAATTGATCTATCACCCAAAATTCAATGCTTCCCTAATTACAACCAATTTCTATAAAATTAGTTATTCCATTAGTTGTTATTACCTACTATGAACCTACATGTGACAATTTTTCTTATGGAAGACTTCCAATACAGTCCAATTTTTTCAACAATATCTAAATTAGCTAAAAAATGGAGAAATATTAAATGCACTACCATAATTAGCAAATTATATATCAAATAAAAGCTTGTAAGGCAAGCATTAAAGATACCTAGTTCAAATACTCTAATCTCATTGTCGGTGGCTGGAAAACGACCAGAAAGTTTTGGCCAAACTTCTATTTCATGTATCTTTCAAAGAATTTGAAAAAATGAAAGCCACTTTTGAGATCAGGGGGTCGAAAACTAGGGGGAGAGACCAAGCTCATGGTCAAAAACTACCAGAAAATAGGCCAATGGGAAACATGAACCACTAGCATTGGATGGAAAAATCGGCGCATTGGATGGTCAGGATCAGTCGGCAGTGGGACACCATATCGGCTGATGCATTTTGACGTCCATTAGCCGGAGCACAGCCAACGGCCATTCAATGGGAGAAGGATAGATAAAGTGTGTGTGTGTGTGTGTGTGTGTGAGAGTGAGAGAGAGAAAGAGAGAGAGAGAGAGAGAGCCTTCCTTTTTGTGGAGAGGAAGAGAGAAAAATAGAGGGGGAGGGGGGAAAAAGAAAAAGCAAAGAAAAAGAGACAAAAAATATTCTTTATTTTCTATTTTTTCAATGGTTACATATGGCACTACCAATTGGTGACACATGGCATCCATTAATTGGTGACGCGTGATATCCATCAGGGATTTCTTTAAATATTCTACTACCTGGTAAAGTCAATCGCAGAAAAATAAACACACCTTGTAGACCTATAACTTTTTAATCGTAGTGTAAAATTAAGCGTATCACTAGTCTACGTACTCATATCGATGAATATTATCACCTAGTACATAAGTCAAAATCAAACTCCATATAAATAAAAATTCAACTCGGAGTGGCTAATCAGTTTGGACCGCACTTTGTTTTGACTATAACTTTCTAAAATTATATTTGACTTTAGCATACTACTAGTTTCCGAATTCGTGTCAATGAGTACTTCGCCAAGGTACCTCAGTTAATGTGAAATACCTCTCACAGCAAAAAGTCAACCTTGAGACCACTTAGTAAATCCTAATCAACTTTGGTTAAAATTTCAAATTAGAAGTATTTTCTCAAGTCTGGGTGTTACAATCCTCACATTCACAGTAAAACATAGCTCCCACTTTATGAGAATCCACAAAATTTTCATTATTAAAAGCTACTTGTCCAATAGATCTCATTTAACCCAACCAAATTGCACACTAAGAGAATACTAATGCCACAAAGTATAAACCACTAAGTGCTTATTTTTCCAACCCTAAAAGGATATTCTTCAAATTTCATAAAAATGATCAATCTCTCTAATACCAAAACCACAATTCAAAGCAAACTCCAACATCTCCATAAGTGAACCTAAAAGGAAACAACATTTGATAAAATGATCAATAACAAATCCACAAAAAATCACAACTGTAGTAAGAGATCTTTATTAAACTTTTAAAAATGAAAACACAAAATAATTTATCTTCCAATGAGCAATTCCAAAGTCATCTCATAACCATTAATGTTAAACTTACAAAAATCATCTCTTACTAGTGATGAATAACTTTGATAATCCATTTATCAAACCCTAGAAGAAAATTTAAAACTTAAATTGTTTTTTTTACCTTTGCTCTAAACTTATCGTACTTCCAATTGTAATGTTCCTAGTTTTCACTGATTCTTTGATCTTTTGGCTCTCAAACAATATAGTCTTACTCATTAATTTACTAAAGTCACGAAACAAAATTTCTACACTCATTCTATCAAAAGACTTTAAATCTTTCACAAAACTAAATATAATTCTCAAAATTATCAACCGACAAGTAGTAAAAGATATTAATAAACTACCTAAATGAAACGCGAAAGGGAATAAAAAATCGAAGAGATCGAAGTCCAAGGATTCAACCACACTTTCTTCCAATTTCAAGCAAACTACAAGGATTCATCACTCATAGCACAAAGAAATTAAGTTGTAATTATAATTATAGGTTAGCACTAAGATACTAAATTGCAGGACCTCAAGTTATGGAAAAATACCCACATTACCTCTTAAAGTCCTATAAACTCCAAAACAACAAAAATTTTAAAAGATGAAAAATCGTCAAAAAGTATTAACACGAAGAGCTAAGTATCTAGTACACTCCTTAAGAAGTAAATGTCACATAATAAAAATAAAAATCAAACCTGAGTGTAGTTATCCCTGCTCTCCATAAAAAAAAACATTATTAAGCATCTGTTTATACCATAAACGATTTTTTATAACAGTGAAAATTCTTTCACATCATCAAAACAATCTGGGTGTTATGCTGGGTCATGCAAACAACTCTATCTCTACATATCTATCATCTTTCTTGATCTCTGCCTATACCTGTAGCTATAGAATACTGCCAAGTGCTAGTAGAACCTTTTGTAGTCTAGGTTGCCTATGCCCCATATCTTTCAGCATTAGTAACCTATTGCTAGCTTTAAGAACTCCAATATCATTTAAAATGACCCAACTATCTATAATAGAAATAATCATCTTGCCTTTGACAACCATACAGTGATGTCTGCAACATGAACTACATGAAACACCAAAACCACCTCAAGACTGTCATTGAAATTTAATATCCATGTCAACAAGAAAGCTGAGAATGTTAATGATGAGGACATGACCAGGAGCACCCTAAGATGGAGTCCAGAGCCACTTTAAATCTCTACGAGACCAATAACCAGGGTAAGAGCAAAGAGATTTAAAGAAGCACTAAATGGTTTAATCCAAGAGGTGTTCACATCCCAAAGAAGCAAGATCATTACTGAAGATGAACAAAAAATGGTTCATATGATTGGAACGGAGGATGCCAACATGAAAGAAATCCTAACGCATGCAATCCAACAATATGATGATGTGACATGATTTGATGACATAGATGGTGACGTGGCATCATATGGTGACATGGCACTTTTGCCATGTGGAGGGTGATACGTGCCTACATGGCATTAGCCGAATTTTATAATTAGGAAATATTAGTTTTTATTCTATGTTTTGATTGGATTTTGGCATGTTGCCTATTTTATTTTTCCAATTTAGTTTCATTAGGTTTTTAAATTACTTTCCTATTTTTATTAGGAAACTAGGAGATAAATTAGGTTTCCTAAACCTAACCAAATTAGGTTTCCTAGACCTAGCCACATTAGGTTTCCTAACCTAACCACATTAGGCTTCCTAAAACTAATTTTCATCCATAATTATTCCATAATTATTTTTAGCAAATTTAGGAAAGCTTTGTAATTTATTTTGCCTATTTAAAGGCACACAAGTCATGAATAAAATTCATATTACAATTTTGATTCAAAGTGAGAGTGACTCTCTTGGTTCTCTAAGAACTTTATCTTGCTTGTGAAGTACAAATTTGACTTCTCAATAGGTTATTCCGCATACTATTGTGACGTCTTCATCATACCAAGATTCTTACATCAAATATAGGTAATGGGTCTTGGTTTTTTTGGGCGACTTTTAGGATTAGGTTAGAAATTGCATCTTTGATTTGTTTGGTTGTTCTTTGTATTTGGGTTGTTGCGCTTTTCTTTGCATTTTGTTTTTGTGTTCTTCTTTATTCATTCTTATCAGATCTTATTTACAAAACAAAAAAGAAAACAAAAATTCGTTCTTAAATTTTTTTCTCGTTATTATGGTTTGTGGTATTGAATTATTGAGATTTCAAGAGAAACTAGGTAGTGAAATTTTTTTTGGTTGATTTGAGGAGCATAAAAAACAAGCCAAAATCAACACCGAAAATAAGGTTTGTTGAATATTCACTAATTCCGCTTTGGAAATCTCATTCCAATTTGTTCTTTACATTCTAGTTTCTCTTGTTTGTGCCCAAATTCTTGTTGAGCTTTCATCGTTGCCTTTTTCTTGTTACTTTTCATTTATTTGTCTTTTTAGCCTTATTTTCATAACTGTTTGATAGGTCTTTTTGGATTGTTACTTGCTAGTTTGTTATAGTTTGAAATTAGTTTGCAAAGAACCAAATAGAACTACTAGAGTGGTAAAAGGCAAGAGAGGTGAGAATTATAGAGGGTAAAAGCCGAACTATAGCTAGAGTGCAAACACGAGTGAATTGAGATCTTAAATTGAGCTAAACACGTGCGGGAGTGTTGTGAGGTCATTTTTACTAACAAGTTCTGTAGAAAAATCATGTCACAAGACCAAAGCAAAAAAAGTGTGGAAGGAACTCTAGGTGTCGCTAATCCAAAGTTATACACTCAAGCCATGGTGGGAGAACGTCAAAGAGCACTACGGTTGGAGATGGGGCAGATCTATGATCTGTTGGATAGGATGGAATCATCTATCCAAACACTGCAGCAACGACCTCCACAAAGGTTTGCTCATGGATGTGATAGAGGAAGAAATACTCCAAGAACGGAAGATTGGGAACGAGTGGGAGATGACGATGAGGAAGAAGAGGAAGACATTGGTTTGGGAACCAATCAATTCCATGGGAGAGAGATGTTAGATCGAGGCAATGACTATGGAGGAATTAAGATGAAAATACCATCATTCCAAGGTAAAAGTGATCAAGAAGCATATCTCGAGTGGGAGAAAAGAATTGAGATGGTATTTAATTGTCAAAACTACTCCAAGGGTAAAAAGGTTAAATTAGCCGCTGTTAAATTCATGTATTATGCTATTGGATGGTGGGACAAAGAGATACTTTCTGGGAGGCAAGTGGGTCAAAGACCTATAGATACATGGGAGGAGATGAAGTCTTTAATGAGGAAGCGTTTCGTACCTAGCAATTACTATAAACGCATTTTTCAGAAACCACAAAGCTTGTCTAAAAAAAAATTAGGAGTGTGGAGGACTATTATAAGGAGATGGAAATCCTTATGATGAAGGCCAATGTTGAGGAGGATAGGAAGGCTACAATGGCACATTTCTTGGCTGGTTTGAATAGGGAAATAGCAAATAAAGTGGACTTGCATCATTATGTGGAGATTAAGGAGATGTTGCACATGGCCATCAAAGTAGAGCAACAACTCAAGAAAAGGAGTACCATAAGACCTAGTTGCTCAAAACACTTGGAAAGCATGCCCATCCACATGGAATCCTAATCAGCCCAAGTTTGAAGATAAAGCCACCACACAGCCTAAATCCGAAGTTAAGGTCGAACCATCCTCATCCAAGCAAGTAAGTAAATACGATTCATCTTCAACTAGATATTGAGATATCATGTGCTTTAAATGTCAAGGCAGGGGTCATATTGCAAGTAAATGTCAAAATAAGAGAGTCAGGGTGATTCGGAAAAGTGGAGACATTGAAACTGAAGAGAAAGATTTAGATAATGAATCCCTGCCACCATTGGAAGACATTGGCGATGAAGATAAAGGAGATTACAAGTATCCGGTTGGTGGGGACTTGTCATTGGTTGGTAGAAGAACTTTAACTGTGTATAAAGATGAGATGGAAGTGCAACGAGAGAACATCTTTCATACTAGGTGCAAAGTCAAGGATAAGGTATGTAGTATGATTATGGATTGTGGGAGTTGTACTACTATAGTTGGAAAACTAGGTTTACCCACTATGAAGCATCCAGAACCATATACGCTACAATGGCTTAATGATTGTGGAGAGTTGAAGGTGAATAGACAAGTGAAGATTGCATTCTCTATTGGTGATTATAAAGATGAGGTTATTTGTGATGTGGTACTAATGCAAGCTAGTCACTTGCTTTTAGGTCGTCCATGGCAATTTGATAGAGATACTAATCATCATGGTCGTACTAATAAGATTGTCTTCAACTTCATGGGTAAACGAGTGGTGCTTATGCCAATGACTCCTAAACAGGTTTTTGATGATCAATTAACATTGCAAAGGAGGAGAGAAGCAGAACAACAACAAAATCAAGTTGTGTTCAACAACCAAGAGAAGAAAAAGAGTGGTGAGGCTGAAAGTGTGAGAGAAAAAGAAAAGAAAAAGAGTGGAAATAAGAAAGAGAGTTTTTATGCAGAATAGAGTGAGATGAAGAAGTTTTTTTGTTATATAAAGCCTATGATTGTAATGATGTATAAAGAAGCATATATGAATCATTTAACTAACCTTGATGATTCTGTTTTACCTAGTTACGTTGTTTCTCTTTCGCAGGAGTTCGATGATATCTTTCCCAAGGAGATTCCAAGTGGGTTACCACCGATTAGCGGGATAAAACATCAAATTTATTTTGTTCCAGGATCAACAATTCCAAATCGGCCGGCTTATAGGAGTAATCCCAAGGAGACAAAGGAACTTCAAAGGCAAGTAAGTGAACTTCTTGAGAAGGGATCTGTTAGAGAAAGCATGAGTCCATGTGCTGTGCCTATGTTATTAGTCCATAAGAAAGATGGAGCATGGAGAATGTGTGTAGATTGTAGGACTATTAACAATATAATTGTCAAATATCGTCATCCTATTCTTAGGTTAGATGATATGCTTGATGAATTGTATGGTGCATGCATGTTTTCAGAAATTGATCTTAAAAGTGGTTATCATCAAATTCGCATGAAGGTGATGAATGAAAAACAGCATTTAAAATAAAGCATGGTTTGTATGAGTGGTTGGTCATGCCATTTGGGTTAACTAATGCCCCTAGTACTTTTATGAGACTTATGAATAATGTTTTGCGTGCTCACATTGGAAAGTTTATGGTTGTGTACTTTGATGATATCCTTTTATATAGTAGGAGTTTAGAAGAGCATGTAGGGCATCTTAGGTTAGTGTTAGATGTTCTTAGGAAAGAAAGACTTTATGCCAATCTTAGAAAGTGTGACTTTTGTAAATCTGAGCTTGTGTTTCTAGGTTTTGTGATTAGTGCTGCAGGTATGAAAGTTGATCAAGAGAAGATGAAAGCCATTCAAGAGTGGCCCATGCCAACTAGCATCACTCAAGTTAGAAGCTTCCATGGTTTGGCTAGTTTCTATCGAAGGTTGTTAAAGATTTTAGTACTATTGTTGCACATTTGATAGATGTTATTAAGAATAGTGTAGGTTTTCAATAGGGTGAAGCTCAATAAAGGTATTTAATTTATTAAAAGAAAAACAAACAAATGCTCCTTTATTAGTGTTGCCTAACATTTCCAAAACTTTCGAGATTGAATGTGATGCATCAGGAATAGGTATAGGTGCTGTTTTGATGCAGGAGGGAAAACCACTTGCTTATTTCAGTGAAAAGCTAAGTGGGACTGCCTTAAACTATCTAACTAATGACAAAGAGCTATATGCATTCGTTAGAGCATTGGAGCCATGGTAGCACTACTTATGGCCTAAAGAGTTTATGATTCACACAGATCATGAGTCCTTGAAACACATAAGGGGACAAGAAAAGCTCAATAGGCATCATGGCAAATGGATAGAATTCCTTGAGACATTTCGCTATATCATTCACTACAAGCAAGGTAAGGAAAATATTATAGCTGATGCATTATCCCACAGGTATGTATTTCTTTCTACTTTAGATGCTAAATTACTTGGTTTTGAACAAATTAAAGAATTATATGCTTTAGATCATGATTTTGGTGAAATGTATAAACTTTGTGAAAGGCATGCTGAGGGAAAGTTTTACAGATTTAAGAGATTCTTGTTTAGGGAAAATAAACTTTGTGTGCCAAGTTGTTCTTTGCGTGATTTACTTTGTTAGAGAATCTCATAGTGGGGGCTTAAAGGGACACTTTGGAATAGCTAAAACCTTAGCTGTTCTACAAGACCATTTTTATTGTCCACATATAAAAAAAGATGTAGAAAGAATTTGCGATAGATGCATTAAATGTAAGCAATCTAAATCACCACTGCAACCACTTGCCACCCTTGGGTAGACATTTCAATGAAACTTTGTTTTAGGATTGCCTAGAACAAGGTAAGGATTCAATTTTTATGGTTGTGGATAGGTTTTCTAAAATGACATATTTTATTGCATGTCATAAAACCGATGATGCATCTCATATTACTGATTTGTTCTTTAA